>NC_036849.1:14632663-14867952 GCF_002910315.2 Salvelinus sp. IW2-2015 | reverse complement strand
TAACACAGCTCAACCTGGAGAGCGACACAGTAACACAGCTCAACCTGGAGAGCGACACAGTAACACAGCTCAACCTGGAGAGCGACACAGTAACAGCTCCCTAATGGAACAGTAGTAACACCACCACACTGTCAGATGTCACAGAGCCAAAACGATACATTGCTTGAGAAAGCCCTGAAGACATCAAAAGTAGTTATTGCTTCTAAACTTCCCAGAAAAAGCTCAAATCTAAGGCTACAGATATTCCATTAAAACGTACATCCAAACTACTGGGGACTACTCGTTAGTCCCTAGTGTGTCAATATCGCCATAGTACTAGTCTGTAGTTTTATATCCAAAGTAATGCTGCTTGATACTGATTAAGCATTGATCACTTTTAAATCATCACTAACTCTGATTCAGAGGAGTTGGGTTAAATGTAGAAGAAACATTTTGGTTGAATGCATTCAAGTTGTGCAACTGACTGGGTATCCCCCTTTCCCTTCCCCCAAATATCCTTGCACTATCCACTCCTAGCGCCTCCTTGTACCTGCAAGGGACACATCTTGCCTTAAAGTTCAGAGGTAGATCTGGTGTTCAAAGTTGAGCCTGCAGCCCACTTCCCCCTGGACATTGTTAGCAGCAGCGGGGAGCGCCTCTTTTGACAGAGGAGTCATGTGACATGTATGAATCGCCTCTCCCAGTACAATGGGACATATGAAGCACTCCATTGTAGTGACGACCCCTCTGCATGCTGACTGCCTCCACCTCTCTAAAAAGGTCAGACAGGAGACACTCCATCAGTCTTCTCTTTCTCCGACTGCCATTCACTCTTTCCCTCTCCGACTGCCATTCCCTCTTTCCCTCTCCGTCTGCCACTCACTCTTTCCCTCTCCGTCTGCCACTCCCTCTTTCCCTCTCCGTCTGCCACTCCCTCTTTCCCTCTCCGTCTGCCACTCACTCTTTCCCTCTCCGTCTGCCACTCACTCTTTCCCTCTCCGTCTGCCACTCACTCTTGCCCGCTCCGTCTGCCACTCACTCTTTCCCTCTCCGTCTGCCACTCACTCTTTCCCTCTCCGTCTGCCACTCACTCTTTCCCTCTCCGTCTGCCACTCCTCTCAGACTCTCCCTCTCTGTTAGACTATTACTCTATGCTGGGCTTAACGGCATGTTTCTAATCAGCTTACTGCCAATGAGACTAAGCCTGAGCTGAAAAGGCGATTGACGGAGAGTGTTTAGCCAGTGGCTAGTGACTGCTTAGAGCTGGGGGATGGCAACTATGTAATTAGAAGAAAATCATTCAAGCTAAGAACGAGGAGTGAGACAGACAGTATGACGGTGAAAAGGAGATGGAACTCTTGAGGATAATGTTACATCAAATCAGTAATATAACAAAAGAAACGGAGACGATTAAAGAGAATGAGAAACAAAGAGAAGGCAATTGACCCTTCGCTAAACCTCACCCCCCTTGATTATTGTTATTTATATTTATTATTATTATTATTATCATCATCATCTGACAACATTTTCCTGAGAAGCCCAATTCCCCATTCAACCACTAGCAAAATCCCCTCACAATGGTCCAAACTGTGTTTCTAATACACAATGAAATTAAACACAAACTACCCCTTGCTAATCAGGAAACCCTTAGTTATGTTGTGGTGTGCTGTCATTACAATTGCTTCACAGGAACCTCGTAAAATTAGCGTATCCTGATGTCGACAGCAGATGGGAGTTGTATTCAGAACATTGCTAACTTAGCTAGCTAACATACATTTTGAGAAAACATGTTCTATTAATTGGCTAGCTACATTTGGTGGTCAATGAGGCGGGGCTAGCTAACCAGCTGTGCAAGCAAACATGCCACTAGGGGTCTTTTCACTGTCCAACAAATCCAGAACAAATTCAAGAAAGCGTACAGTATTATGTAACTCTGTTCCATCTCATATTGCTCAAGTGAACAGCAAACCTGGTTTAAAAGAACAGATCTATGCAACACCTCACGGCACAACGCCTCTCCCCTATTTGACCTCATATGTAGCCTACATACAAACTATTTTTTTAACAAAAAAAGTAGTTTTGTCCTTGAGCTGTTGTCTATTAATGTTCTGTATTACATAATGTTTCATGTTTTGTGTGGACCCCAGGAAGAGTAGCTGCTGCTTTTGCAACAGCTAATGGGGATCCTAATAAAATATAACAAAAAAATTAACATTTCAGGGAAAAAAATTGCTCCATCAGGCTCTGCATTTCAAGAATCACAGAAGCATGTCCTCCTGATACACTGTTAAATTATTTAGCTATTTATTTTAAAGAAAACTATATTTTTCATAGCCCTCACTGGCTCTCAATCAATGTAAATGTGAGCTTGTCTGAGGTGTCGGACTCAACAACAGTTATCCATTGGAACGCTGTGATTTTTTGGCCAACATTTTGATGCAGGGCTTAGACAAGGGTCAATTAACTCTTCATATAAAAGCATAAATCAGAGATTTTCACAAAAGCAAGTCTGTCACTAGGTGATGAGCACTTCACACTGGAAGAGGGTGAGAAAGCAGCAGTAGTGAGAAAAGGAGTTGGCTGGTGCCAACAGTCAGTCCTTGTCCTTTGGGATCTCCAGACAGACCACTCTGGTTCAGACACTTCCACTGTTTAGTAGGTCCGTGTGCTTACAGTACTGACAGATTGATCGTCTGAGTGTTGTAATTCCTTGATGGCTGCCTTTGTCACCAAGGCAGGTGCTATACATAAGTGGTGACTATAAAACAATGTACAGTGAGAAAGGCACCGTGTACTGTAAGTGCAGTCGTCAGTCCCTTTCTTACTTACTCAAGAGAGACTATTTGACTGGTTCAGGGCAGGCTGCGGAGCCATGAACTATGACTGTAATATCAACTCTGTCTCAACAGTTCCCGTGGTGCTTCCTGGGCGGTGGATGGATATACACTGGGATGGAGTCCAAACGGCTCACTTTGGAGCTCGTCTGAAAAATTCCACTCTTCATTGTACCATTAGTTACAGTGGGAAATCGTAAGAAGAACAAAGGCTTGGCCGTTAATGGCAGTTTCAAAACCAGGGGGAGAGGAGGCTGCTGCTAATGGAGCAGGATATCCACAGAGAAGGAAATGTCGTTTCCCAGCAGTCTAGGCCAATGCATGCCACCTCAAGTGGGGTGGATTGCCTTCGAGTCTGTAGCATTGTAACAAATGGAGCCTCAACCAGGCAGTGGTACCCAGTGAGTTCTCTGTTGGTTCTTGTGAGAAGCAAACAGAGGCATACTATGGAAATGCTTAGTGGTCAATCAGTCAGGGGGTGCAGTGCAGTGGGGGAGGTCAGAGAGAGGCTGGAAACCAGAAGGAGACTATACTCTCCCGTGTGGCTCAGTTGGTAGAGCATGGCGTGGGTTCGATTCCAACGGGGGACAAATTTGGAAAAAGTATGAAAAATGTATGCACTCACTACTGTAAGTCCTCACTCCCACCTATCTGAGATATCTACTGCAGCCCTCATCCTCCACATACAACACCCCAAAGTACACATCTCTGGGTTGCTCGACTTTTCAGTTCGCTGCAGCTAGCGACTGGAATGAGCTGCAACAAACACTCAA
The DNA here is from genome assembly GCF_002910315.2 of Salvelinus sp. IW2-2015. NCBI lineage: Eukaryota > Metazoa > Chordata > Actinopteri > Salmoniformes > Salmonidae > Salvelinus > Salvelinus sp. IW2-2015. The sequence goes on along the minus strand of NC_036849.1, from coordinate 14,864,366 downwards.
ACTGGACAGTTTTATCTCAATCTCTTCATTCAAAGACTCAATCATGGACACTCTTACTGATAGTTGTGGCTGTTTTGTGTGATGTATTGTCGTCTCTACCTTCTTGCCCTTTGTGCTGTTGTCTGTGCCCAATAATGTTTGTACTACGTTTTGTTCTGCTACCATGTTGTTCTGATGCCATGTTGTGTTGCTACCATGTTGTTGTCATGTTGTGTTGCTACCATGTTGTTGTCATGTTGTGCTGCTACCATGTTGTTCTGATGCCATGTTGTGTTGCTTCCATGTTGTTGTCATGTTGTGTTGCCACCTTGCTATGTTGTCATGTGTTGCCACCTTGCTATGTTGTTGTCTTAGGTCTCTCTTTATGTAGGAGTCCTTTTATGTAGGCGGCCTTTTGACTTGTAAATAAGAATTTGTTCTTAACTGACTTGCCTAGTTAAATAAAATGTTAAATAAAAAATAAGTCATTCTGGATAAGAGTGTCTGCTAAAATGTAAAACAGCTGCTATCTTACAAAAAATATATATATTTTGAATGGACTGGAAATAAAAAGTGTGAAGCGTAGTGGTCCATGTGGGGGTGATGTCTACTCTGCTGATGACACCGGCTCAGAGGCTGAATAGGAATGCAGAGAAAGTGATTTCTACACAGGCAGCAGGGAGAAAATCGATAGTCAGAAACTCACCACAGCCCACTCCCTTAGTGGAAGCTCTGATCCAGAATCTGGTCTAAAACTTTAGGGTCAGATTTACACTTCTGAAACAGACTGAAACCMCCCCCCCCCCCCCCACACACAAAATATGCAGTCAAGAATTCCCCCCCAAAAAGTGTGGAATGGGCAAAGGGCTTTAAAAGTGAGAAGAAAGAAAATCAGCTTTGAATGGAAAAAGGGAACAGATGGAGGAGGGAAGAAAAAAAGCGCTTGAGGGCAATTATCTGGGCTATTTATGGAAGAGTGCTTTTCCATCCTCCAGTAGGAATGGAGGGAACAGGGAGGCCCTGTTTGGCAGCTGGCTGGAAAGGCATGGAGTGGTATGGCAGGAGAGAGGGAGAGGGATGGAGGGACTGGCAGGTGGGAGCGAGGGTCCTGTAAAGTACAAGCCTGTGACCGGGTGAAGGGCTGGGGGAAAGGGAGAGCTCAGAGGCCTTCCCTGGAGGCCAGGCTGGCCGTGACTGAGGGGAGACACTGTACAAAGCAGGCCTGAGACAGGAGCAGGGGTTGGTTCCTACAGTGGAGAGCCCTTAAGTGAAGTGGAGTGTGGGGAGCAGAGCCGTGGTTGGAGGAAGGGGAGTAGGAGCACAACGCCTCAGTGTAGCAGTCAGTAAGGCCCGGAAGCAGGCAGCACAATGGAATTACTGTCAGCCACCGCTCTCCTCCACTTCCCTAGGTCTCCCTGACACCATGTCTCCCCTTTTAAATAACCACACAAACAACCTTTTTAGAGTTCCAGTAACAGTCAGCTCCTCAACCAACCAGTGAAAGGTCTCTTTCTACTGTCAACAGTCAGTCATGTTCTCATTTAAAATGTCAAAATTGACAAAAAGGTACAATGTGCGCAAAGATACCAAATTATCAACATATTATACCATGGATTTGTTGAATCCTTGTTTCTGATTGGCTTGAAGGGCATTCTAGAGTGTGCATTATTTCCCTAACGCACGGTATATTTGCGCGGTAGAATTCATTCTTACATGTTCGAGCTGCTTTTGAAAGCAAAAGTCGAATTGAAAACATTATTGGCATTGTTGAATTTGATTTTCCTAATGTCAAGCTAGGACTGATGGTTTGGTTAGCTAAACTACCAAGTCTGTGTTTGGCAACTAATGTAGCTATCTAATAAACTTGCTAGCTTACATTTCTAGTGTCAAAATGTGTTAAATTATAACCATGGTATAAAATTATAATCCACTTGGGGCTCGATGCGTTGTCTGGAAAATAACGCAACTCCGTGGAAGGTCAGTTCCACTCCACTAGCGAGTCATGGAACACACCTAGCACATGGTGTGATCACCGTCCTGTGGTTTAAAAAAAACTTGTTGAGCAAGCAACACTAAAGTGCAAAGCTCAGCTTTTTCTCAGCAAGTGGATGTGAGTCTTAAAAGCTACCTGCTAGTAAAAGCACAGTCACATTCAGCAAAAACAAGTGAAAGTGTACAATGAATGATTCAAAAACCATGTACATGAAATATTTATTGACGTGACATTAATGCATTTTAAAAATGTAACAAGCGGACAGTTAGAGGGAAATGGCCATTCTTAAAGAAAGGTGGAAAAAATGTGTCAATGACAGCCTCTTCAATAACGGAAAGTATTCTTAACTGGATATGTCTTCAACGTGTAGGCCTACAGTCAATGTAAACTTTTCAAGGCAGTGCTAGGCCACTGACTGGAGCCACTAGTAGTGGACTGGTGCTGTTAAAAAAACATTACCCTCCACTCCAGCCCTCGCTGGGTTATTTCTAAAGCCGGTGAGATCAGAGTATACACAGGTTTGAGGGTTGGGCTGGTTGGAGGGAGGGACTGCAACCAGATGACTCCAGTAATACTGACCACACCAGGAAGGCGGAGGAGCCTCACCTGGTTCCACCACTAAAAGGTCTAGGCTGTGCTGGGTCTAAGACTCGTACACCTGCAAGACGGTTTCACCGAAATTAGATTTAGTGTAAGAGGTTTAAAAGCAGGATAGTTGGGAAACCAATTTCAGTAATACCAAGCAAACAGAAAACGTCAAATGACTTTTCTCAAAGCTGAAGAAACAGATTAATTACAGCAGAAAGTCTCAGTGGATCATAGCGTACTGAATGTGTGCGTGTTGAGAAAGAGGGAGAGGAAAAGAGAGAGAGCAAATGAGAGCTCAAGCAAATCCTGGGAAAGAGAGAAGGTAATTCTCAGGGAAGTAGAGTCCCACGGGAGTGAGTGGCAGGCTGAGAGTCCACAGCCTTCCAGGGGAAAAAAGGAAATGGAATCATCTGTCTGCCTGTCGCTGGTGATCATTCTAGGCTAGGGGAAAAGTGCAGCCTCATCATTATTAAGAACAGCAGCAACATTGCTTCAACAGGCCGGGAAGTGGGCATGTTGCCCCCAGTGACAGACCGGAGCCTTGGAGAAGGACAAAGTACTGTTGCATCATTCTGAACACTGTAATCCTGATAGCCTCATACTCACATTTCTAGTCATCTGCCCTTTATTCTACACTGCTGCCGTAATTCAGTCTTGAAGCTTATTCAGCCGATACTGAATATATTGAATAATATATGACAGTGAACAGCAGTGGGATTATTAAATATACTGAGTCGCACTGTGGTTCTGCTCCACCTACCTCTTTCCCAATGTGCTGAGTGGTGTGCCCAGGCTCAGAGGAACGTTGGTAGGTTTGCGGTATTGTCCAGTCAGCCTCTGGGCTCTAGGGGTGGCTCCTTTTGGGGACTCTGCTATCTGGCGGGCTGGACTGGTGCTGGGCTTAACGTTCTGCTTCTTTAGGATGTCGTAGTTGATCTTAGAGGAATTTTTCTTCTGTTCCAGCATCTTCTCTATAGCCTCGTCGACCGTGCTGGCATGGATCAGAACCTTCTTCTTGGAGGCGGAACTCTTGGGATGCAGGGCACACAATGGGGTTTCAAATCACCCAGTACCTTGTCAATTGCAATTACTTAGGACACATTGGTTCTTTAGCTCATTGTACAGTTTTAACTATACTTTGCACAATGAAGGGATGCTCTAGCTATGCTAGAGTATATGGGACGGGGCTGATTGTGACATTGGACAGCATGGCATACGGTTGTTGGATCAGTGCTTTCAAAGCATCCACACCTCATTAGCTATATGTTGCGCTGCAGTTAATCTAGCTAGTTAAAACCAGAGAGCAGATGTTGGACCTAACAAAGGGCCTGGGCCTTGCCAAACCCTGACGAGAAATTAGAGAGAAACCCATTGGAGTGGAAAATATGCACACACACATTGACACACGAGAGCTTAGTGTCTGTCTGCTCGGCAGCGAGAGTGCTCAGAGGGCTTTAGCAAACCCAGGCCATCCCAAGCTCATTGCTTCTTTAGACTGGCAGGATGTTGTTGATTTACCTTCTCCTTGTAAATCCCCAGCTCCTTCTCTTTCGCTATCCTCTCTTCCTTTCCTGAAAGTATAAATGGGGATTGGGGATTAAATTGGGAATGTAATTATCAGTAAGGAGAGTCAAGACAAAACAGTATATTACAATATGTACATAGTGTGGTGTGGCTGAACCTTTCTGCTCTTTCAAGTCGTCTTCGTTCTGTTTCATCCAAAGCTCAGTCTTGATTTTCACCTCTTTGTCATTCAGGAGATACTGCAGTGAAGGGAAGTACATAAATTACCTTAGTTATGCATTTCCCATTTTTATTCGCTGGCAATCCTGTCATTTCAGAATGAGTGGATGTTTCAATAGAAGGTGCCCTCTAAATGTCAAAATGCAGTACATACCAGCTCAATCTCATCAATACCACTTAGGTCGAGCTCTCTATTTTCAGTGTCCCCATCTGAAAAATAAATTAGACATCATCATCATTATTATTGTTGTAGGTTCTCAGGTACGTCAACTCACTCTGGGAGAAAGAGAGAAATTCCCCAACAGATAACACTTTACAAACACTCGTCAATTGTGTTTCTGCAAAGAAAATTGTACCTGGATATTTATCAGTAAATAATAAGCACAGCAACTTCTGATAACAATAACTAATAGGCTTAACTCTGCTTTAAGTTGATCTGCCTGTACAGAGTTTCTTTTCAATTACGATGTGCTTTCAAGATTGCAGTAGGCTTTATTTTGTTGCTGAAACAACAATTTGCATTTTGATGCGAGACAATGGATGCCTGAGCTGCATTTCCATTTTTACCCTCCTTCCTCTGATGATTACTCAGGTTGTCAGAGAAGAAACAGCCACCTTCATGCCGAGACAAGACAGGAGATCGTTCAAATCCCAGTGCACTCAACACTTCAACGATGGAAGGGGGGGAAAAAAACTAGTTCCACAAAGGAAAAGTTTTGATTACCTTTGATAATGGAGACAAAAAGGATGGAGGGTTTGACTTCGGAAAGAATGAAAAAATAAATACAACAGCTTTCACACAGACTCTTCTCCTTGATTAGCCATTTTCCAATAAAGTAGGACTCCGTCACCTGCCTAAAGACATCAGACACAGTCCCAGTCAAAGGGAAGAGGAGAATCGCATCTTAAGAGGCAATATGTTCCAGGTTTATGGGAGTCGTTTAACTTCTGTCAGCTCCCAGTCTTTTGACGTGTTCAGAGAGCCCTCCTTCCCCGGGTTCACACTTCAAAGCCGTGCCAAAAGCATCCACAGGCAGCCTACCCAGTTAATTAAGGAGAGGCAGGTGCACAGGACATACACACACACAACCTACCTTCAAGGTTGGGGTATAGTGAATTGCAATAATACTACAGAAGCAATCCAGCCAGTCGAGTTCAGTTGAGTAGCAGCTAGCCTCTCAAAAGAGCTACACAGATAGGTCCCAAACTGTCTAGGGATGTGCATCTTTCCCTTTCAAGACGATTCGATATGTATCCAGATACAGCGCATTCAGACCCCTTGACTTTATCCACATTTTGTTACGTTACAGCCTTATCCTAAAATGGATTCAAATCGTTTTTCCCCCATAAATCTACACACAATAGGCCCATATTGACAAAGCCAAAAAAAGGTTTAGACATTGTTGCTAATTTATAAAAAATAAACTGAATTACATTTACATAAGTATTCAGACCCTTTACTCAGTACTTTGTTGAAGAACCTTTGGCAGTGATTACAGCCTTGAGTCTTCTTGGGTATGAAGCTACAAGCTTGGCACAACTGTATATGGGAAGTTTCTCCCATTCTCTGCAGATCCTCTCAAGCTGTCAGGTTGGATGGGGAGCGTCGCTGCACAGCTATTTTTAGGTCTCTCCAGAGATGTTCGATTGGGTTCAAGTCCAGGCTCTGGCTGGGCCACTCAAGGACATTCAGAGACTTGTCCTGAAACCACTCCTGCGTTGTCTTGGCTGTGTGCTTAGGGTCGTTGTTCTGGTGGAAGGTGAACCTTCGCCCCAGTCTGAGGTCCAAAGTGCTCTGTAGCAGGTTTTCATAAAGGATCTCTGTACTTTGCGCCGTTCATCTTTCCCTCGATCCTGACTAGTCTCCCAGTCCCTGACGCTGAAAAACATCCCTACAACATGATGCTGCCACTACCATGCTTCACCGTAGGGATGGTGCCAGGTTTCCTCCAGACGTGACGCTTGGCATTCAGGCCAAAGAGTTCAATCTTGGTTTCATCAGACCAGATAATCTTTTTTCTTTTCTCATGGTCTGAGACTTTAGGTGCCTTTTGGCAAACTCCAAGCGCGCTGGAATGTGCCTTTTACTGTGGAGTAGCTTCTGTCTGGCAACTCTACCATAAAAGCCTGATTGGTGGAGTGCTGCAGACATGGTTGTCCTTCTGGAAGGTTCTCCCATCTCCACAGAGGAACGCTGTCAGAGTGACCATCAGGTTCTTTGTCACCTCCCTGACCAAGGCCCTTCTCCTCCGATTGCTCAGTTTGGACGGGCGGCCAGCTCTAGGAAGGGTCTTGGTGGTTCCAAACTTCTTCAATTTAAGAATGATGGAGGCCACTGTGTTCTTGGGGACCTTCAATGCTGCAGAAATGTTTTGGTACCCTTCCCCAGATCTGTGCCTCAACACAATCCTGTCTTGGAGCGCTACGGACAATTCCTTTGACCTAATGGCTTGGTTTTTGCTCTGACATGCACTGTCAACTGTGGACCTTATATAGACAGGTGTGTGCTTTTCCAAATCATGTCCAATCAATTGAATTTACCACAGGTGTACTCCAATCAAGTTGTAGAAACATCAAGGATTATCTATGGAAACAGGATGCACCGGAGCTCAAATTTTGAGTCTCATTGCAAAAGGTCTGAATACTTATGTAAATGTCTTTTTAATTTGTAATACATTTGCAAAAAAAAAATCTAAAAACCTGTTTTCACTTTGTCATTATGGAGTATTGCGTGTAGATTGATGAGGAAAATATGTTATATTTAAATCAATGAGAAAAAGTCTAATATACCAAATGTGAAAAAAAGTAAAAGGGGTATACAGGAACAATATGTTTTAGTTTAAAACGATTCGGTTTGATTAGAGAAACGAATCAATGAAATTCAGTGTACTAACATTCGTTGCATAAACACATTAATTTTCCATTTTAAATTAAAATATGCTGCTGGTGGAGCTGTCTGAGCTGTGTGTGCTGTATGTAGGGATCTCATAAGGAGTCATAAGGGAAACTGGGCATCCCCCCAAAAATAAATATTTGCAATTTTTGCATATTAAATAGTATTAGAGCTAGTAATGTATCAATATTTATCTTTAAAAAATTGCTATGATTTCACCCCCGTCTCATAATCGAATGGTTTAAAGCTCAGACACACCGGTAGGATTGTCAAACATTTGCCTGCCGACAGTACTTTGCCAGAGCCCCACCTGTTTTTTGTTGTCTGTTTTGCATGTTATTTTGACATTACGTGTCACATATCAGTTTGCAAATAATGTTTAAAAAAAAAGAGTTAATAAAGCCGCATAGAAGCATGGTCTCATTTTTGCTTTCTTGAGTAAGGCAGCTCCAAAATACAGGCGTTTCAGCCTAGCTCAGTACTTTGTGGTGGTGGTGGGGCAGCCAGTGGAAAATATGGAGCGTAGGGGTTGGTAATGTTCTCTAGTTGCGCCGTGATTGGTTCAGTGTTCTGTCACTCATGGCGACACTACGTCACAGCAAAATCTACAGGGAGCGCTTGAAAATTCAAGCCCATTGGGTGCTGCCATAGAGTTACATTAAAAGTGCACTTCCAAGAAGGCTCAAGGTCATTGGCCACAGATAAAATAACTTCAAATCACAAAGCTACCGTATCTTTGATTGGACTGACCATGTCAACATCATACTTTCAAAATCTTAGCTAGCAAGCTAAACAAGCAGTCATCATGTATCAAGTCGACAATCTACTGGCAAATGGATTGAAGGATTGAAAAAATCCTTGTCATATGAAGAGAAATTATAGATAAAACGTATCGGTGCTCATCGGCCATAAACATTACACAAGTTGGAAATCGCAAATTCAACAATGAGTGGTTTGGAGGGAATCAGTGGCTAACTGCAAGCGTTGAGAGGTAATCACTAGCCTGCTATTTAGTGGAGTGGGTGTGTGGTCCATGTCTGGGTTTAAGGGTCTCTTTTCCAAGCTTAAAAGGATAAACATTCACATACAATATCATGCAGAAGAAAAAGGTTGAATAAATTGGCCATGCTGTCAATCCAGCATGACTTCTGCCACATTCAAAACAACTGGGAAATCTCAGACTTCAGTGAGTTCAAGACAACTGGAAATTCAGGGGGGAAAAACGATCTCCGACTGGGAAAATACGTTTTGAACGGTCATCAAACTCACAATTCCAAGTCGGGAACTCTGGCCTCTTACAAGAGCTCTGACCTGAAGATTACTGATGTCATGATTCAACCTTGTTTTTCCCCCCAAATTCCCAGTTGTGTTGAAAGCACCATAAATCCAGAGAATGCCAGACTTTGATGATCAAATTTGCCCACAAGGACCGCCGCACCACCTTCCTGTTCAAGTGAGGACAACACAAGGTGAGTCCGAAAATGTATTGTATGCTGCTGCATAATGAGGTAATACGCCAGGGAGTTATGTATACTGTAGCTAAGAAAGTAATACTAAGTGTATGTTGTGTAGTAAGCTGTTAGCAGTCCATGTACCTCACCATAATAAAATTGGTCCCTTTTCCACTCTTATTTTCGCCTACTGTTCTGACTTGGTGGTGCACATGTAGCCTATAGCCTGTTTTAGAGAAATGTAATCATTTAATATTGTAAGAGCTTTCATTAACGTATCATTTTGTGTTGTGTAATGGCCTTGCATCTTTAAAAAATTGGGGAGTGTACATGCTAGAATCGTACTTAGCAGCTCTGGACAGTGTCGGCAGTCAAGCTCTTTGTGTTCATACAGAAAAATGTGGAAGTCGTCAGCCACTCAGCCTTGTTAAAATACTCCAAAACAGAAAGTGGCAGTAGCATTGTTTGGCAAAGCATATCCGTGCATATTACTTATGGTCTAGATTCCAAGGTATTTGCACTAAATGTTGCTATTTTGTAGAAAGCCCTTGATGATACTAGCCAGAATGCCAAAGCTAGATAACTAATGTAAACTCACCCCATTCCGTACAAATGTGCACAACCGCGACATTCAAACGAGGCTACAAAGAAAACTAAATGGGACTGTAGCTACTGTGTTGACTTCAAAATCTGGGGTGTGAACTACGTTTCTATTTAAGCATTGATCGACATGGTAATGGCTCTATAGTATTGGAGAAAAGTTGAGAAAACTAACCCTCCGTTACATCGTGACGTGTCATGCCGTAACGTACAGCACGCATAAAGCAACTATTTCTGTCTTACAATCTCTCTCCACCAGGTGTAGCACTTCTCTCATCGTTTAAAAACAAGAAATGGACAGTGACGGGGGTAAGCGGGGGAAACCTAGGCATTTTTTGCGTCGACACTGCAAGCATCATGACTTTCAAAGCCGCTGTTGACTTCTGAAGATCACTTTAGCACCGCCCTAAATACCCAATTCAAATTCGACACAAACCTTCAAATAGGTATGTAATGACACACTATATAAACTCTTTAGTGTTTTATTTACATTTTAGAGGCGGTAAGGTGATAAGTTGGACAGATATAGTGAAAAAAAGTAGTTCTCACACATCTCCTCTCCTTCTCACTATCACGCATTAGTTTTGCTTCCCCTCCTGCCATTTTTAAAAAGACCCGAAGGAGCTCATTGCCTTCTTGAATTATGCAGAAACGGGCCGCGTGAAGGTCTCGGCATGAATTCTGTTGGAAAGGGGAGAAATTGTGCTTTACAATGGTATTGAAATTACAGTTGATCTGGAAGTATTACGTTTTTGGGGGCGCTAAAATAAGGTAAATTGTACGGACCAAGGCGATGTACAAAAGTGAGTGAGTTTACGTTACCTAGAAAGATGACTTAGAAACAATTGAATTCACTCTCCATAATACCATACTGCCAGCCCATAGCCAAATGTTTAGCTAGCTAGCTAACGTTAGCATATTCGCTAGCTAGCACAACAGTTACACTGCACTAACTTGTCAGCTGTTTCATGGAAACTTGCTAATCCATTGTAATTTAATTATAATGTCAATACTAGCTACAGTGGTTTGTTAGCTTGGAGGAAGTATATTGTGTCATATGCATTGCGTCTGTGCACTTTGCTAGCTACCATCCCATAGCCTACATTGCATATGAAGTGTGACTGGCTCAGTTGTGAATGTACGTAGAAAATTGCCAATTTATAAAAAATTTATTGGCTGCCCCACGTGGGGGTTCGTGATCTCTGTCTCAAAGTCAAGTTGTTGGCCATTGACAAGAATTGCGATTCTAGAAGTAGAAAATCGGTAGGTTTGTCGCTACCGGGTCGGCATGCAGCAGGTACCGATTTTGCTGTAGCAAGAGAAGGAACGGCCTCCCACTGTGATAAGTACCTATCAGCAGTGAGATTTTCAGCGTGTTTCATGATTTAGAGTGTTTGGAAGTTGAGGACGACTTCTCCCGCGTCGACCATGCAGTCAGTGCGGGTAGCAAAAGTGATTGCTGTCCTCTTTATGAAATGATCAACTTTATACTGTATATCTAAAAATGACTATATATATACAGATTTTTTTCAAGCAAAACTATTGCAGATGGTGAACCTGAAAAATGGAAATAAAATATAATGTAAGCCGCGATCAGTACTTAGGCTATAGTCAGATGAGTTGTTTCTCCATTGTTAGCTTAGGCTACTTTTATTCCGGTAAAACATTATTCAGGGTCCTCCTGAGTGGCACAGCAGTCTAAGGCACTGCAGTGCTAGAGGCGTCACTACAGATCCAGGTTCGATCCCTGGCTGTGTCGGAGCTGAACGTGACCAGGAGACCCATGAGGCAGCGCACAATTGGCCAAGCGTCGTCTGGGTTAGGGGAGGGTTTGGCTGGCTGGGATGTCCTTGTCCCATCGCGCTCTAGCGACTCCTTGTGGCGGCCAGGCAAATACACGCTGACTTCGGTCGCCAGCTGTATGGTATTTCCTCCAACGCAGCTTGCTTCCGGGTTAAGTGAGCAGTATGTCAAGAAGCAGTGCGGCTTGGCGGGGTCGTGTTTCAGAGGACGCATGGCTCTTTACCTTCGCCTCTCCTGAGTCCATACAGGAGTTGCAGCGATGGGACAAGACTAACTACCAATTGGATATTACAAAATTGGAGAAAAAGGGGTAAAATATATATTTTACCACTGTTTTAATTCAACAGTGCATTTGATTAAAATAACGTAGCTAATTACATTGGTTGTCACTCAACAAATAAAGCCTGATATTGCTTAAGCCATTTCTACAAACATTTGAATGCTGAAGGTGACGCACATCTGTGCCAGATTAGGAATAAGCCTACCGCTCGTTGGTCAGCATGCGAAACTGAGGTTGTCAGGCATGCAAAATGACTTATAGATTAATGAGTGTCAACACAATTACATGCTTACTTTGACACTGGAGGATGCAGTTGTTACAAAAGAGCTATTTTCAGAAGGTAGAAAGAAAGTAATTTGAGCAACAAAAAAAAGAAAAAGTGAACCGGTGATTCATAACGTTTGAATCGATATTCTGACCAATGAATCGGTTTGGGGTCCCGCAGACCATATCTTATACATTTGAACAGGGACCGATGTATTTCGGTGAATCGTTCCATCTCTACAATTTACACATTCTACTCTCCTTTGATAAAACCCTACTAAAAATGATATCATAGTGGGAGATTGTTTTGAAAAAAAAACTGGTTTCTACAGTCTCGCTCTGCCCCTCCCCAGCACCTAGGCCTGGGCTGGCTGACGGGAGCCTGAGGAGTTTTGGCAGAACCTCAAGTACCCCCAGATCCCAGTACAAGGCACAGCACACCCTGCATATCGATGCCATGAGCCCCAGGATTTCTTGGGCCTTTCCTTTTCCAGGGAACATTTATTTTCCAGCAGATTCCCCTCCCCCTGGAGCACTCTGGAATGCACTCTCAATCCGCCACAGAGGGGAGAGGGAGGCAAAGAGGAGGAAGCGGAGGAATAGACCACTGTCAGATCATCAATTGTGTGGGCAAGTTAAAAACACCCCATTCTGTCCAGATCCTCAGATATGGGTAACCTGACTCGTGCTCACCCCCACCCCAATCCCCTGCACGGCTCGGTCTCAGGCGGCCTAACTGATGGCTCACCCCATCCCCATTCCCCGCACTGCTCGGTCTCAGGCGGCCTGCCTGTGATGTGGTCAGAGATTAGACGCTACACCGCAAAGCTTCACTGATATAAATAAAGAAAAGAAACATGCCCTCAGGAACAAACCCTAGCAGGTGGAGAGAGCCTTTTGAAGATGGAGAGAAAGAGAAAGAAGAAGAGCATCGCTGAAGTTCATTGATCTCCTTGAGCCCATATTTCATTTCAGTCTTCAGAGGAGCGGAAAAAAAGTGTGGTTCAGCAAATGACAGGGACCATCGGTGCTTGTGTCTGCCGTTCCTTCTCACCTGCATCCTCCTCTCCTCTCCGCTCTCTTCCCAGAAAACAAAAGACTCTCCAGAGTTTGTGTGATCCTCAGGATGAATCAGCTAGTGACATGGTGCTGCTCACGGTGGATCACCATTACCCAGACTTCAAGACTACCTTGATGTTCCCAACAACACTGCTCCAAGCATATCAAACACAGCCTTTCCCTTAACCTGAGAACATGACAAGCCTCATCATTCTCAAAAGTTTCCATTCAGAACCAGCAATCGTATCAAATAGACTACATGGCAGCTCTGCCCTGAAGACAACCAAACAAGGAGAGCAGAGGAAAAAAAAAAAAAAAAAAGTGTAATACTCTCCATGACTGACAGGGGCAGGCCAGGCTGAGGCGAGGAGAAGAGCACCCATTAAAATGTGACCTCCCTAACCTTGACAGAGCCCAGACAGACCCTACTCCCACACAGCCACCTGCTCCTCATGCCTGGGCCCCTGCACTGAGCCAGAGAGGGAAGGAGTGCAAGAGAGATCGAGACGGAGGGAGATCGAAAGGGAGCTAGTGAGAGATATAGTGCTGCTGGGGGCAGGGCATTGTGCTGGTTCATCATATTGAGCGCATCTCTAGTACTCAACCTTGGGAGACAGGGATCCACCAGGCATTACAGCCCACTTCATTATCTTTCCCAAGCCTTTAACATATCTGAATTCTGTGTGGTTATCTTTTTCTGATAAGAATCAATTTTATGAAAAGACAGTTTCAAAGGCTTCCTTGCAGACAGGCCATGCGTAGCCATTGTGATTTAAAGGATACTTATTTTTTTATCCGGATATTTTCTATCTGCAGGCTGCAATGTATTTATTTGTTGGCTTTATGTCAGCTATTTTCACATAATGGCAATAGAAGTCCATTTTAGATCTGTACCATTTTCATTTAGATATCATTTTGATTAACCACATGACATTGACTTCGAGATGAAGACTTTATTCTAAATTAAACTGTTCCACAAAAATGTGCTTATGAAAATCATAACTAGCACACAGATCAATAGAAATGATACAATAACTTGGCACTCCAAATGGAAAAGGTTGCCGACCACTGGTGTAGCCGGTTACAGGCAAATTCAGGAGCTTAACGGCAAACAGCTGGAGGAGGAGGGTCAGGGGGACGGTCGGGAACAGGTTTTTTCCCCTTCTGGTTAGGCTATACTGATATCTGGCTACCTCTTTAGTAACATGTGCATCTTCATTTTTAATTGCAGTGCTTAAAGCATCAGACAAGCTCAGTATAGTAGTTTTATTCAGTATAGTAGTCTTTATATATGGAAAAATACACGTTTAAAAATGTTGACCAATTGACTGGTTGAAAGAACAGTCGACTCTCGGTCAACTAAGATTTGTTTTTGTTGGGGACAGTTCTACTTCTGACCCTATACTGCATCAAGGTCATTCTGTGGTGAATGTCCTGGAAACCACCAATCTGGTTTCTTGTGTGTGTGGCATGCGTGATATAACAGCCTGAGGCATATGCTTTCCTGCTACTGCATGGTAAACGGCTGCCGTCATCTCCACTCAGGTTGGGAGCTGCAGACACACCGTTTCCCTTCCCTCCCCAGGCCAGGGAGACAGATCATGTCCAGTCAGGACTCTATCAGATGACATGTCAGAGACTATGATGCAGCATCTCACTAAGCCTAGGAAACACTACTGCAGCTCTTCAGAAAACACACATATTTCAGCCTGTTCACATTCAGAAAAGGGCTTTGTGAGACTTGCTGAAAAAGTGTAGTAGGCCTGTAGAGACAGAGGCTTAAAATAAATACTAGAATCTTTTTATTTCTTCCACATTTTAGCATCTCTCTGTGTTGTCATCAGTCATCACCCCACCACACCATTCTCAGAGTGGCTGGCCATCCAGCCATCTGTCAAGCTGGCCCCAGTTCTACTGTACCGCCCCCAAGCATTGTAAACACCCCACATCTCGCCTTCTCACTGTGGAATTGAGGCATCCATAGCTGTCAGAGACAGAGTGTAATGACTAAGCGGAGGATGGGTGTGTGTATGTGTGGGTGGAGGTTAGCTCCATCTGACCTCTCTATGATTGCCTTTTTGTTAAATGGGAAGGAGGATAGAAAAGCTGTGGTGTTTACAATGGACTACATTTTTTTTAAGGCTAGCTCTGGTAGGTCGGTCACATGGGTGGTGCTGCTGATGCAGTAAACATTTGATTCTATTCCACCTTTAATAGCTTCTAAATATATATTTTAACAGCCAAAATGAAGAAATGGCGTTCCCATCACTGCTCAGTTAGATCTGCTGTAAGACATTCTCACACACAGGTTGTTATAAATTGGTAGGTTTAGCTATAAGTGTCCAGAGTAGTAGTTGTAGTCTTAGAATTGGAGAGGCAGGATTTCTGCTTGGGTGAGTCTATTTACAAATGGCTTTAAGCACTGGCAGCAATGCACAACTTCAGTCCTTGGGTGACTAATGATTATCAACACCTGACAGATGTGGGGAAAACGAGGCGTGAGTTTGGTTTCTGGGCAATCAACTACTGAAATGAAAGTGCTGAGATTAGAATTACAAAACTACCGGTAATTTACCAAAGTTACCAGAATGTTCAGAGAATAGAGGTGAAACATTAAAGAGAAAAAGGAAAGGAAGGCAGGCTAACGTTTTATATCTGTGTCCATATTGTCCATGAGTTTGCAGTGGATAGGTCATATGGTTCAAGAGGAAATAGCCTAATTAATGAAAAAAGCATCCAAATCAACAACGGCATTTGTCATAAACGTACTTTTCCAACTACTTAATTTTTTCACAACTGCCACTAGCTGTGCCAAAACACAGACATGGGACACTTTTTATAAAAGTTAGAAGAAAAAAAATCATGCTGAAACCCTCATATTAAAACACCAATGGTATTCACTAAGTTGATGATACTAAATATATAAAGGCCACACAGAGGGCCAGAGATAATTACAGACACCTGTGTTAATCTGAAGTACCCAAAATGTAATGTGATAAAATAAAAAAAACGTTCAAGTTACAAAAGTTCTGATAGTTAACTGGTAAAACATACAAAGTCACCAGTAATACTGTATACCCTTCCCTTTGCAACCCTAGATAAGATTCACCTACATTCAGAAGCCAACACTTTTAAAACGGCCCTTGCGGAGCGCTGACATTCCCAGCCCATAAAAGCAGAGCCGTTTAAAAAGTGCCAGAGGTTGACTTTGCTCAGTGAGGCAGTTAAGGTCAGCCAAAAGTCATTGATTGGATTAAGTGCCTGGATGAAAGCACTTCAATCAATGCCTGCTCTAAATGGTACAGGACAGTGCTCCCTTAAGACAAAACTGTGTAGACCAGGGCCGCCGGCAAACGTGTGGCGAGCAGGCATTTGCCACAACACTTTTCAGTCAAAATGATATCTTTTTTAATGATTCAACTTTTTTTTTAAACTAGGCAAGTCAGTGAAGAACAAATTCTTATTTACAATGACGGCCTAGGAACAGTGGGTTAACTGCCTTGTTCAGGGGCAGAACAACAGATTTTTACCATGTCAGCTTGGGGATTAGATCTAGCAACTTTTTAAACTCAGCAAAAATGAAACATCCTCTCACTGTCAACTGCATTTATTTTCAGCAAACTTAACATGTAAATATTTGTATGAACATAAGATTCAATAACTGAGACAAACTGAACAAGTTCCACAGACATGTGACTAAAAGAAATGGAATAATGTGTCCCTGAACAAAGGTGGGGGGGGTCAAAATCAAAAGTAAGTATCAGTATCTGGTATGGCCAACAGCTGCATTAAGTACTGCAGTGCATCTCCTCCTCATGGACTACACCAGGTTTGCCAGTTCTTGCTGTGAGATGTTACCCCACTCTTCCAACAAGGCACCTGCAAGTTCCTCTGCCCTGACCCTCCAATCCAACAGTTCCCAGACGTGCTCAATGGGATTGAGATCCGGGCTCTTTGCTGGCCATGGCAGAACACTGACATTCCGATCTTGCAGGAAATCATGCACACAACGAGCAGTAAAGCTGGTGGCATTGTCATGCTGGAGGGTCATGTCAGGATGAGCCTGCAGGAAGGGTACCACATGAGGGAAGAGGATGTCTTCCCTGTAATGCACAGCGTTGAGATGGCCTGCAATGACAACAAGCTCAGTGCGATGATGCTGTGACACACCGCCCCAGACCATGACGGACCCTCCACCTCCAAATCGATCCCGCTCCAGAGTACAGGCCTCGGTTTAACACTCATTCCTTCAACGATAAACGTGAATCCGACCATCACCCCTGGTGAGACAAAACCACGACTCGTCAGTGAAGAGCACTTTTTGCCAGTCCTGTCTGGTCCAGCGACGCTAGGTTTGTGCACATAGGCGACGTTGTTGCCGTTGATGTCTGGTGAGGACCTGCCTTACAAACAGGCCTACAAGCCCTCAGACCAGGCTCTCTCAGCCTATTGCGGACAGTCTGAGCACTGATGGAGGGATTGTGCGTTCCTGGTGTAACTCGGGCAGTTGCCATCCTGTAGCTGCCCCACAGGTGTGATGTTCGAATGTACCAATCCTGTGCAGGTGTTGTTACACGTGGTCTGCCACTGGGAATATATGCAAATTAATATTACTACCATTTAAATGAAGATTTTTTTGCATTGGATATACAGTTGAAGTCAGAAGTTTACATACACTTAGGTTGGAGTCATTAAACTTGTTTTTCAACCAATCCACAAATTTCTTGTTAAACTATAGTTTTGGCAAGTCGGTCAGGACATCTACTTTGTGCATGACAAGTAATTTTTCCAACAATTGTTTACAGACAGATTATTTCACTTGTAATTCACTGTATTACAATTCCAGTGGGTCAGAAGTTTACATACACTAAGTTGACTGTGCCTTTAAACAGCTTGGAAAATTCCAGAAACTGATGTCATGGCTTTAGAAGTTTCTGATAGACTAATTGACATCATTTGAGTCAAATTGGAGGTGTACCTGTGGATGTATTTCAAGGCCTACCTTCAAACTCAGTGCCTCTTTGCTTGACATCATGGGAAAATCAAAAGAAATCAGCCAACAAAAAAATTGTAGACCTCCACAAGTCGGGTTCATCCTTGGGAGCAATTTCCAAATGCCTGAAGGTACCACATTCATCTGTACAAACAATAGTATGCAAGTATAAACACCATGGGACCACACAGCCGTCATACCGCTCAGGAAGGAGACGCGTTCTGTCTCCTAGAGATGAACGTACTTTGGTGCAATACAATCCCAGAACAGCAGCAAAGGACCTTATGAAAATGCTGGAGGAAACAGGTACAAAAGTATCTATATCCACAGTAAAATGAGTCCTATATCGACATAACCCGAAAGGCCGCTCAGCAAGGACAAAGCCACTGTTCCAAAACCGCCATAAAAAAGCCAGACTATGGTTTGCAACTGCACATGGGGACAACGATGGTACTTTTGGAGAAATGTCCTCTGGTCTGATGAAACAAAAATAGAACTGTTTGGCCATAATGACCATCGTTATGTTTGGAGGAAAAAGGAGGAGGCTTGCAAGCCGAAGAACACCATCCCAACCGTGAAGCACGGGGGTGGCAGCAAATGGGTCTTCTAAATGGACAATGACCCCAAGCATGCTTCCAAAGTTGTTGCAAAATGGCTTAAGGACAACAAAGTCAAGGTATTGGAGTGGCCATCACAAAGCCCTAACCTCAATCCTATAGAAAATTTGTGGGCAGAACAGAAAAAGTGTGTGCAAGCTAGGAGGCCTACAAACCGGACTGTTATACCAGCTCTGTCAGGAGGAATGGGCCAAAATTCACCCAACTTATTGTGGAAAGCTTGTGGAAGGCTACCCAAAATGTTTGACCCAATTTAAAGACAATGCTACCAAATACTAATTGAGTGTATGTAAACTTCTGACCCAATGGGAATGTGATGAAAGAAATAAAAGCTGAAATAAATCACTCTACATTTCAAATTCTTAAAATAAAGTGGTGATACTAACTGACCTAAGACAAGGAATTTTTACTAGGATTTAATGTCAGGAATTGTGAAAAACGGAGTATTTGTATTTGGCTAAGGTGTATGTACACTTCAACTGTATTTACCACATCATATGAGGACAGAAAGATAAACCTTTTACTTTATCATAAGTAGACAATTGCAAATGATTAAATCCTTCCAATAGAAATAAAACAATTTAGTTATGAATTGAACTTTAATTAAATGAGTTGACTCTTCACATGGGGTGATTTCACTGAACAACAAAAGGGAATATTGAATGATCCCCAATGAGCCATCGCATCTCCCAAAAACATTTTCAACATACATCTGTAAAATGATAGTCTAGAAACTAAAGCTTTGGTTGTCTTCCTCTCAAGCTTCCATGTCTTCTCCCTGGACCTCCTCAATGTCCACCTCTTGAACATCAGACTGAGGTGGCCCAAGGTCATTGATGACTGCCTTCAGCTCATCTGCAATGTAGAGACCGGTGTGTCTGTTGTCCCTTGTCTGTGCTCTTGTAGAATACTGGTTGAGGAGTGGAGATAGTTAATTATTCCTTGCCCACGAACATTCGACCACCCATCAAAGATGATTGCAATACAGTCTGCTTTCGCTATGATTTGCTTGACCTTCACTTGACCTCTGCATCCAGCAACTGAGTAGATAAAGCATGTCTGGTTGGTGGGGTGTATGCTGGGCAAAGAACATTCAGAAATCTCTTCCAATACACATTGCCTGTGAGCAGAGGTGAACCAGTTGCATACACAGCTCGTGCAAGACAATCAGCCTTTCTGACTACGTTCCTCCGTTGAGTCAAAAAAACGTCTGATTCCAGGAGGACCATGAGCTATTGCGATCGATAAAGTGTCCGATTCATCATTTTCACTTCAAATAGATGTAGAGGATTTTTTCAGTCTGCTGAACTGTAGCCAACCTACAGTATGTGTACTGTCCCATCTGGCCAGTGGAAATTAAGCGGTAATGTTATGCATTTCTAACCTAAGCCAATTTATTTGTGTTGAGAAAATGTGAATGTGATCAAATTTGGTTAATATTCAAACTTAGGTTTGCTAGGCTACCTAGGTTTTTTCAATCCAATAGGCTAGACTTAACTTTTTAATTACAGATGCATAGGCCAACATGATGCAACCCTGCATAAAGCCAGCTCAGCCATGATAATTATATGTTCAAGTCACAGTTGGGTCATTCCACCAATTTTGGGTGCTTTTTGATTACCATTTTGTTTCACCCAATTTTAACATGGTCATAAAAAGCAAAAATGTTCATCTTAATAAAACATGTTGATTTCCCATCTCAAGATGGGCTTGACGTGTTATGCCCAACCCACTCAGTTTTCCAAAACAAAACACCAGAAAATGGCAAAAAAAGAAAGAAAAAAAGTAGAACAAGCTCACCTGCCTTTTACACTAGGGTTTGACTACAAGATGTTTAATGTTTCTTTTGAAAAAATTAAATTAAAATAAGGAATAGTTTCACCATATTAAAACGAGAGTTCAGTTTATGTAACAGCGTTGACCTTAAAATGATATTTGTTCTCCATCAAATAAATAAATTGCCAGAAATGACATTGTGATGGTGTAAACTTGGAGAAATGTTGGGGTTACGCAGGTTAAAATCTTCCTAGAGGGTGCAGAGGGACATGTCGAAACAGTGTTTATTCATAAAAAAAAAAAAAGTGATTTACTGCACTTTCCATGTGGTCTATATTAAAAGTGCACTTCATTTAATATATCGGCTTTTCAATAGTTGTGCACAATCTCTACTTACAATATCAAAGGGACGCAACAGGCACTCATTTGTGGAACAACCTAGTTGTCTCTGTAACGGAAACCCCTCCGTTAGTCTAGTTTTAAATAGAATTCATATGAACAAGTACAAGGCTGCTGCAGTTTGACAGGGGTTTCATCCTCCCTTGGGCCAGGATTTAACTATGTGACCTGGTTAGAAACACTCTGATCCCATCATCATAGCCCATATTAAAACCATTTTACAACTAATTCAGGGTTCGTACAGACATTGGCAAGTTGGCATTTAAATTATCATTACATTCTAAAATGTCAGAATAATGTGGAGATTTCATGAGTAAATAGATTGGATTCATGAATGGTGATTTTCCTACCTGTAGATGTGGCCGATGCAAGCACACAAAGCATATACAGTGCATTCGGAAAGTATTCAGACCGCTTCACTTTTTCCACATGTTGTTATGTTACAGCCTAATTCTAAAATGGATTAAATTATTTTCCCCCCCTCAAACTACACACAATACCCCATAATGACAAAGCGAAAACAGGTTTTAAAATAACAGAAATACCTTATTTACATACGAAAAAATTAAAAAAAAGAGGTTAATTTTGTCAAGGCTTTGTACGGAAAGCCAAGTTGAAACCAACATTCAATGTTGTCGTCCTCATAATAGCTGCACTTGGTTTTCACGCAAAAAACGCAACAGAGTAGCCTAACACCTGTCAACTGAAACAGCGGGAAACAAATGAAAGCGGCAACATCTCTCACAAAAACTGATCACAAATTAAAATCACAGATAATTATAATTGGAGCAGAAGAACTCGGATACAATAATTGCAATAAGTTTTCAACCACCAAATTGAGGAAATTATTTTCAGGGGCTGAAAATAAGTACTTCAAGCACTTCTAGCACCTTGAGCGAACCCTGTGATTAATCACTGTCATACCCTACACAGGGATTGACATTTAGGTCTGAAAAGCACTTGACCATCAGGCAAGTCAGCAGTATTTTTTGGCTCCCCAAAATGATGGTTACTTGGCCAAAAATGTGATAAGTTGTTTACATGCAGAAATGCCATAACTTAGTCACTTAATTACACAACAGGGAGGAATTACGCTTTGGTTCTATTTTCAATATTGAATCACAGCTCAAGCCCGAGCGCAATAGGATAGTGGCTTGCAATCTGCTCGTCCTGAGCAAACTTAGGCTTTCGGTGTAGTAGGTAAAAGACATACAGCTTTAGCGACACCCCAGGGTAGGACTTTATTAAGACTCGCACACATAGCACCAAATGTCACATCTGACCACCAACATTTTTCACATGATCTCGGCCACCAAACGCTATTGGTGCGTCTGAGCACTTAGGTCACTGGAATTCTTTGCAGTTTTATTGTTTTCAGGTATAATTTTTTTTTTATCACCTGCCTAATGGGGTAACCACAGAGCAGGGTCAACTTGCCCAGCTGTCAAATTGTCCGCCTTTC
This sequence comes from Salvelinus sp. IW2-2015, assembly GCF_002910315.2. NCBI lineage: Eukaryota > Metazoa > Chordata > Actinopteri > Salmoniformes > Salmonidae > Salvelinus > Salvelinus sp. IW2-2015. The sequence goes on along the minus strand of NC_036849.1, from coordinate 14,842,466 downwards.
ACTTTAAAAATGGGAATAATGGTAAACAGAAAATAAAATCACCAGGGGAAACTTTAGAGCGGGCTCAAGTTGCCCGACTGCTCAGTTCAGTTTGCCCAGGCAATAGGGCAACCCTCAATGTCTCTTCTACAACTAGGTTCCAGAATTTTAACTGGTTACCATCAGGATAAAAAAAAATCTCCCCACCACTCTGAGAACTGTGGTGCTACCTCTGATATAGACATCAGGCTGCCGAGTCACAAATCTATGCCAAGACTGGCTGCTCTCCTGACTCAAGTGTAAATGAGTCTAGAGACTAAGGAATCTAGACTAGAGGAACACTTCAAATTGTAACAATCTTTCTAGCCATGCCTCTGGTTTCCACCTTTCAATACAGGCTTGATGGATGGATGACAGATTGAGTGGACTAAAACAATCTTTAGTGTCTTAAACGCACGAACAGGCTCTCATAGGACCCCCTCCCCCCTTTCCTCTTAAGTAGTGCCCAAACCAACAGTGCACGAAAACATAACAGAACACACACACACATACACAGGGGATGAAAGACACCACACTAATGACAAGGTACTACTCTGTCCACTTAATGCTTTAAAGATTGAGCTGGGGAGCCCTTGAACCTCTGCCCCTCCCAATCGCACCACAATTAGCCAGGCCTGAGAGACCTCTGGCAGCCTGCATCAACAATCTTCAGCGATACAGCTCCAAATGAAAACAAAAAAGAGGCACACACACACACTAACACTGGTTTCCTTTAATCATCCTCTCTCACTATGAGATCAGCCACATGTTAAAAGAGCAGCATATTAAAAGCATATAAAAATGTGTCAAAATGTAGGCTAGTACTGATTTTTCCCATTCCGGACATGGAGGATGAGATCCACATAAATGTACAACGACAATATCAGTCAATAAAACCTTTTGATCCGTTAATTTTAAAGAATATGTTTCAAGACGATTTTGATCACGGAATGGTGCGTCTTTTAAAACCAACCCCATCTTAAAATCCATTCTTCTGACAATAGAAGGTCAAGATGACATTTCTGTCTTAGTGGCCGCACACTAACCCAGCCCCTCCTTCGACTAACACTTCACCTTTCACCTTCTCTCTACACTCCCCAGATGCCCACTCCCATGAAAATCAATCCCCTTCACCACATCAGAGAGAGTCAACATACTCTTCATCTCTCACACCTATGAAAACCCCCACATCTTGACATTTCTAGAAATGGAAGACAGGGTGACGTGAGTGACAGTGGAATATCAAAATGAGAAAGTAGCAGTAAGGAATATCTCCTACGCAACAAACAGCATATATATAAAAAAAAAAAAGCATCTACAGTAAAGGTATCCGCATGTTTCCCAGCCGAAACAGTTCAGAAGAGTTTGTGCATATATTATGATGCGAGCACACTTGTTCGGTTCACCTAGCCGACTTCGGCTAGCGGCCAGCCGAACTGAAGCATGCGGACGCCTTAAGCGACAGGTTTGCTCACCGTTTTCCTTCTCCTCTTCGGTGCACTTGCTGATGGACTCTGGGAGGCCCAGGCTGGCTGCGGTGGGCAAAGGCCCTAGGAGGGAGACCAGCGATGGGCCTCTGCGTGGAGGTCTTTCCTCGGGCCTCTCTCCATACCCTTCCTCCGCCTCTCCAGGGAGAACCTGGTCACACAGGTCCTTGTTGAGGTGCTGGGCCACAGCTTTCAGCTCCTCGTCCTCCGTCTCCTGCCAGCCAGGAAGAGATATTTCATCATCATCATCCTCTTTTTCCAGGGGATCTAGGAGAGGGGGAGAAAAAGAACAAGACATGTACTTCCGTTTCATCATGAAACTGACAGCAAAATTATCTGACATGATGCAGAAAATTATTTCCTCAATAATCCTATGGTACCATTAAGCTGTCAAAGTATCATCATGATGACAGCCCTCTTAGTGTTGATAAAAGCCCAGTGTGTGTGTTGTAATTTGGACTCTCAGCCCAGGCAGAGGAGCAACAGGCCTGCCAGTCAGACAGCCAGCAGCCTCCCCTGCTAAAGGCCATGCAGTGGAAAAAAATGCAACACAACCAGCTAGAGGGGTGCAGATGGTTAGAGAGTTTAGCCCATTACAGTTAGACAGCAAAGGTGCGTCATAACATTCTCATTTGCACTTTGAGTGAACATCATCAAATTTGGTCACCTAAAAAAAACATTTGTGTATTTAGAGAAGTTTCAGGCTCTAGCGACAATAGACTGGCAGAATACGGAGATATTCCCTCCTCCACAGGGGGTTCTAGCTGGAGGACTGGCATGGCTGGCGAGCGCAGCAGGACCCATCCGTGCCGTACCGGTTTTTGCATAGGACCCATACATCCCCTCTCAACTTGGGCCGGCTCTGCTCCAGCTCCATCACAATCTCATCCTGGTACTCATGGATCTCGCCTGTTGAGATAAAACCCAAACAACTCTGCTGACTCCACTCTAACTTTATACTCTTTGGAACTTAATGAAGAGTTTAGTTAAAACTTGACTAGACACTGATCATTACGGTACCTTGAACATCGCCAATCTTCTTCTCTAATTCTTCCTCAAGCTAGAAGAAAAAAAGACAAAAAAAGAGCAGCATGTGAATGAAAAAAAGACAACCGTACCACATTGGGACAAAACAAAGGTTAAAACACGGGACAAGATAAATAAACAAGGCCGGTACAGTTGTATCCTCTCGGCAGTTCCTCCTCACCAGCTTCATTCTTTTATTCCTCTGGCCAGCGATGAAAGAGGGCGGGTCACATTCCCGGTCGAGATCCACTTTGATGAACTCCTCAATGGTCAGCTGACTGGTGGGCGCGTCCTCAAACTCATTCAACCTGAACCATGAGAAAGAATAGTGTTAGTGTACTCCTCATAGAGATTAGTGAGAACGCGCAAGGCTAATCAGATTTCCTTTGAAGGATGCTGTAATGTGCTTCTCAAGCAGCTCTCACCTCTTTCTTAGTGTGGCCTCACACACCTTCACTACACTGATGGTACGGTGGAACTCGTGCATGCAAGCAGCGACCAACAGGGCTGAGAATACAAACAAACTCACAGGTGAAACACACTATCCATCCCACACACCTTGCCAATGATTCCAAGAACACAGGATGAGATGTTACTATCCTTTGTGCAAGCACTTCCAAGAGTTCATGAACAGTGAGACTGGTGAAATTTGGGGAGCGCATCGTCAGTAGTGTACCTTTGGTTCCTAGGGTGTTTCGGCCTTTCACACTATACACCCTCCCCAAAGGCGGCCAGCGACAGGGTGATCAATCCTACGCTTGCGTCCCATTCCCAATTAGTCATAGGAGTTGCCTTGTTGTTGATAGCCAACGTCCCATGGGACTATGCATGGCAGGGGCGTCTTCCTCCCKGAGTCAAGCATTGTTGACCGCATACCTCCTGGCCCTCTCACTTCGGGGCCCAGCTGGGGTCTTTCCTCTTCATCCAGAGCCATTGACTGCTGCCTTCTGCCGCCTCTGATACAGCTTTGATTGCTGAACGCTGGCTCTGGCCCTTAATTCCCAGGTCTCTAAGCAGTCTGGTTGTAGATGTTGCCACAAAACCTCTGCAGCCCACCTCCACTGGTCGGACTTCTGTGTTCCAGCCATGATGCCGTGCTTCGGYAGCTAGATCGGCATAGCGCAGATGTTTTCGCTCATAAGCCTCATCTACTGAGTCCTCCCAGGGTACTGTGAGCTCAATGATGAAGACCTTCTTGAGCGAATGGGACCAGAGCACCATGTCAGGTCTTAGGGTGGTGGTTGCGATCTCCGGAGGAAACACAAGTTGCYGGCCAATGTCAGCTAGCATTTTCCAGTCGCGGGCCAAGCGCAGCTGGTCTCGCTCTAATGGTGTAGAGCCGCTCTTCGGTGGTTTAGCYCCTTCGCGGACAAAKGTCGTCYGTAAGGGGTGTGATGCTGCTGGGGGTGGTAGGGAGTTGGTGGCAGCTCGCTTGTCCTCCAGGGYGGACGCAAGGTTTTTAAGGACTTGGTTGTGACGCCAAGTGTAGCGTCCTTGGGTGAGGCTTGTTTTACACCCTGTGAGAATGTGCCTGAGGTTGGCTGGCATGGAACAGAGGGCACAGTCYGGATCTTCACCAYACCATTGGTGAAGATTAACTGGTGTTRGAAGGACGTCATATGTTGCTCTGATGGAAAAGCTCAACCGCCTCGCTTCCATGGCCCACAGATCCTTCCAGCTGATCTTCCTCTTCTCCACACTGTCCCATCGAGTCCACTGTCCCTGTTTGGCAAGAGAGACTGCCTTGGCCCACCTTGCAGCCTCCTCCTGATGGCGTACTTCCTGCACTACCATCTTCCGCCGCTCTGGTGCAGTGGCCTTACTCCAAGCAGCACGGCTAGTTAGCCCAAGGCCTCCTCTCCCTTGCTGAACATGACCCACAATGTCAGCATGTCTGAGGGCTGCTGTTGCCTCCTGGACTGCTTTTCCTGGCCTCCATTTGCGCCCAGTTGCCAAGGTCGGCGCGTTGTTGCTCACCACTGGGTCTCGAGATTCATTCAGTGTCATCTGGAGCCTGGTTTTTGCACACTTGAATTCCTCTGTTAGACTGGTGAGGGGCAGCTTGAGGACACCATCTCCATAGAGGCCTATGGTGGTAAGGCATCATGGAACTCTGAGCCACTTCTTTAAGTAGCCTGTGACTCCTCTTTCCATCTTCTCCACTGTTGAGATTGGAACCTCATACACTGCTAGGTTCACAACACCCGGGGTAGGAGACCAAACTGCAGACACCAGGCCTTTAACTTTCCAGGTAGCTGGGTGTTGTCGATGGACTGTAGGCTACTACTGATGTCTTTGCGCAGCTGTTGCACCTGGTCTTTGTCCTTCAGGCTTGCATCATACCACCTTCCAAGGCTTTTTACCGGCTGCTCAGACACTGTTGGGATTTGGTCATCTCCGATGAAGAATTTCAGGTCAGAGAGTACTCCCTTCACAATCGAGATGCTGCGTGACTTGGATGGTTTAATCTTCATACGGGCCCAGCTGATGTTCTCCTCGAGTTTTCTGAGCAGTCTCCTGGTGCATGGGACAGTGGTGGTCAATGTTGTAATGTCGTCCATGTAGGCTCTGAGTGGAGGGAGGCGGAAACCAGAGTCGACTCGCTGTCCACCAGCAACCCATTTTGAGGATCTGATGATAACCTCCATTGCCATTATGAATGCCAACGGAGAAATGGTACATCCCGCCATTATACCTACATTCAGGCACTGCCATGAGGTGGTGAACTCTGAGGTGGTGAAGCAGAACTGCAGATCCTGGAAGTACGACTTCACCAGCGTTGTGATGGTGTCCGGTATGTGGAAAAATCTGAAGGCAGACCACAGGAGTTCATGGGGCACAGAGCCAAATGCATTGGCGAGGTCGAGGAAGACTACATGGAGGTCCCTTTTCTCCACCTTGGCCATTTGGATCTGGTGCCAGATCATGCTGGAGTGTTCCAAGCAGCCAGAGAACCCTGATATTCCTGCCTTCTGTACAGATGTATCGACGTACGCATTCCTTTGCAGGTACACGGACATCCTCTGGGCAATGACCCTAAAGAAGATTTTACCCTCGACATTCAGTAAGGAGATTGGGCGGAATTGGCTGATGTTCACTGCATYCTTCTCCTTAGGRATCAGGACCCCGCCTGCCCTACGCCACACTTTGGGTATTATCTTATTTTKCCAAGCTGTTCTCATAAGCCTCCAGAGGACCCTCAGGACGTCTGGTGCGTTCTTATACACTTTGYACGGGACTCCATTTGGCCCCGGGGCTGATGCTGTTCTTGCCCGTCGAACTGTGTTTTCCACCTCTTTCCATGTCGGAGGGCTGGTCTCAATATGATGTTCCGGGGGTTCAATGGGTGGGATATCTGATGGGATGGCCAGATGTTCATGTCGCTTTGAGTCAAAGTTTGTTGTTATCAGGTGCTCCTCTAGGTCTTTCTTTGTTGTTTTTAGAGCTCCACTTTTTTCCTTCGTGAAGAGACTTTTARGGAACTTGAAGGGATCTTTATAGAATCGAGTTCTAGTTTGTTCTTTCTTCCTTCTGCGTTTCCGTAGGGTCTCTGCTCTACGGAGGGATGCCAACCGGGTTTTAATGTCAGCCTGAAGTGCCTCTATGCCCTCCTTTTCCACTTCCGAGGCCTTCTTCCACTGTTTCTTAAGCTGTCTCCTTTCTTGAACGAGGCGCTTGATTTCTTGTTGCCTCCTGGAAACTGGTGGGGTTGGAACCTTTCTCCCGCCTTTTGCCTCTTGCACTCCAAAGCTTTCTGCCCCGTACTCATAGATGATGTCCCCCATCCTCTCCAACTTCTTCTCCACTGTGCCTCGAAGTTTCTCGAGGGTCAAGGTAAGGTCAGTATTCACTGCTTCCCACAACTTCTTATCACTGGCGCCAGGCCACTTCACATACGGTCTGTGCCCTGGTAGTCTCCTCTCGACTGCAGGTCTGGGAGGCTGGGTGAGTTCCACTCCTGTTGTTGGTTCCACCTCAGTTGTTACTTCGGTGCTTGAGTTTACGTCCTCCATGACAGTGGTACTGATGCACTGCAAACTATGGTTTGCGTCCAGTTGCTGTGCTTCATTCGACTGATTTGATCGCTTTCGCAGAAAGTGATCAATGCGAGGCCTCTGTCTCTCTTTACCCAAACACCCCTTCTTCCCCTGGTGGATCCTCAACCCATGGTGTGATGTAACTTTCCTCCAACCACAGACACATACCTGCATCTGTTTGTGGCCCGCTGTTGCAGCGGAACTTGTGACAGTTGCTGTGGTGTTCTCTTGTGCTGTGCTCTCATTACTCGTAGTCGTTTCCGGTCCAGTCGTTACCATGTTGTCAGCCAATGAGTCATCTTCCGCCCCCGCTCTCGCAGACTCTAGGGGTATTCTCATATGTTGACTTTCTGTAGCTAAAAGCGGGTGTTTCCAACATACTGCGAAGCATGGGAAACTACAGAAATGGGAAGCTACCCCATGACTGTCCCAGTGGGGTCTATTCCCTCCTGTCAGCCGTCTCTCCGTGCCGCCACAAGGACTTTCCCCTGTTGTCAGCTGATCTTTCTCAGCAGTCACTGGACTAGTCCAGATATTCAGATTCCAAGAACACAGGATGAGATGTTACTATCCTTTGTGCAAGCACTTCCAAGAGTTCATGAACAGTGGGACTGGTGAAATTTGGGGAGCGCATCGTCAGTAGTGTACACTTATATTTACAAATGTACTCACCAAATGTTGTGTAATATTCATGTAATAACGTCATAATACCCTATTAATGATAATCTAAGTCATTAGATAAATCATCAATTCAGTTTTACAGTAACCCATGCTACTGTGCATGGAGTCAGTTACAAAACGCAATGTCAGTTTAAAGACGGATGTACGGTTCCGTTTTTACACAAGCAGTTTGAATCATCTGACGTTCTAGTAGCCGGCTTTTAGCAATCCCACAGTCTCGCTCACACATTCACTTCCTATTGAGTAAGAAGCTCATCTAAACTTTTCCATCCTTCATGTAAGCGAATCCTCTCAATGATTAATGATGAGCAATTAATTATTCAGATATTGCAGCTGCAGAGGAGAGAAAGGGAGAAAAGTGAAAATAGGAGCGTAAATGTCCACATGCCCAGGGAAGTTGGCTCTTCAGTTTCAAGATGTCTTGCCAGCAATACATCCGAGCAGGGTTCTGTTCAGGTCCAGTAAGTAGGGAACAGACTGCAGTACACTGTCGCTGATTGGAGCCTGTGGTTACTTATTAGCGTTACCTGTGAACAAAGATCACCTGTGATTGTAGCCAAATCTGACCTAGGATTAGTTCCCTGTAGTTTGGATTACCAGTGGACATGGTTCCCCTGTGGTTTCTGTTATTTATGATGACGGTTAGCCTACCTGTGATTGTGGTGCTAACGTGTGGTGGGATTTAACTGTTGCTCATGGTTACCTGCGCCACACAGTCCTAATGGCCTCCGTCCAGTGTGCATCCAGTCCCTCTTCATCCTCTGCAGCAGTCGCAGTGCTGTCGTGGACACCTCATGGTTCTTCTCCCCAAACTCCAGCATGTGAGCAAAGCGAGGGATGTACAGGCAGGCGTCTAGAATGAGAATGATACACTCTTCAAGATCCAACCAAGACAAGCAATAGTAATATGCTAATATATGCATTGCAGATGTCTCAATGATATATGGGGTTTACAACTGTGTGTAGACTACATTGATCAGAAAGTGGTATGTCTTTAATGAAAATATACAGTCGTATGAAAAAGTTTGGGCACCCCTCTGAGGCTGCATAATAATTTACTCTGTCGTCACAGAAAATGATCACAGTGGCATGCCATTCATTTTCTAATAAAAGCTGAGCACTGGGGTATTGTCCAGACAAACATTTTTAGTGTAGCAATATTAAGTTGTATGAATTTAAATCAGATGTGAAAAATAGGCTATGCAAAAATGTGGGCACCCTTGTCATTATGTTGATTTGAATACCTGTAACTACTTAGCACTGATTAATTGGAACACACAATTGGTTTGGTGAGCTCATTAAGCCTTGAACTTCATAGACAAGTGCATCCAATCATGAGAAAAGGTATTTAAGGTGGCCAATTGCAAGTTGTTGTTCTCTTTGACTCTCCTCTGAAGAGTGGCAACATGGGGGCCTCAAAACAACTCTCAAATGACCTGAAAACAAAGATTGTTCAACATTATGGTTTAGAGGAAGGCTACAAAAAGCTATCGCAGAGATTTAAGCTGTCAGTGTCCACTGTGAGGAACATAGTGAGGAAATGGAAGACCACAGGCACAGTTCTTGTTAAGGCCAGAAATGGCAGGCCAAGTAAAATATCGGAGAGGCAAAGGCGAAGGATGGTGAGAACGGTCAAAAACAGCCCACAGACCACCTCCAAAGACCTACAACATCATCTTGCTGCAGATGGTGTCACTGTGCATCGTTCAACAATTCAGCGCACTTTGCACAAGGAGGAGCTGTATGGGAGAGTGATACGGAAGAAGCCTTTTCTGCACACACGCCACAAACAGAGTCGCTTGAGGTATGCAAACGCACATTTGGACAAGCCAGCTTCATTTTGGAATAAGGTGCTGTGGACTGATGAAACAAAGATTGAGTTATTTGGTCATAACAAGGGACGTTATGCATGGCGGCAAAAGAACACAGCGTTCCAAGAAAAACACTTGCTACCCACAGTAAAATTTGGTGGGGGTTCCATCATGCTGTGGGGCTGTGTGGCCAGTGCCGGTACTGGGAATCTTGTTAAAGTTGAGGGTCGCATGGATTCCACTCAATATCAGCAGATTCTTGGGAATAATGTAGAAGAATCAGTCACAAAGTTGAAGTTACGCCGGCGCTGGATATTTCAACAAGACAACGACCCAAAACACTGCTCRAAATCTACCCGGGCATTTATGCAGAGGAACAAGTACAATGTTCTGGAATGGCCATCCCAGTCCCCTGAATATCATTGAGAATCTGTGGGATGATTTGAGGCGGGCTGTCCATGCTCGGCAACCATCAAACCTAACTGAACTGGAGATGTTTTGTAAGGAGGAATGGTCCAAAATACCTTCATCCAGAATCCAGACACTCATTAGAGGCTATGGGAAGCATCTAGAGGCTGTTATTTTAGCAAAAGGAGGCTCTAACAAATATTTGTTGTGATTTTTCTATTGGGGTGCCCAAATTTATGCACCTGTCTAATTTTGTTTTGATGCATATTGCACATTTTCTGTTAATCCAATAAACCTAATTTCACTACTGAAATATTACTGTGTCCATCAGTTATTTGATAGATCAAAATTAAATTGCTGATCCAAACACCCAATTATTTATAAATGGAAATCATGGAAATTGTCAGGGGTGCCCAAACTTTTTCATACGACTGTAAGAAGTATTGGATATCTTCATACCATTCCCAGTGGATCACATTGTGACCAATAAGGACAAATAGTTACACTTAGTTATGTTGGATCAAATGATCTCTTAGTGTACAGTTGGGATAGAGAAAGCACGGTGTCAAAATTGCAGCTGGGGATTCGAAGTGCCCTGTGAGAGAAAGACTGCCAGAGTTCGAGTGGGGCAGAAAGTTTCCTATGCTCAGGCAGTGAAGAGAGTAGAGGATAGCCCAAAGGTGAGTGATTTGACTGGGAGATAAATAGCAGATAAATATTTGGTGCGAGTGATTTTAGTACAGAAGATCTACAGGAAGTTGAGAGAAGTGGTTCCATCCTCCCAGGCAGATGGACGGGATCATTTAGGGCCAAAGTACTGGGATGGTGTGGTGGGTGTTTGTGGATAGTGTTTAGGTATAGGGTTAGATGACTGTGCAATTTTCCCCATTCCCCTTTTGTTTGTGACTAAAATGTGCAGTCCACACCCCGACCTGCAAAAGGCAGCAATATGCAACACAGCGTCTAGTCTGATAAAAATGTACATCAAGACGACAAATTATCCCTTTGGCAGCAGCAGAGCCCTCTGACTGGTAATAGGATATGGCCAGACCCCAACCCCTGTCCCTAACCAACCTCTTCTAATCTAACATGGCTGCTGGGCTGGCTCTATTCAAGTTAACGAAGTAAACTTCAGGAACCATCCCCTCTATGATCTAACGCGCCCACATTCACCGAAAGGTAAACACTAGTGCGGTCTCGTGCTCTCAGATTTTGCGCGTGCCATGCATCCAATAAAAAATAAAATAAAAAGTGGTGCGGCTGATGTTAACTCAGCAATACAAAAAAGGAAATAAAGTTTAAAGCTCAACAAATTTTGCGACATCCCAAACTTTGCCTAATTTCTGACGAGTGGAGCTATTACACAACTAAACCAATCGGATATGACATGAACAGTTTAAAGCCAAATTACACAGTGATTACGCATAAACTATAATAAGTTATTTAAAATAAATGTAGGCTATTATTACATCAGAAACAATGACCGGGTTATTTTCACTGTAACAGTTTATATCAGTCGGACGCTGCAGTGAATTTTAGAGTGGGAGCTGGTGAGTTACTTTATTTTTTTAGCTGGTGAGTGGCTTGGGGGAGGCTCTTCTGGGCTTCTGACGTTGACGGTATGCGTAAATCTGATTTGTTGGCAGCGAGCTGGGCGTCCGAGAGGATTACACCAAAAATAAAAAAATAGACAGCAACTAAAACTCTCGACCCGACAAATGACCATTCACATCGTATCCAGACTGCAGCTAAGGAGTAACCCACGCCTTGTCCTAGTTGATAAGTAGCTTTTGGAGAAAAACATCTGCCAGTATTTGCTCAGGAAAACAGCGGACTCTAAGCGAGCAACGATTATATGGATTTACCATCTGCTCGAAAAGCGAAAACATAATACGTTTTGGGGAGACAATTCAGCGGCAACAAGAGGATGAAATGAGAAAGAGAAAAAAAGTATTCAGCTTGAAGTTGGAATACAACCCAATTGGACGGATATTGTTTATGTTGCTCTTACAATTGATTCGGGGTTAGTAGACTTCATAATCGCTGAATTTATGCAGCATAGTTCTATAAATGACACGATTTGTGTATCAATTGTCAACACAGAATATTAGCTACTACAGTAGATCATAGAGTTCGTGGTTTATTTATAGGAAAGGGATCAACGCTTTGTGTGCCGATGCCAACAGCAGATTGCAGGTTGCTCCATCATGGTCGGATCATGAAGTGTTTGACTTTTTTACTCTTACTTCCAGAAACACTGAAAAAGTCTAAAAAGACTGGGAAACACACAAACAGGTTACCAGTATGCTATGAGATTCTAACCCTGTCCCTGAAGAAGAAGATGGCTGCAGAACTGTACCCTGCGACCACCAATCTAACCAACAACGTTACTACGGTGACCGCCAGTGACAAGAAAAGCGATGTGCAGGTCACTCAGTCAACAACCACTGCAACAACACCGACCACCCAGCAAAACATAAACAACAACAACGTCGATCCTCCCAGCTGGCAGTCCTCTCACCCCACGCTACGGGAGAGGTAGTCTCAACTATTTACTTATAATTCATTATTTCTATTTAGTAAAAGTTTGACTTGGTTTACATTAGCTTATTATGTCGTTTATGTCCATAATTAGAATGACATCGCATTGTGCATGCTATAATATATGTATGACTGGCAAAAAAACAAGCCCTATATGGAATAGCCCAAGTTGTCATTATACCTAATTGATAATCTTCTCCCTTCTAGGAATGCCTTGATGTTCAACAATGAACTCATGGCCGATATACATTTCATTGTTGGTCCCCCTGGTGAATCTCAGAAAGTACCAGTGCACAAGGTAAGCTCCATCTCCAGTTGGAAAAATAAGTTTACTTTTCAGAACCGTCACAAATATGATGAGTGACTAATGTGTCCGTTTGTCTTTCCCTCCAGTATGTGTTGGCAGTGGGTAGCTCCGTCTTCTGTGCCATGTTTTACGGGGATCTTGCAGAGGAGGAGTCCGAAATCCATATCCCAGACGTGGAACCTGCTGCTTTTCTAATTCTGCTGAAGTAAGCCACTCGCTCCTCATACATGACAAGCACAATGTCACTTCAAAATAAATGATTACTCAGCCAAAGCAAGACGGGTTAAGTGCACAAAATGCTAGAGCACCAAAGGGCATGGGCAGTAGTGTAGAGCACTAATTCCAGGTCTCTTTGCTCTTTGTTCATCTTGAAGAAAAAAATATTCAAAGCCAATGATTTACCCGAAGGTAATAGGCAGAAGAGAACATAATGGCTCTTTTTGTTGTAGATTCTATAACAATGTCATCCGAAACCAATGCAATGAGACATTGCTTCTTTTTTATCCCCTTGAGAAAATAGGGCACGCTGTGCCAAGTCCTCTACCTCTTTTCTTCAAAAGAATATCTATCATGAATTCTCTACATGCTGGTCTGCCTTCTTTACTAAACTAGAATCTCATTCTCCTCCTCCATTTTGTTCCCTTCAGTTACATGTACAGTGATGCGATAGACCTGGAGGCGGACACCGTGCTGGCTACCCTGTACGCTGCCAAGAAGTACATTGTACCAGCCCTGGCCAAGGCCTGCGTCACCTTCCTGGAGACCAGCCTGGAGGCCAAGAACGCCTGTGTGCTGCTGTCCCAGAGCCGTCTGTTTGAGGAGCCTGAGCTGACACAGCGCTGCTGGGAGGTGATTGACGCCCAGGCCGAGCTGGCCCTGGGCGCAGAGGGCTTCTGTGAGATCGACTTGCAGACCCTGAAGATCATCCTGCAGAGAGAGACCCTCAACACCAAGGAGGTGGTGGTCTTTGATGCCGTGATGAGCTGGGCCACAGCTGAGTGTAAGAGGCAAGGACTGAGGGCAACCACCCACAACAAGAGATCTGTCCTGGGCAAGGCACTCTACCTGGTGCGCATCCCCACCATGACCCTGGAGGAGTTTGCTGATGGGGCAGCCCAGTCAGACATCTTGACACTGGAGGAGACACATGACATTTTCCTGTGGTACACAGCGGCCACCAAGCCCAAACTGGACTTCCCACTGGCACAGAGGCAGGGCCTGGCGCCCCAGAGGTGCCACCGCTTCCAGTCGTCAGCCTACCGGAGCAACCAGTGGCGCTACAGGGGCCGCTGTGACAGCATCCAGTTTGCAGTGGACAAGCGGATCTTTATCGCTGGACTGGGTCTGTACGGGTCAAGTGGAGGAAAGGCCGAGTACAGTGTCAAGATTGAACTGAAGCGGCAAGGGGTGACCCTAGCACAGAACCTGACCAAGTTTGTGTCGGACGGATCAAGCAGTACATTTTCTGTGTGGTTTGAACACCCAGTTCAAGTGGAGCAGGATGCCTTTTATACGGTGAGTGTCGTGCTGGACGGGAATGAGCTGAGCTATTTTGGCCAGGAGGGCATGACGGAGGTGCAGTGTGGAAAAGTGACTTTTCAGTTCCAGTGCTCCTCGGACAGTACCAACGGGACTGGGGTGCAGGGGGGACAGATCCCTGAGCTGGTGTTCTATGCATAAACTGGATTGGTCATAAAAGGAGAGGTAGAGAACATATAGACTATACTGTACATCCATATGTTCCATCCTTATAAATAATGTAGCATTAAGACACTAGAGTGTCAGACTAAACAAAATACTATTTTTAAGTCAAGGAACGTTTTATCTTATTTATAAAAATTAAAAAAATGTTATTTGTATTATTTTAATTAACGCTGCAAAAAGCAGTCCCTTGTAAAAAGTCATATTGCACTTGTGGACAGTCTGCAATGTTGTTTTGTACATAGAACACAGTTAAATGGTTTGCAGCTTGATGCTGATCAACCATGATGTTCCTGTTTGAGAGCTTACGAACCTGCAGAAAATCATAAAAATGTTGTGAGATAAGCCACAGATGTTGCTGCTCATTATTATACAACTCACCTGCATGTGTGAAATCTGTTGTTTCGGTGGGATTATTACTCAAGGGATTATTCAGTGTCTCGGTACACTGAGGAGTGCTTCAACCAAGCTGGTAAAAGTGATGTGGTCAAGACGCCATCATGACACCTTTGCTTCCAAATATTTGTTGTAGCGAAGTGACCAATTTTAGCTCAGACGTTTAATGAATGGTAAATACTGTAGGTGTCCTTCTCAGCAAAAAAAGACAACACTTCAACCAACAGCATTTGTCCGAAAACACTCATTCAACTGTATAGTTCTTTGTTTACAATAAGAACACAGGGAGTATGGGAGGCAGATGATAGGTACCTATGGCGGGGGTGTTGATGCAGAGCTCTCTGGCCAGCACCAGAAAGGTTCTACCCAGGACGTAAACATTTACCTGTGGGGGAAAGACAGGGAAAAGATTAAGACCAGAAATACATGAAGGTAGTGCAACTGTCACTGAAACCCACCCTGTCAAGTCCAGAATGTCCTCGTAAGGATACATGATCCAGAGTTACATAACAAGAGTAGCGTGTGATCAAATCTGGTATAGTAAGTGTAACTTAATGCTTAGCTGGCATACTATCTAGAAAGCCCAGTGATTTTCCAGACCAGGGGATGACTAAAGCTCTAGTTTCTAGCCCAGCTCCGTCTCATTCCTCCAGGCTAACGCTCCAGCCATTAGGGGGTTTGAGTCTCTACCAGACACAGACAAGCTTTCACTCTTGGGTCTATGGCAGCCACAGTCTGATCTATTTTAGGAGATGGGTCCTGATTAAACATTTGTACACACAACAAATACATTGTTAGCCAAGCACCATAGCAACCAACAGTGGAGGTGGCACATGTCAATCCAGACAGAGCCTGGAGCAGCCTCCACCTGGACCCTGTCCATGTCATAGTGTCCCCAGGGATTAGAGAGCACACGCCTCAGATGATGGGGAGGTAGATCACCATGCATTCCCATGGGGGGGGGGGGTGACTACTGCACTGGCCTGGGTGAGGCTCCACAAATGGGGGATTAGTGGAATATCTACACATATCACACTGACCCTAGACTGGACAGGCACCCCCATTCCACTCCTACCCTTCAAATACCAGAGAGGGGGGGGCAGCTCTTCAAGGACAGCTGGGAGCATAAAAATAAAACTGACCAGCAGTGTCTCTGAGAAATGTCCCTCCACCCTAACACTGACTTTATATGCATAAAAATGGACCTATATTTATACAGTCCCTGGCTTTAATTACAAAGCACAACATACTGCATGGGCCAACATCCATCTTGTTGGATGTAATACTCATGGTCAATATGGGCATGGGATCATGTATAATTTTACAACAAAAATGAGGAAACAACTTTGATGTATGCGACTATTCAATCATATTCAGAAACGCTTTCATTTCTATAAATTAGGGATAAATGTCAATGTCAAAGCGCAAAAACTCGATCACAGGGTTGAAAAAAAATATAGAAAATTAGTGTAGGCCTACTCATTGGATACTCACCTGCAGGAGGTCGCTGAGGTAAAGCAGCATGTCTGAATGGGGTGGCTTATAAGTCAATAAAACCACAAGATAGTAAAAAGTGTCACCTCAGGCCAGCAGCATTTGTAAATACATTTAGCGACAGCTTCTGGGGGAATCAACCACCCCGTGACCTCTGAACTCCCCCCAGCACTCACCCCCATTAGCTTCTAGAGACACCCGTCTCCTGCGACCAACACACCCCCTGCATCAGTTTACGTGGCGACAGGTGCAACCATCCAACGGCAGCCAAAGTAGGTTTGCGACAACCCTTTTTAAAAAGCCTCACAATGGGGTTATGGTCACCACTGAAATGGAAAAAAATAATCCCACACAGTCTGGAGATGAGATTACGGACGACTCCCTCAATCGGTCATCATAATAACAAGTTCCTCAGAGATAATAACAGTCGCTTAAAGCAATGCCATTTCAGTAGTATGGGGAAGGAGGGAGGGAGCTTACTTCCGAGCCCTGCCTGTGAAACGTGACGGTTTCATTATGATGTGAAAACTTGGCTGTCATTCATCAAGATCATGGATGTGACCATAGCCTAAACCTTTAACAACAGCACCTGTGGGAACGATCCCACTAAATGTATTAATTGATGGTCCCCTGAGCCTCCATCACAAATATCAAGATGTCCCTCCGCTGAGCTACATGCCATTTCAGCTGTTAGACACACTGAACAAGGTTTGCCTTGTGTCCTCATTCTCAACTTATCATGTCAGTCCTCTGTGACAGTACTACAGACTTTTCCCCAGCTGTGGAAAAGGAAGTAAAGTAGAGCTATTTTTACTTTATCAAACACTCCATCTCCAACAAACACTGAAACACACACACACACACACACACACACACACACACACACACACACACACACACACACACACACACACACAGGTAAACAATGTAAATGGGAAAGGCTTTGCTCTGCTCCCTCTTGTTCTATCAGATAAAAACGATGTGTCCTGCCCTTCCTGTGAAACCACTGGCTGGTACATA
This sequence comes from Salvelinus sp. IW2-2015, assembly GCF_002910315.2. Taxonomy (NCBI): domain Eukaryota; kingdom Metazoa; phylum Chordata; class Actinopteri; order Salmoniformes; family Salmonidae; genus Salvelinus; species Salvelinus sp. IW2-2015. The sequence continues at coordinate 14,825,539 of NC_036849.1, read as the reverse complement.
ACCACATCATACTCAGAGGCAATGACAGGGAACAATAAACCAAAAAATGGCAGCAAAATTATGGGATTTGAAAAGTTGATCTCCTTAACATAAGGACAGTACAGAAACGGTATTTAGTAGGGATGCACCGATATTACATTTTTGGCCAATACCGATATCCAATATCGGTATTGGATTTCAGCGGCCTTTTAAGCATTCTAATACAGTTAAAATGTTCACAGCGGTCTAAGGCACAAAACCTATTTCTTTCACTTACTTGCTGTGCTGTTCCGTTGTTTCATTCTCAACCAGGATTTCATCATACATGTCAAGCAGTGAAGGTTCAGCTCTGTCCATCCGTGGCCTCTCTTCATCTGTGCGCACTGTCACTGTGTCCATTTCCATCTTGTCCAGCTGTGTGTGTAACATTTCACGTAAAACCTGTTTCTTGTCTGCATCGAAGTAGCGACCATTGTACCTAGCATCGAGCATGGTGGCAACACAGTATAGAGGCTCAGAGAGAATGCCACCGAATCGCTTGTTCAGTCTCGAGTACTTTTGTAAGTTTTAACCCCACGGTCTGTGTGGGCAGTTTTGTTGAGCAGGCCTTTCAATGCCATGACAGAGGGTATCACGTCTGCTGCAGACACAGTTGATTAGCTTATTTCTCCAGTCAGTTGTTTGAATGGAGCTAGGAGTGTGTTCATGTTTCAAAACATGTTCTCAAATGCCATTGAAATGGCAGCAGCGGTATGAGAACCAGCACATTCTTGAACATGCAATACGGCTTTCCTCAGGTCTAAATCCTCGTCGACCCACTGTGCTGTCAGACTCAGCATGCTCATGGGGCTGACATCGCTGGTCCAAATGTCAGTCGTGAAGCTAATAGCAGTGACGCTCATGGATGTGAGTTTCAACAATACTGTGTAACTCCGGTAGGGCAACATCTGAAAAATAGTGTGTACCGGGGCTCGACCAGTCGGCGAAAGCCAACATCATCCACGACAGAGGACGGTTGATTGTCAAGGGCAATGAATTCCATTATCTTGGCGTTAATGGATTTTGCCTTTGAGTTGTCTCACTGAAATTTTCTTACTCTTATATATGACTGCTTGACTTGAACTTGTTTAGTTGTTGGAAGTGTGCCCTTAGTATTTAAGGTCTTTTGTTCTCTGTTGCTCTATTTTTCATGGCATCATTGCGTCATCTACTTACTTTATATAGGTAATACCTATTAGGTATGCACGTCAGCTTTGACATCGGTTTTACACATCGGCGTTAAACTAGACATCGGGCCGATGTTGGCATTTTTAGCTAATATTGGCCGAGTCCGATATGCTCACCGATATATTGTGCAGCCCTAGTATTGAGCACAACACAACCAGTGCATTAACACAATTCATGCCCAAAACTACTACAACTGCTGGAGATTGATGCTACAGCTAACGTTACAAATATAAAACGTTTTTGTTGTAGTATAAACATTTTGCATTCCCCTTTCACCTCACTCATCTCCTTCCTTCCTGTTACTCCCCACTCTGCAGTGTGAAAGGATACGAGGAGTCCCCTCTGTCCTGCAGACAAGGTAGAGGCATGCAGCCACCACGTGGGCCACCCGTCGGCCCCTTGTCAGGTGTTTACACACGGCCATCTTGTAGAAGTTAAAGGCCGTGTCCAGGCAGTGCTGGTTCAGCTGCAGCTGGTGGCCCAGCGTGTTGATCTGACGTCTCCCTGGAGACACACAAACACAGGCATGTCATTACACAGCCCACACATGCATGTCGTATTCGTACACACCTACACTCAGACGCACCCTCAGGTGCACAATAAACAGAGTAGACAGACAAATATACACACAACTGACAGGGCATGTAATTACTGTAACAGAGGTTCAGGTGTTTCCAGATCCATGTGTCCTCTGTTCGCCTGATGAATTTTGCATGCAAACACTCAGACATTATACACAAGCAGATGTCCCAGTCAATACACACAAGTACTTGAGAGATGTGTGTGGGAAACTACTGCTGCTGTTGAGGTAATGCAAAATCTTACTGCGCTACAATATTCCCCCTGCTTTGCTGAACAAATGTCTTGAGATTACAGGGCATCCGCACACCACCAGCATTACTCATACCACTCCCTCCACATTCCCCTCATGTCATCAAGCTGTCTGAAAAACTAAAGACCCTGATTTCTATACAGGCCTTGTCTAAACTTCTTCCGAACCCCAACCAGCATTACCATCTGGTACATTTACTGTGACAGCTGGATAAAATCTAACCACCCTGTCAGGGAGAAGTTGGAAAGCTCCCACACTGGAGATATATTGAGGCCATATGGGTCAACCGCAGGACATATGGGATGTTCTCCAGTAATAGGAAAAGCAACCTGTTAGTCATTGCGAGGAGACGTGATGAGTTGGGGCGGGGGGCGGGGGGCCGTGCCGGTGGGGAGGGATGATTCCAGTCATTAATCAGAGTGTTGGTGGGTGAGAAAGAACAGAGACACTGGATGTTTGAGGAGAGTGTTCCATCACAGCACCACTCTTGTTCTCTCACAGACAATCCACACAGCATGACATACCTTTCACACAGCTGTATCCACGTCTCTCTCTCTCTCATCATCAGCACTTAACAGCATTGATCAACAGCAGGAGGCGCCTCAGATGACTACAGGTGACTGGGAGATAACTGAGTACAATACTTTTACTCAGCCAAAAAAATTTAACTTCCAAATAGACATGACTAAACAAACAGGACAGGAAATCATCAAACCAGGGAGCACAGACTGATTGAATGTACCTTACCAGACAAAGGAAATTACATCATCATCCCTTTCCTGAGGCATTCCAGCATGCAATGGATGTTTGCCTTTGCCAACCAAGATTTACTGTAGACACACCCTGTTTACCTCCTATTGGACATAAAGGAAATGGGTTGTCCCTACCAAGTTTGTTGGTGAAGGCAAAACCACTTTATAAGTACTTTTGAAATAAAGTGCTGATAAGGAAACCACTTAAATAGGGGCAGAGGCTCATGTAAAGCAGATGGTATCAGTTTAGTGTGTCTAGCATGAGGCAAAATGCTTTTCTTCCCAAGACATTGAAAGACAGCATTAAAACAAAGGTTAATCTCCTAGCACACCTACATTTACTTGTTATTAGGCCTGTTGTAAGTGCAATTAGTCCTCATGATGCATGCACACCCATGCTTTAGGAATAAAAGTGCTGACCCTTAATGTTGACTCACCATTCTGCAGGGACTGGGCCCGGGACTCCCTTCCAACACCTGTATAGAACCCTTCTCAAAAAGTTGGGTTCCTTCCAGAGGCTATAGATACAGGAGAATGAGAGACATGACACCCCAAGAGTGCAATCTTAACATTTACAAAACAACAGGCATTCATCAACATCTGCTATAGTTTCAATTACAAAAATGGTAATATAAATTTTAATACAGCATTATTATATTATTGGACACAAAAGTAAATTTGAGTGTGGTCAACAAACTTTTTTAAGTGTGACAACACCGCATGACAACAAATTGGTCAAAGACAGTGAGCTCATCTCAAACTAAAGCTAATACAACACTGCACTCTAGTGGGGATTCAGGAGAACTTCAAACAGATGTGCCAGGAAAATCCAACCCCACCAGAAAGCCAGTCTACAGCTGACTGTCCCCTCTGAACAATCAGCTGGGAAGCTAGCCAGGGGCTGTGGGCCAGGCCACATCACTGGGTTAGGTTTGGGACTGCAGATTACAGGATCTGGGAGAGGGTGGGGAATGTCATGCACCCTGCTAAAATGTCATTTTGCAATCCAATTGACTAACTTCATTATGTCATGAAAAACTGCATGAAAAATGGGATGAATTTCTTATAACCAACCTCTCAGAATATTATGATTCATTTTATTATGGCATGTCATTATTTAATGTCTTGACAGTCCAGTTGCACCCACCGTCTCCAGCTACGAACTGTCACACAGCCGAGGAGCCTCCCCCTCCTGTCTCCATGAACTGGACCTCAGACACAATGACGTTGTCCTCCAGGACAGAGCCACAGCCCATGCACACGGCATCACCTCTGGCCTGGTCCACATCGATGTCCGTGCCCTCACAGTTCTTACACACTCTGGAACTCATGGTGAGATCTGGTCACACAGCAGTCTAGAGAAAAGAGAAGAGACAAGTCACATTTTGGTGTATGAGAAATGCTGTAGACATATGAAATGTTGTATTTATTGGATACATAAAAATGTATTGTACTCTTCCAGCCAAAAGGTCGTGGTCTCCAGAATTCCCGAGCGTCAGCTTCTTATGAGCATTCCCAAGCCTTCTATATATATTTAAATGTTTTGTAGTGTCTTGACGAATGTAGCTCACCCAAATGTACTGTTATTTGGGTTCTAAACCGCACATTATTTACTGTCATGCCATAACTAGCCAGTGAAATACCATGCAAGCAGGGGCAAAAATCTGATATCAACTTTGGAGGGGACAATTACATGAAATTTTCTCAAGAGCAAATCCTGAGGGGGACACCAAAAGTAGTGCTGTAACACATAGCCTACGTTGTAATATGTTAAATGTATATTGAGGAACCATAATCACTACTACTGGATAATTGATAGGTACAGTAGTTAACTGAAGGGTTGTCCCAACTTGTTAAAATGTTTAAATCATTATAATACTACTACTAATAATAGTTATAGCAGTGTTCCTTATCAGTCCAGTATGTATGCAGGTATTTGTACTTACAACCAGCAATACCAAGAAAGGCCAGTAGGTGGCAATGGTACTGTACACTGTATGGGTGCAGTTTTCGTAAATACAATGAACATGGTGTGATCTCGTCTAAAATAATCTCCATAGAGAACCATCACAAAGTTGGTCTCCGTATTGAATTGACCTTTTAATTTGACTTTTTCTGATACATTTATATAGTCATTAAATATGTGCCACTGGCCTGAGTCTACTACAATAGCTTTACAAGAACAAAAATATGCAAATAAGTACAGTTCTAAAAGCAAAATAACTACTTCAATGAATAACCAAAATAAATCAACCAAAATATTCTTCAGTCAGTGTCTCAACTCTTCAAACAGCAGCTATGGACAAGTATGTCACACAAAGTATGCAATTTTAAATAAAATAACATTAAATAAATAATTAGTAAGTGTACTGTCATGTACTGAAAACTACTAAACAAAAGAACAAATATCATACTATACACCAGGGGTTGTCAAACAGGGGTCCATGGACCCCTAGGGGTCCCTGGTGTAATTGCAAGGGGTCCGTGAAATAAAAAAGTGTAGTGAACGTATTCAGTACCACAAGGTTTCCAGTAACTTTACATATAATATAGAGGGGGTGGAGGTCCCTGAGGACTGCTCAAAACCTTGCCTGCCTTGCCTCAAAATATACAGGGGTTCCAGTACCCCAAAAATGGTTGAGAACCACTGCTATACACACTACTGAACAAAAGAACCAAACATATGTTTGTGGGTTTCAATGGATCCAACAAATTGCTGGCAGACATTTTCCCTCTTNAACATATGTTTGTGGGTTTCAATGGATCCAACAAATTGCTGGCAGACATTTTCCCTCTTGAGACTGTCCAGCCTGTCTCTATGTACATTACARACAACTACGCCGTTCAGTCTCTCTTGGCCCATGCTAGCCMGTAGCCAAGTCTTTAACCTGCGGAGTGCACTGAAACTCCTCTCAGCCTCACATGAAGACACTGGCACCACAAACAAAATTCTGATCAGCACCTCAACTTGGTCAAACAACCCCCGCCACTCCACTGGAAGCCTCCTGAGGACCTCTGCTGCCTCTCCACTGCTGCTACAGGGGTATTTGTTGTGAAAAAGAGGGATCTGCACTGAAAGAGAATCTATGTTCACCTCAGGGTACTGATCTAGAGACTCATCCAACTCCCCCGTGAGAAGCGCACTTTCCAACTTTTGCAGGACGTGTAGACTGTCCTGGTCAAAACGGTYGCCAAACTGAACCTCCACACCATCCAACACTTAAAAAAATTCTGCCCTATAGTGATCCACTGCTTTGCCAGCAAATCGTCTTGAATGCGTCTCMATGGATTCAATAGAGTCAATCAATGTTGTTGCTTTCTCATACAGTCAAAGGTAGCTTTYGTCATTTCTCTTGCCCCTAAGAGATGACCGCACACACTCGACTGCAGCCTGCATACCAGAGACAGTCTGAGTTTTCTTCTGYAGTGAAATGTTTAGACATTCAAGCTCTCCAAGAACAGCAGAGGCAAGTGTGAGGCCCAACACAGTCTTGCCTTTGCTGAAGTGCTCAAATATGCCACTGGCAGTTGAAGCTGTCTTGGATGCAGTTTTTGCCATCTCCTCTAGGCTGCTTAGTACCCGCTCATACTGCCCTAGCACAGCTCTAATAGCAGTATTCCACACAGTCCACCTTGTTGGACATAGGGGTTTCAGGGTGGTCAAATTTGTATCTTTGGACGTGGCAATTGATTCAAACATGCTCTTAAACTTTCCTGACTGGCCATAGAGGACACCTAACTGATGGACCCAAGAAAGGGAATCCCGGATCAGTGGGGAGGCTGAGCAGCCAGCCTGTGTAATCAGATTTACACAGTGTGCTCCACAATGTACATAGAGGGCTAATGGCTGCTGCCTCCTCATAATTGCCTGTGCACCTGTGTATTTYCCTGCCATGTTTGAGGCACCATCGTAACTCTGCCCACGTAAGCCAGACAWGGGCAAATTGAGCCTCAACAACACATCAGTTGCCACTTTCGCAATGCCCTCGCCTGTTGTCTCCGACACCCTGTATAGCCCAATAAACTCCTCGTGAGGGACAATGCCATGGTCAACATAACGCAGACAGACACTCTCCTGTTCAGAACCAGAGACATATTGAGTACCATCAACAATTACTGAAAATTGTATAATCGGAAGAGACCTAATCTCAGCTGCAATGCCTCGAATGACTGTATTCGCCATGATGTTCAGAATTTCATTCCGTGCTTTGGGGCCTTTGTACATTGTGGTACGCTCTGTTAACCACTTCAGTAAAATGGGATCATCCTCTTCTGCCCTAAGTTTCTAAAGCTGGTTTAAATTCCCACTGTCATCCGTGTGGCCTCTAAAGGCTTGTCCCTGTCTTACTACATGCCGCACCGAACTAACAATTTTCATCAAGCAATGCCTTGCATCCTCCTGCTGTTTACCCCACGCGCTGGATAACTGGACACTGATTGGATTTAGCTGGTGTGCTGTTACAGTTACAAAGTGGCGGTGGGTTTGGCAGTTTTGATGTGCTGTGAATTTTTCAATGGCTTTACTCCAGTTCCTAAATCCTGCACTAATGAAGGCAGYATCTGCTCTTTGGCCAAAAGATGGCTGGCTTGAAAACCCTTGGCWACAGTGAAAACACAACACTCCTTTTATTGATGGATTATAATGTAGCCAGGGGAAATCGCGAAACCATCTCTYTTGAAACRTCAACACTCTGTTTGCAAGAGTTTGCGGTTCTATAAATTGTGGGTKTGGCTGATATGGTTTTGTGCCATCACTGAGGTAACTGGACAATGCTGTGCCACTGTCCMCTATACTGGTCCTGCTGGCAACAAGGGTGACACCTGGTCCTGCCGTGGCTGTGACACTGTCCTCTGAAGTCTCTCTCCCTAGCTCTTTCCCTTTCACCACCCTCACTGACTCAGTCTGTCTCCTAGAAAATAAATAAGGTGTTTACCATACTCGTAACTACCGGTACCCAAAACTACACAATCACAACAGCAATACCATTGCCTTAAACAAATCTTAGTTCAGTCACCAGTTTAAGTTGAAAGTGGGGGTATCCATGGCCTTTTCCAATTATGTCGCTATTTTACAAAATAAAAAAATTGAGAACCTTTCATAATGTTGCCAAATAAAGACTCAACAAACTTACCTGAGACTCCCTGTCTCTGCCAGTCTGTCCCTGTATATCTGTCCCCAACTCTGCTGTCTGTGTGCCATCTTTTGCCTGCTCTGCCTAATGACATCATTGTGAAACATTCCCATTAGCATTTCACTTCTTTCTTATGAACATTTTATCAATTAGTCTTTGAGATGTTAGGCTACTAGGGTTCTTACTTTGCGTTTTGGTGTACTGAAAAATACTCTGATGTCCGTCTTTATTCTGCCATTTTTCTACCTGGCTGGCTGGTTACACACACACACTCAGTGTGTAGGTTATTTACAGTAGATGGACTTCTATCATCTTATCTTCTATCATTCTATATGTGCTTCGATCTAAAAGGTAGCTAGCAAATGTGAAACGGATTGCAGTGACAAGAGTTGACAGCTGTATGAGTTCACCATTTACACAACATATGCTGCAACCTTTCGTAATTTTAATATAGTTTGTTTCATATTGGCTGGCTTCCAACAATAGCTGAATTTGCAAAGCTAGCGAGCACCAATTCCGTTTCTGTGGTGTTTGCTATAATCTTTGCTACCTGGTTAAATAAAGGTGAAATAAAATTAAAATAAAAAAGTTCACTAGCGACAATTTAGCTTTTGCAACGAGACCATTATATATATTTAGTATGGTAGAAGAGAGTGTAGTTCTGTTCTGTTCAGTTTGGACTTCAGTTTATCGCTAACCTTATCACAGGGACTTTGAAGCACTCCAGCTGCATGCAGATCTTGGAATAAACTGACGATAGCAAAGATTCCATCTTTGACGACGCCACATAAATGGAATAGGTACTAGCTAGCTTGATGGTTAATGTTTGCTTTAGTTTGCGTGCTAGCGCTGCAAATTCAGCTAGTGTGTGTGTGTGTGTGAACCCTGCCAACATTAAAAAAAACATTGCTATGGCCGATTGACTTGATAAACCTCACGTCAGATACGTGCATTGAGTGCCTTTCACACAGTAGATACGAACACTTTTTTACCTTGCCAGCTAAGGAACTGGCAGTGGATCAAACCATTGTGGGGAAAAGGGCGGGGGTCGCAATCTTTTGAAATTTACAAACGCGCTATTAAGTGTCTATAATCAGCATAAGTGCTTTCGTTGCGTATTAATAATATTATTGAAATTACATAGTTATGTTTACAGTGATATATTGGGGGGGACAAATCATATTTTTCCAGGATGGGGGGGGGGGGTCGTGTGTCCCCCGTCCCTCCTGGGATTTCCGCCTATGCATGCAAGTATTGATCAATCCACATCGCTAACATGTGCGTTTTCATACTTGAGAAATGGATTGGTCCAAGCTAACTTTTGAGGGTGATATGCCCCAGCGTTGATAATTCTCTATCCCTTTATTAGAGAAATGTCATGAGATAATTTAGTTCCTACCTTATACGTGATATTCAATTATATTTGTTGACCCAGTATATATTTAAAAAAAACACTCATTATGCTCAAATTTAAAAACTATATCAGACTCTGCTACTACAAACGCCCCGTTTAGCTACACATGATAGCGACCCTTGTCCAATGTACAAACTACGTCACTGAATACAACGTTCTGACATTTTAAAGAGACAGGACCCTACATCATTGTCTTGTGACAGGCAGAGCCATAATTAGGTCTGTCAGAGTTAAGCAGTAAACTTTTGGTAATTTTAGAGCACTCATTTTATTGTATCCAATATTTTATGTATCCAATAAATACAACATATACATACTAATCGCATTCCCTGAAAGCGTTAAAAAAACACTGAAAATATCCAAAATAGATCATCTATACAATTGAAGCTGCAATGTGTAACTTTTTGGGTAACAGACCAAATTCAACATAGAAATTTGAGTTATAGAGCTGTCATTCTCATTGAAAGCAAATCTAAGAAGAGGTAGGTCTGTTCTATGTACACCATTTCTATGCTTCCAGTTCTTAAAACAAAAACAAACTATGCAATAGAGTAGCACAGAATGAGTCATAATACCCATAAAACCTAACGGTCAAACAAGGAAATGGTTCCAAAGGGGATTAAATTGTAGACCAGATAACCAAGAGCTTTAAAATGAGATATGATTGATATTAATGAGGTGAGGCCAAATGTAAGATGAGAGACATTTTGATAGACGTGTGGCAGAAGAGATGGCACTCTGAGCATTTATATCAGCTCTGAGCATATAAATGCACTCTGAGCATTTATATGCCCTCCAAAGAAAGGTCAGTATAACAAGATTCAAAAGTCAGATTAGGAAGAAAGTTTGCTCAATTGCACCTAGGACTTTGTACATTGAATTTGTCATTACATCTGGTTGGCAAGCTTGTGAATAGTTTGAGTCTGGAGTAGTAGATGAAACGGTGGAGCATGTGATGTTATATTGTAAGTATCTTGAAGAGAGGGAAAGATTGAAGTGTAGGGTCATTGAGGTTGGTAGAGATTTTGAGAATGGGGAAGGGTCTATTAGAAGGGCTCTTTTTTATTTTCTCAGAAGTACTGAGTTAGGTAAGATTTAGAAATGTGGAGCTAATGATGTAAACAGTGATTGACCACACACACTCCAGCACAGTAGGTGGCAGCATGCACCTTTAACGTTTGTTTGCGGAATACCATTATATCATAGGAGGAGGAACTGGTACCAATCGTTTTTCCACAGGGGATTTTAGAAACTTTTATGTAGGCTTACCCTGGCATGACGTTTTGATAACCGTGTAAATCTCTAGGACAAGGTAACTTATCAATATATTCCCCTACAAAATGGAATGCTAATTAGCTAAGTTTTGTATTTTTATTTAACTAGGCAAGTCAGTTAAGAACAAATTCTTATGTACAATGGCGGCCTACACCAGCCAAACCCGGATGACACTAGGCCAATTGTGCGCCGCCCTATAGGACTCCCAATTACATCCGGTTGTGGCTATCATGAACATGTACAAATGCCACGATAATTGGAATGTGATATTGTACCCCCTAGCTCGATTGTCCATTATATATCATCTATATATACTTGTGTTCCCTTATGTACTTTCTGTTTTGATTTGTTGTTAATAAAATCAAATAAATAAATAAAATGCCACGATGGTCTGGACGAGATTGCCGAATCGAAGTAAAGGTAAGAATCTCTGGATTAACTAATGTTAGCTAAATTTAGTAATGAATAAATTGGCAAAATTCTGTGAACTGTCCTGTGCAAGTTTTACATTGGCACAATACCTGTTAGCAAAGGCGTCAGCTAGAAATGACGTGCGGGAGCTTGCAGGGATTTGTAGTCTTGCATGTCTACTTTGATGCTAATTAGCACTTTCGAATCTGAGTAAATAGAACTGAATATATTGATAAGTCACCTTGTCCGAGAGAAATGTACATGGTTATCAAAACGTCACGCCAGGGTAAGCCTACATGAAACGCAGCCCATATTTAAAGTGTATCTAAAATCCCTTATGGGAAAAGTGAATGGTGGAAAAACGATTTGATCCATTTCCCTGTTTGACCGCTAGGTTTTATGGGTATTATGACACCACTGTGGGGCTCTGTCAAAGCAAGTTAACATTAAGGTTAAAGAAAGTGTGCTTTAACAATTTACTAGATTTTGCTTACCACTACATTGGACAAAAATCAAGACGTCAATATTCATGGAACGCTTTTTGTATAAAATAATCTAAAACTATAGCTAAATTTGAGCAAATGATTAATCACAGCAAAACCTGCGATTTAAAAAAAAAAATATATATTTTTTTAAATGGACAGCCCAAATCTAAATACATGGCTCTGGTGACATGTTGCTTTTCAGTGTCATAATAATCTCATTCTAAACAATATATTTGTCCAAAAGGTGGTTTACATGTCTAATGTATTGCTCTGACCTTGTAACCTGAAATGTAGGACTATCAGGGCTAGATGAGTACACTTGCTGTCCCATGTGTACTGTTCCACCTTACCCATGGGCCAATCAAATTGGTGTTTCAAAATGAATTACTGACCTTTCATTTAATAATGCACTTTTCATTGGCATGGGTTCTGTGATTTGTAAATACAAATGTTATGAGAAGATACAATTACAAACACTTTCATTTATTGAGTTAACAATAAAAGAGAGGACATTGACACATACAATTAGAAACGGTAATAGAATTACTATTAGGTCAGTGATTGTAAAAAGAGAGACCATAAAGTGCAGTGGTACTTCATAACTGCTGAATGTATCAATTTGACAATGCCATTTAGTGCAAAATTTCAACTTGAATGAACACAATGTAGATAACAAAGAATTGAGTCTAACCATCTCAAATACTGCTGCATGATGCAGCAACAGATTCAATGTCCAGCATCAGGGCATTCAAATAGGCCTGTAGATCACTTCAGAACCATAGGGCAAGGATGTATAAAAGATTACACGATTTCAAATAATAAATGCATCCTAGATAACATCCTTGTGAACTAAGCAAGGACTACCAAAGGTCCTTTAAGTGAATTACCATATTAATGCCATTTCTTTACACACAATGCCTCAAACACATCCAGCAAAAAACATTTCAACATGCCTTTTACCAAATTAATACAATTGATTAAGGAGTGTAGCCTACTTATGTGAGCAGTACTCATGACAAAAATTTGACATTTTATCCAAAAAGGTAAAACCATAGAATATCAGTAACTTTCTAGATTTGGTCAAAAATGAAACCTCTTAAGTATTTTGTTTGGTATTTGAAGCATAATAAGTTGGATATAAGCAAACAAAACTGAAGAGTAAAAGTGTTGCTTCACACTTCAGTTTACCCTTATATTAAAGGGCTAGTTTGTTAGTTGTGCAATTCATTTATAAGCAAAGCAAGCCAACATGAGAACAAAATGTTTGTCATCTTGTAAGAAAAAAATTAAAGTATACAAGTGCTACAAAAACTATAAATACTTTAGCAGTAAAAAGTACATACACAGCATGTTGTGTTAAAATAGGAATATTTAACAAAATAGTTAATACAAAAATCCAATGCATGGGATTACATTTAAAGCATTTCATAAACTGTATACATACATGTACACTACCGGTCAAAAGTTTTAGAACACCTACTCATTCAAAGGTTTTTCTTTATTTTGAGTATTTTCTACATTGTAGAATAATAGTGAAGACATCAACTATGAAATAATGCAATAACCCAAAAAGTGTTAAATAAATCAAAACATTATATATTTGAAATTCTTCAGATATCAAGGCAAAGGGTGGCTGACAGCTTTGCAAACTCTTGGCACTCTCAACCAGCTTCATGAGGTAGTCACCTGGAATGCATTTCAATTAACAGGTGTGCCTTGTTAAAAGTTAATTTGTGGAATTTCTTTCCTTCTTAATAGAGCCAATCAGTTGTGTTTTGACAAGGTGGTGGGCCATACAGAAGATAGCCCTATTTGGTTAAAGACCAAGTTCATATTATGGCAAGAACAGCTCAAATAAGCTTAGAGAAACAACAGTCCATCATTACTTTAAGACATGTCAGTCAATCCGAAAAAATTCAAGAACTTTTTAAGTTTCTTCAAGTGCAGTCACAAAAACCATCAAGCGCTATGATGAAACTGGCTTGCATGAGGACCGCCACAGGAATGGAAGACCCAATGTTACCTCTACTGCAGAGGATAAGTTCATTAGTTACCAGCTTCAGAAATTGCAGCCCAAATAAATGCTTCAGAGTTCAAGTAACAGACACATCTCAACATCAACTCTTCAGAGGAGACTGTGTGAAACAGGCATTCATGGTCAAATTGCTGCCAAGAAACCACTACCAATAAGAAGAAGAGACTTGCTTGAGCCAAGAAACGAGCAATGGACATTAGACCAGTGGAAATGTGTCCTTTGGTCTGAAGTCCAAATTGGAGATTTGTGGTTCAAACCACCATGTCTTTGAGATGCGGTGTGGGTAAACGGATGATCTCCGCATGTGTATTTCCCACTGTAAAACATGGAGGTGGTGTTATGGTGTGGGGGTGCTTTGCTGGTGACACCATCTGATTTATTTAGAGTTCAAGGTACACTTAACCAGCATGGCTACCACAGCATTCTGCTGCGATACGCCATCCCATCTGGTTTGGGCTTAGTGGGACTATCATTTGTTTTTCAACAGGACAATGACCCAAAACACCTCCAGGCTGTGTAAGGGATATTTTATCAAGGAAAGTGATTGAGTGCTGCATCAGATGACCTGGCCTCCACAATTCCCCGATCTCAACCAAATTGAGATGGTTTGGGATGAATCGGACTGCAGAGTGAAGGAAAAGCAGCCAACAAGTGCTCAGCATATGTAGGAACTCCTTCAAGACTGTTGGAAAAGCATTCCAGGTGAAGCTGGTTAAGAGAATGCCAAGAGTGTGCAAAGCCGTCAAGGCAAAGGGGTGGCTATTTGAAGAATCTCATAAAATACATTTTGATTTGTTTAACATTTTTTTGGTTACTACATGATTCCATAGGTGTTACTTCATAGTTTGTCTTCACTATTATTCTACAATGTAGAAAATAGTAAAATAAAGAGAAACACTTGAATGAGTAGGTGTTCTAAAACTTTTGACCGGTAGTGTATATTTCACTAGAATCAGTGAATAATCTGTCAGCACTGAAAGCAGAGCAAAGACAGAATATATAAAGAAACTTCACTTGAACTATGTGTCACAGACCTTACATAATGCTTTTAAGGTAATTTGTCACATTAATGGTGGTGAAGGGAAAGGGTTATGCCAAGTGTCTTATGTCTATTATAGCATTACATAGATAGCAGTATTAGGATGGGTTATTGGCCAAATAGTTCAAGTGACGTGTGGCTAAAATGCGCTGTCGGCATTTAGAGAATGAGAGACTTAAGGGTAGGAAGGAAAACACTTGGTCTTTGCCATCTCACTCTCTAGTCATCTTTGCAATGAAAGGGAAAAGAGGGATACCTAGTCAGTTGTACAACTGAATACATTCAACTGAAATGTGTCTTCCGCATTTAACCCAGTCACTGGTCCCGAGCTTCATACAGCAGTTTGGCACCCTGTTAGGGAACAGATGTAGTACAGGCAGAGCTATACAAAATAACTATACAGCCATATACACACACACAGTACGCAATGGTGGGTCTGAAGCTTGGATATCACAACATACATTTTAAGTCAAATATAACATTCCTATTAAAACAAGCCAGACTGTTATTGTGGTGTACCTTGTGCATGGCAGCAAGCCATGAGGAGGCGGTTTTCTTGTCCTCTGCTGCCTCCATGCGTAGCTGCTTGGGGTCCTGAGAGCCCATTGGTTTGTAGTGGAGCAACATGCCACTGGCCCTGCAGTTTCCACCTGGATACAAAACACAAAGTTAGGCAAGGTTCAGTAACACACTCACTATACTTGTATAGACTCAAGGCTTTAGCTCAGATTGAAACCAAAACAGCTACCGGATGTTCAAACTAATGAACTTTGCGAGAAACGTACATTATAACAAACAAAATGATAAAGAAACCTAGCAATAGACTTAACAAAATGAGAACTTACAGCAAGTGTACAAAACATTAGATACACCTGCTCTTTCCATGACAGACTGATCAGGTGAAAGCTATGATCCCTTATTGATGTCGCTTGTTAAAATCTACATTCCAATCAATTTATGAAGGGGAGGAAACGGCTTAAAAAGTCGTGCTTTATTAACCTTCGAGACATGGATTGTGTATGTGTGCCATTCAGAGGGTGAATGGGCAAGATAAAATATTTAAGTGCCTTTGAACGGGGTATGGTATTAGGTGCCAGGCACACTGGTTTGAGTCTCAAGAACTGCAACGCTGCTGGGTTTTTCACGCTAAACAGTTTCCTGTGTGTATCAAGACTGGTCCAGCCAACTTGACACAAATGTGGGAGGCATTGGAATGCTTTCAACACCTTGTAGAGTCCATCATCTGATGATTTGAGACTGATGAGGGCAAAAGGCAGTGCAACTCAATATTATAAAGGTGTTCCTAATGCTTTGTACACTCAATGTACATTTGCTATGGTGTGCCCTAATGAACATGACCCTGGTCACAGGCAGAGGGGCAATGAGATTCACTCTGGGTGTATAATCANCCTGGCTCGCAGTTGGCGTTCCAATTCATCCCAAAGGTGTTCGATGGGGTTGAGGTCAGGGCTCTCTGCAGGTCAGTCAAGTTCTTCCACACCGATCTCAACAAACCATTTCTGTATGGACCTCGCTTTGTGCATGAGGGCATTGTCATGCTGAAACAGGAAAGGACATTCCCCAAACTGTTGCCACAAAGTCGGAAGCACAGAATAGTTTAGAATGTCATTGTATGCTGTAGTGTTAAGATTTCCCTTCACTGGAACTAAGGGGCCTAGCCCGAACCATGAAAAACAGCCCCAGACCATTATTCCTCCTCAACCAAACTTCACAGTTGGCACTATGCATTGGGGACGGTAGAGTTCTCCTGGCATTTGCCAAACCCAGATTCGTCCAACGGACTGCCAGATGGTGAAGCGTGATTCATCATTCCAGAGAACGCTTTCCACTGCTCCAGAGTTCAATGGTAGCAAGCTTTACACCACTCCAGCCAACGCTTGGCATTGCGCATGGTGATCTGTACGGAAACCCATTTCATGAAGCTCCCGACAAACAGTTATTGTGCTGACGTTGCTTCCAGAGGCAGTTTGGAACTCAATAGTGAATGTTGCAACCGAGGACAGATGATTTTTATGCGCTTCAGCACTCAGCGGTCCAGTTCTGTGAGCTTGTGTGGCCTACCACTTTGCGGCTGAGCCGTTGTTGCTCCTAGACGTTTCACAACAGCACTTACAGTTGACTGGGGCCGCTCTAGCAGGGCAGAAATTTGACGAACTGACTTGTTGGAAAGGTGGCAATCCTATGACGGTGCCACGTTGAAAGTCACTTGGCTCTTTAGTAAGGCCATTCTACTGCCAATGTTGGTCTATGGAGATTGTATGGCTGTGCGCTCGATTTTATACACCTGTCAGCAATGGATTTGGATGTAATAGCCGAATCCACTTATTTGAAGGGGTGTCCACATACGTGTGTGTGTGTATATACCACTAGAATCAGTGAATAATCTGTGGATCCCTAAGGAAGGGATAAGGATCCAAATCTGCCAGCACTGAAAGTAGAGTATAGACAGCATGTACAAAGAAACTTAACTTGAACTATGTCACAGATCACATAACAAATTACCTTAAAAGCGTTACGTGAAGGGAAATGGTTATGCCAAATGGCTTATGTATTTTATAGAATTAAGAATAGCAGCATTAGATGGGTGGTTGGCCAAATAGTGCATCTCAGTCACAATCCATTGAACTGTCAGCATTTAGAGAATGTGAGACGGAAGGGTAGGAAAGAAAACACTTGGTCTGTGCCATCACTCTCAGGCTCTGGGCATCTTAGCAATGAGTCACTGGTCCCGAGCTTCATACAGCAGTTTGGCAGCCTGTCAGAGAACAGAGACATAGTACAGGCAGAACTATTCAAAATAACTATTCAACCACATACACAGTACGTAATGGCAGGTCTGAAGCTTGGATATCACAACATAAATTCCAGTAGTATCAAATATAATCTTCCTTTTAAAACACAAGCCAGCCTGTTAATGTGGTGTACCTTGTGCATAGCAGCCAGCCATGAGGAGGCAGTCTTCTTGTCGTCTGCTGCCTCCATGCGTAACTGCTGGGGGTCCTGAGAGCCAGTGGGTTTGTAATGGAGCAACATGCCACTGGCCCTGGAGTTTCCCCCTGGACACAACACACAGTTAAGCACAGCCTGGTCTCAGACCAGACGTAACATAGTAAATATGTTATGTATGGTTACATAAGACAGATGGTTACTTAGGGTGGTTGGTCGGGGTGGGTGAGCATATAATACAAACATCTACCAACCCAAATCTCATCACGTACAACTTTAGCATTTTAGCAACTTTAACTACTTTTTAGTTACTTGGCATGTTGGCTAACCCTTTAACCTATCTCCTAAACTTAACCCCAAGCTAACATTCGCCACCTAGCTAGAATCCGTAACATATTGTACATTTTGCAACTTCGTAACATATTGCACGTTTTGCAAATATAATACAAATTATAATTCGTAACATATCATACAAAATGGGTGATGGACATCCACAAATATTTACCATACGAAACGTAACATATAATACTAAATGGAGCATCTCGGATTTTCATACAGAATAATACAAAATGCTATAAGACCAGGTTGTTAAGTAAGGTACAGTAACAACACTCACTATCTTGGGATGTACTCTAAAAGCTTCAGCTCAGACTTTGTAAACCAAAACTGCTACCTGGCTGGTGTTCAAACTAATGACCTTGGTGAAAAAAAAATAAGTAACCTTACAACATATCTCAAAAGGACACAATAGCAAACATTGATTAAACAAAACATGCAAGTGCTTCTTTGTTAAAGACTGGCATGTGCCATAAATCACTAAGAAATCTTTAGACTTGAAAAAATAAACAACAACATATCAGACGTTCACAGAAGAAGTTGATAGGAATGAGGGAATATGTTTGGATGTCTTGAGCTGTGAACTGGGTTGTGTTCAGTAGGCACAAAGCGGAAGAAAACAGCCCAAACTGAGAGAAACAGGAAGGTGCCACATGGAAACTGTCAAATCAAGTGTTTTGATATGGTGTTGCCTAATGAACACCAGCCTGGTCACAGTTAGAGGGGCAATGAGGCTCACTCTGGGTGTTTAGTTACACACAATCCCCCCCATGGAAGCATGCATGGGACACGGATTTTAAGGACGTTGCCTTTGTTCTACCACTGATATAAAATGCATGTACAATGATAACAAAGGCATCCTTATCAAAAGCAGGGCCAAAAACTCTGGAGGCAGGTGAACTTAAGATGGGGAGGAATAAGGGAGTGGGGGACGAGGGAGTATAACAGTGCTAACCTTCAGAGATATACTGACTGTCCAGCAGACTGGTGTAAGTGTGTATGTCATTCTCTAAAGCCAAAAGCAGAAGGGCCAGGCCGCCCAGAGGCAGGGTGAGAGAGGGAGAGAGTGTTAATAATATAGCAGAGGAAACAGTCAGGTACCAACACCAACTTACTGTACTTACCATGCTGTTGGATCAGTTATGGGGTTTCAAATCAATACAATGAAGAGACAAAGTAATCAGAATTTTACTGTGGATTTATGATTACACTTCTGGTCATAAAGAGGAGAGAGCTAGTTCCTCCACCCACAGGAAGCCATAATGTCACTTGATCAATAAGCTTTCAACAAGCTGCACTGTATCACTGCTGTACTCTCGTACTGAGGGAGATAAAGCCAGGCTGTTAACAAACACAGGACATCTGATACAGAGCCTTACCTTCGGGGGTGGACTCCTCTGTCAACACCTGCATACTGGAGATCCGAGACAGCTCCACCTCAAAATGGCTCTCCCCATCTAAGAAGAGATACCTGAGGAGGGAGAAATAAAAGAGCAAGAGAGGAGTTGAGACAAAGTGATGTACCGAAAGTCTTTCAGTGGAAAATTTGTATTTTTCTAGTGGTTCTATCAAAGCATGTACTTTCAGCATTAACCTCAATAACTCCATCCTAGATACGTTTCCTGTGTGCCTGTGTGAAATATAAAACACTCACGATACCTGTGGTTGTTGGAGAGACGACACATCATGGTCTCAGACTTCTCGGAGGTGCCCAAAGTGACAATAAATGTACCACCTGAGTTTGACAAAGTAGTAATGTTACCAATGAGTCAAATTAAACAAGCATGCCAATCAAAAATCACTAAGAATCCATCAAACTGTAGATACCTCCCAGTCCACTGGTGTTGTTATACTAAGAATACAGCATTGATTGACCATGCTAACATGACCCCATTAGTCCAACATGCTACAAGCCTTTGTCTCCAGTTCCCCCTCCCCACAGTATGTCACTGCCACTGCAACCAGCCCTTGCCCTGGATCTCATCATGCTGCTAATGGGTTTTTCATTACAGGCCTGGCTGAGTGATGCAGTGTGGAGGAGTCTATTTAGAACCACACTGGCTAGCCCTGCTCACTACAGTCCCTATACACACAGCTGTTAACATAGACAGGTCTGTGTGTTTGGGTGTCCTCCTGACACGATTGATTCTTCCCTTTAAACTCACCTCCCATAAGCACTTTAAGCTGTTTGTCATAGAACTCCATTTCCTTCTGGGAGACCCGGCTGCACTCTCCACACTGCCGGACCGGGTCAACGAAGCACATCCGGGGAAGAGTCACCTTCTTACTGCAGCACTTATCACAAAAACACCGGCCACACCGCCGGCAGTGGTGCTGAACACCAACAGAACAGGAGAAGGAATGCAGAGGGAGTGATGAGGGTAAAGAAGGAATGCACAGTCCCATACATTCCAGAGATCTTAACTGTGCAAAAGCATTTAAGGGCTACAAAAACAGTTTGGGTCCACAGTCAGGTAAAGCCTAGGCCTATAACTTGTAATTTATCTGATATATTATGGGATCATAGTAAAGTAAGTCAAACCTTTCTTGTAAGGAAGTCAAATTTTTTGGTGCACTGCATACAGCTTGGGCACTGTAAGAGGAACAGGACATTAGCCAACAGTTAGTTGGTTCACTCAAGTTCAAACATGGACACAACAACCTCTATCACAGTTTAAATGGATTACCAAAATACCTCTCCCTTTCAATAACACAATCATCACAAACCTCATAGTAGCATAATCCCAGACTGTAAAGTAACACTGACTGTTTTAAAGTAACTGTCCAATGAAAATATCACTTTAAAAAAAGTGAATATTCTGTTAACTCATACCCAAATAATGTTGTTGACTCATCCTATACTCATATGTGGCCAAAGCAGAAATTGGAGAGAGAAACCCCAACTCAAACACGTATCTCAAACAGATGTTTTAAAAAATGCTTGCCATTTCCTCAGGACGAGCTGGCCAAACATCAGTCTACTTGCATGAATATTTTTCATGACATGTATATGCCCACACTATTCCAACTCAGAAAAGCTGCTTTTTAACATTAGGGCTGGGAATTGCCAGGGACCTCCCGATAAGTTATCGCGATACTTGCCGATACGATATGTATTGCGATTCGATATAGAGATGCACAATACATCGGTGAGCATATCGGAATCGGACGATATGAGCTAAAAATGCCAACATCGGCCCGATGTCTAGTTTAACGCCGATGTGCAAAACCGATGTCAAAGCTGACGTGCATACCTAATAGGTATTACCTATATAAAGTGTGTAGATGACGTAATGATGCCACGAAAAATAGAGCAACAGAGAACAAAAGCAGAAAAATACTAAGGGCACACTTCCAACAACTAAACAAGTTCAAGTCAAGCAGTCATATATAAGAGTAAGAAAATTTCAGCGAGACAACTCAAAGGCAAAATCCATTAACGCCAAGATAATGGAATTCATTGCCCTTGACAATCAACCGTCCTCTGTCGTGGATGATGTTGGCTTTCGCCGACTGGTCGAGCACCTCGAGCCCCGGTACACACTACCAAGTAGGCACTATTTTTCAGATGTTGTCCTACCGGAGTTACACAGTATTGTTATAATGCACATCTATGAGCTACTTGTTATGGGTGTCACTGGTATTAGCTTCACGACTGACATTTGGACCAGCGATGTCAGCCCCATGAGCATGCTGAGTCTGACAGCACAGTGGGTCGACGAGGATTTTGTACAGAGGAAAGCCGTATTGCATGTTCAAGAATGTGCTGGTTCTCATACCGCTGCTGCCATTTAAATGGCATTTGAGAACATGTTTGAAACTTGGAAACATGAACACACTCCTAGCACAATTTGAACAACTGACTTGAGAAATAAGCTCAACTGCATCTGCAGCAGACGTGATACCCTCTGTCAAGGCATTGAAAGGCCTGCTCAACAAAACTGCCGACAAACTGTGGGGTTAAAACTTACAAAAGTACTCAAGGCTGTGAACAAGCAATTCGGTGCCATTCTCGCCGAGCCTCTTTACAGTGTTGCCACCATGCTCGATGCTAGGTACAATGACCGCTACTTCGATGCAGACAAGAAACAGGTTTTACGTGAAATGTTACATACACAGCTGGACAAAATGGAAACGGACCGAAGAAAAACACACAGAAGAAGAGGCAACGGACAGAGCTGAAGCTTCACTGCTTGACATTTATGATGAAATCCTGGTTGAGACTGAACTACTTAACAATGAAACAGCACAGCAAGTAAGTGAAAGAAATAGGTTTTGATGATGATTTACTGGTAATGGGGACATGCGGAAATGCCAACAAAATAACTTTTGTGTGTTTGTGTGTGTAACCTTTATTTAACTAGGTAAGTCAGTTAAGAACAAATTCTTATTTACAATGACGGCCTACCCCAGCCAAAACCAGACGACGCTGGGCCAATTGTGCGCCGCTCTATGGGATTCCCAATCACAGCTGGATGTGATACAGCCTGGATTCAAACCAGGGACTGTAGTGACACCTCTTGCACTGAGAAGCAGTGCCTTAGACTGCTGTGTGTGTTAACTATTTAACTGTACTAGAATGTTTAAAAGGCTGCTGAAATTGTAAATATCGGTATCGTTTTTTTTGTCAAGGAAAATACCAGAATCGGCCAAAAATGTCATATTGGTACATCCCTAATTCGATACTGATTTTATTGCAATGCAATGTTCCAAACATATTGCTCACCATATTTCATGAGAAAACAAGTTTTGATGTCATGGAAATAAGTGCTGAAAACTAATTGTCTCCATATTTAAAAAGATGGAGAACATGCTATGAAGGAAAAATACTGGAGTTTTGGTGCAGGTACAGCTAACTAGCACAAAAATAATTGTTATTGACAATACATCAAATCATTTTGACTAAAACAATCCCGGTTTGTAACTGTTTTGATTTTTCCCACCATTACTATTCAACATAGTTAATTACCATTATCTGGAAGGGAGAAAAATTGAATTGTAGGTAATTATCGATCATATTTCATAGAAATGTGGAAACACTCGATAGTTACTTTAATACCACCACATCTTAAAGCTGTGACCATTCAAACACACATAGGTGGAGAGGCAGTGAGGTGTGAAGCTGCTGGGAAGGATTACTGTACTCCATCACACAGCCATGTCCCATGCCCATCCCCCACATTCATTCACTCACACCCTCCATTGTTCCCTTTCTTTGACATTCTCTCACTCACACCCTCCATTGTTCCCTTTCTTTGACATTCTCTTGCAGTCCAGGGCAGCATCACTGACAGCAAAACAGTGCTTTCAAATGTAGACCCAAGATCATGGACCACTGGCATGTGTACATCTCGCAGAGAAGGCGAGAAATAAGGTTTTAAGCTAACTTGCCGTCATATGAACAGCAATTACTTGCCGAGGCAGGTGGCAGCTTTTGTTCTGTATTTTGGTAGACCCTGTTGGAGTTGCAAAATACTGTAGCTAGCTAACGTTAGCTACTGTAACGTTAGTGATGGCTCCATGTTGCCTACTTTAAAACGTTAACAACTGTGGCTAGCTACCGGTAGCGCTTGGCATTTACAGTTAACAAACTGCAGAGCACTGTTAAAACGAAACCCCGCTATTTCTACAATTATCTTCTTCAAATTAGATTTTAACCTAACCCTAACCACACTGTTCACGTTATCCTTATGCCTAAACAAAAAAAACATATATATTTTTTACAATAGACAATTGTGACTGTGGTAACTAGCTAGTGACAACCCTACCAGATAGAACAACGAGTCTGGTCTACTAAGTTTGGTTAGCTAGTTATACAAATATTTGACCCTATTGTACTGACAGTGGCCAGCAGCAGCAAGTATGCAACGCCCAGTTCAGGGGGCCAAGTCCGTTTGTCTGAGCGGCGTTGCCCTCTTGTTATTTCAGCCCCAATAGTCACTTACCTCTTTGTCCGGGACCCACTGAGGTTCATCTAACGAAAAAGGGCTGTTAAACGCTCCATTCTCCGGGACCATTCGAAGTCCACTTGGGCTTCGAACCAATTTCTTGCCATCAGGCACTGAAGACATTTTTCCACAACCAGCAATTATAAAAATTAAAAAAATACGCCCATACCCCAAAGACACGCCTATTTAATTGATTGACATACCCGTTATCCAATATAAATACTTGGAGTAAAATTACTGATGTCATGTGATGAACTGTATTGCGTTTTATATCAAAATGTGGGTTGGACTTCGCTGTCCGTGAGACGAGAAAAACATGCTCTCGTGTTTGTCAATAAAGCACTTCTGAATAAGCTACCTTCTTATTTATCATCACTCATCAATATTAGAATTAGAATTCCTAAAACCAGGTCTCAAGCATGGATTACACTTGAGGCCCATGCGATTTCCACAGAGTTGGGTATGGCTGCCTTTTCCTGTTACGCTCCTTGCCTATGGAATAGCTTGCAGACTAAACTTAAACTTGACTCTTGTCCCCCTTGCCAATTTTAAATATTTATTGGAGGATTTTTATTTTTGTATTGCTTGTAACTGTTTCGGGTAATGCAAGTCATTGTGCTGTTAGGGAAATAACCTATGTGTAAATGTAATCTGTTGCTGTATTTTTTTGTGTTATCTGTGATCGTTTTGTTTGTCTTATGTAGTTTCTTAATCATTGTACCTAAACTGTATGTGTAAACATGTATACGCAGGGCCAAGCTGTAAAAGAGACCTTGGTCTCAGTCTGTGTTCCTTGTTGAAATAAAGGTATAACAAAAAAAAACTGGAGCAAACGCAAAGTGATGTTGTTTTGGTTTTATGACGCCACCCATTGACTGTGCCAGTCAAAAAAGTCATGTTTTTGCTCATGAAACAATTTCTTTGCAATAGAAAATCCTACATGCTTTTTTGATTATAAGAAATACATACAACCAATAAATAAAAAGCAATTTACGGTTTCTATGCCTGTAGTTTTCCATGTGGGCCAATCAGTGAATTCTGAAAACTATGCAAGGATTGTTCCATGGGGTGTGGTTTTTGGGCATTCTTTTAGAATCCGTTTCTTTTCTTCCATTTGTTATAGTGTTCTAACGATTAATATGTTATTGTTCTTAGCTCCATCCGTTGAAAACAGACATGTGAAACGATTCTGGGGATAAGCATGGGCATGGGCATGGGTGGCGAGTTAATATGTAAAACTTGACTATTCAGATTTATATTTGGCCATATAGTCTGTTAAAAATAAATATAAAAACTTTGGGAGCCATGCCATTCTAAATATGTTTATTCTATCAGTAAGATTCATGGGAAGATTGTTACATTTAATTAGATCTGCTTTCATGTTGTTGATTAATGGGATAAAGATATCTTTATATATACAGTGGGGAGAACAAGTATTTGATACACTGCCAATTTTGCAGGTTTTCCTACTTACAAAGCATGTAGAGGTCTGTAATGTTTTTATCATAGGTACACTTCAACTGTGAGAGACGGAATCTAAAACAAACATCCAGAAAATCACATTGTATGATTTTTAAGTAATTAATTTGCATTTTATTGCAAACAGTTTTGCAGACAGTCTGAGCACTGATGGAGGGATTGTGCGTTCCTGGTGTAACTCGGGCAGTTGTTGCCATCCTGTACCTGTCCCGCAGGTGTGATGTTCGGATGTACCGATCCTGTGCAGGTGTTGTTACTTGTGGTCTGCCACTGCGAGGAAGATCAGCTGTCCGTCCTGTCTCCCTGTAGCGCTGTCTTAGGCGTCTCACAGTACGGACACTGTGACCTTAATTGCCTACCGTCTGTAAGCTATTAGGGTCTTAATGACCGTTCCACAGGTGCATGTTCATTAATTGCTTATGGTTCATTGAACACGCATAGGAAACAATGTTTAAAGTCTTTACAATGAAGATCTGTGAAGTTATTTGGATTTTTACAAATGATCTTTGAAAGACAGGGTCCTGAAAAAGGGACATTTCTTTTTTTGCTGAGTTTACATTGGACACTGCCACTTAAATACTGTTGTCAGTGTGTAATACCTTGTTAATTAAATGTAAGTATAGTGGCTGGTGGGGCTCTACTTGGGGAGACCGAAGTGAGATGAGTGGAGGCACCACACATACTTCAGGGAAGTGTCAGCCACCTCAAACCCTCCACCTGCATTCTAATATTGTATATTTTTTCAATTTATTCAAGACTCATTCAAGATTTTAGATTCCCTAAAACATGATCACTTTTGAAGTGTATGATGATTACAGATAGGGTATTTAATAGGGTATTTAATAGTTGTTGGATTTAATGAACATCCAGTAGGGGGCGCTGAGAGAACGATAATTATCCTGTGTGTATCTCCTCTCTCCACTGCCATGCTCTGCTCTGTGATCATGCTCATTTATCAGACCAAAGAATGATAGAGAGACTAAGAAAAACATTTGTATAGTTTTATTCATACAATTTATACCATATAATATATTTTTTCAGAACAAACACTTCACCACAGTTCAGGCTAAATGGATCCAGCCAGCACAGCAGTCATCCTAAGGGAAAGGGGCTGGAAGTTTGGGTAGTTACCAATTGTGTTCCTATTGCCAGTCTAGCCCAGGACATCCCCAAACATACACACACTCAAGCCCAACCCCAAACAAAAAAAAGTTAACTTGGACAGTCTGGTGCATTGACTGTGTCACAAATAATAGGGTGATGTCATCATTAAGATTTCCCAGCAGTGTTTCACTAGTTCAGGGTGTGTTGTCCTTCTCCATAAGATTCTGTGCACCACCTCAAGTGACTCAGAAGCTGCGTTTACACTGCCAGCCTAATTCTGCTATTTGTTTTATTTACTGGTCTTTTGACCAATCGGATCAGCGCTGAAAAAGATCTGATGTGATTGGCCAAAATGCCAATTTGTGGAAAAAAGGTCAGAATCGGGCTGCCTGTGTAAACGCAGCTATTGTACCACTGCTCATAGGATTACTTGCAAATTACTAACTACTCCATGGTTCACTCTGCTCATGACAACTTGCTTGTTTATCATAAAAATATGTCCTGTTCCTTGGATAGTGTAACCGGTCTTGTCAATTTAACCCTAATTAGTAATGTTTCACCCCTCTTTAAGTCATCCTGGTGAGGGACTGGGGAAGTTCCTGGGCCTATGATGTCTGAAGTCAAATGTAACAGTCACCTTCCTTACATAAGAGAACGCTATCACACATCCCCATCAACAGACCACATTAACAGTCCACTCAACAAGCAACCCAAACACATGTCAGTAGGATCATGTCTGTGGACCTAAAAAAGGCACGCTTCGGAAACGAGCAAACGTTAACTTGAAAGTTTTGAGAACAAAGTAAAACGATGTAAATGTGGGGGTGACAGCAAGTCCTATAATGGATAAATAAAAACATTTGTTGAATTTTTTGGTTGGATATTTAATCTAATGAAGTCCAAGTACTTCAGCTTAATTTCACTCTTTATACATAGTCTTACTCTTGATTCATCATTCAACATACTGAAACAGATTGGTACAAATTAGTAAACAATGTCTTTACTCCAGATTGTAACAATATTTGTATGCTATTACTGGAAAATGCATTTGATTGTAACAGGTTCTTGTGTTAAATATCTAGTGCAGTCAGTGTATATCAAAATTAGCTTCGCTAGCCATCTTCTGTTCTGTGACAATCCTGAGAAATCGACCAGATCTACTTAATGTGCCAACAGAACGATCCTGCCTCATAACTTCACATACATTTTGAGCAGTCTCTTGACATTGCAGTAACATCATGAAACTAGAAGCAGAGCTATCAGTTTCAAGACCTCTGATACAAAGAAATAAGATTCCCCAGATCAGCATAGGAAATAAAATAAACCATAATTTACACAACCCAAATGTAAAACATAAAACTTAATACAACAAGCACATCTAGCACTTCAATAAGAACACACAGGACATACATTTGGATGAAAGGGGGTGAGACAGCAGAGTTAAGTACTCTATTGGGACCTCCTGAACTGCTCACATATTCCATTCAAGTGATAACCAAATGATTTAAGTTACGATTTAGATCTGTGGAGGTAAGGTAGGACAAAGCAACCACACACACAGAAAATACAAAAATGAACATTCTCTCATTTGAGCACTTAACTATAAAATATAGGTGCATACTTACATCCACACACACACACATTTACACTTGACTTAGCGTTATACATTTGTCATTCATTATAACTAATCTCATATTGCTCGATATATATTGATAGAAAAAAAGAGAAAACATTTCAATAAAAACACCTAAGCAAACCAGTGATGAGATCAAAGTGCAATGAGATTGTGAAACCTACGTACTGTAGCCAGCTGTATACCTACAACGGGGAGGGGGTTGTTCAGGAGACTGACCCCATGACCTCTGTCACCTCTCCACTGGAACATTCTGAGTTCTGACCTTCAATGCGCCAGGTCAGTGTGGCTGGCACTCAGGTCACGACTCTTTCTCAGATGATTATTTCGCTCCTAGAGTAGGCAGCAGAGAGGGCATAGGGTTCAGAATAGGTTGAAGAACTAAAGAGAAACAGTTCATGTACACGGTCCACATCACAGACAAAACATCCTTCACATTTCCATGGAGAAAAGGTCTGTTTTGCTTGAATATGGAATACAGACATGAAGGGTTCATGATTGATTACTGTTGAAGTATTTGGGGGAATGTAGTATACAATATAAATGAGATGCCAATATGCTGAAATCTGGTGCACTACTGTATTCTGCAGTCACACCCTTATCGTATGGTAGGTTGGCAGAACCAATATCCCATCATGTAGAATGGTACCATAGTCCAGTGATGCATATTCTCAAATAAATCCAGTCATATTTATCGTGGTGAACAATTGATAGCAGTCAGTTTATAAAAGGATTAACATTGGAGTCAATTAATGTGGAACGTTGCAAGTAGAATTTTGAATGGTTGCTGTTGATCATCTGATTACAGACTACTATACCTGGTTCACCTTAAGTCTAATTTCATCATTACAGCCACATAAATCAACTGTCAAAAGGTATAATTTCCTACATCTACCGTGCACATCATTTATTACTGTGAGTTGTGACTAAGGGGTTATAGATTAGTGTACACACAATGAGAAACATGTTAGTCATTACATTAGTGACCAGTTTCTGAGATGACTGCACAGGTGGATAGGGGCAAGGGCCAGCTTGACCACAGATCACAACCAAGAGGACCATTGGGGAATTGTTGTTTCATAAAGTCTCAGAGTAGTGTGTAAGAAAGAGGGAGGAAGATTAACACATGGGATGGTGAGGGAAAAGAGACCCGGGGGAAAGATTGAGTGATGTGAAAGATGGAGTGAGAGAGACAGTTAGGCTCCTTACTTGGAAGAGGTCTCCGGTAGCCTTGTCCACCACGTTTAGAACACCCAGTGAGCTGGCTCGCTTCATGCTGCACCCAGAACAGTGGCATGCAAGGAGATGTCAGTGAGAGCCGGGTTGAGGGGTCAAGAGTCAGGGGTGAGGAGAGGGACATGTGGCCCATGGAGATGGTATGTGGGTTAATAACAAAAATGAGACTCACTCACGGGTTAGTTTCCCCAGACAATGCCCCGACACAAATACATAAAGCCATGTCTATGAGCTAAATCATAACATATGGGTTAAAGGACACACTTAACAAAAGTTGAAGAGAGTGTGACAACAAATTGATTAAAGGGAGTAGTGTTCTGTGCCAAGTTCATTGAATTCTGTTGATACAGCGCTCTACTGTCTCTTGGATTAGAGAGGTCATCATAATGGGGTTAAATCGTCATTAATAAAGAGTTAAGAACGTTAAAATGGTCTGTGACAGAAAGAGCAGAAGAGAGGAAAATGAGTCAGAAAACAGAATGTCAACAAACAGATGAGGCATGCAGTAGCCATTCACTTGGAAAAGTTTATTAGTCATAAATAAAAACACAGCATAGATAGATGTATTAGAATATTAAAATAAAACAAAATGCCCATGCAGACAAAAATTAATTCACAAAAAAACACTGATATTTGCACCTTCTTTTGAAAATGTGGTGAAAAAAGGAAAACAAATAAAATGTGGTTTTCATATGCAGGCATTTCAAAGCAGGCAATTAGTAGTAGTTTGGTCATCTAGAGGTCTTAACCATTTTCTATTTAGTCCTGTCTCTAAGCCAGATTGTCCCTCACAGCTGATTGAGAGTACTCTGTGTACACATGGCCGCGGAAGGTTGTTTTGCATTGTGCGTATGTGAGTATTTTTCTCCGCTCATACAGGAGTAATAATGGCCTAGTTCACTATTTTTGTGGAAGAACAATTATTATTTTTAAAGCAGATGTTACTTTTTATACAAGTTATAAGGACATAAAATAGAGAAGCTCACTGCTGACTGAGGCACTAGGAGTCGGAGTCCTCTGTAGTTTCAGAATCAGTCCGACTTGCTCTGCCTGTCAGCTCAAAGCACTTCCCTCACTGGACATATCCACACAGGCAATGTAGTCTGGAATAGTACCCTGTTTCTAGAGCGTGACATTGAGCCAGTAAAAGTCTGTACCAGTCACAGTATGTGGCATTCATAGTGTATGCAAGTGAAAATGCACAAGTAACAGGCTCTTGAATGTGTTAGTTAGTGCAACCCCCAGTGGATCATTAGCAGTGCCAAACAGGACTCAGAGTTACACCAGAGTTAACCCACAGCAGAGTAGAGATCCCTCCAGGAGCAGGGTGGCTTAGTCTTTTCTGGGGCTCCCGAGTGGCGCAGCAATCTAAGGCACTGCATCTCAGTGCTAGAGGAGTCACTACAGACCCTGGTTCGATTCCAGGCTGTATCACAACCGGCCGTGATTGGGAGTCCCATAGGGTGGTGCACAATTGGCCCAGCATCGTCCGGGTTAGGGTTTAGCTGGGGTAGGCCATCATTGTAAATAAGAATTTGTTCTTAACTGACTTGCCTAGTTAAATAAAGGTTAAATACAAAAAGATACAAAAAATACTTTTTTTGAAAAATAATATTTATTTAACCTTTATTTAACTAACTGTGCATGAAGGGGTCAAAGGTGAGGAGAATAGTTACCCAGAGTTTTTGGGGTCCCACTCCCGTGAGCTGCCACCCTTCAGCTTGCGGACCAGTTTCTCACTGCTGCGGCGAATAGAGGCACGGAGTTTACTGAAGGAGCCGCTCCGCTTCAGAGAGCCGGAACCGTCCTGATGAGAGAGGTCAGAGGGTTACTTTCACACTCACATCTTGCATACACACAGGTAGAGACAAACATGCATGCAGAGTTGCACACACCCCCACATGCACGCATACTCAGTACAGATATGCATGCACGCACAATCAAAATACAGAGAATTGGTTCAGCAACTTCTTCTGTCTGCATATGTGATGGACTGTGCATGTGCTTGTTTTTGCATGTGCATCCGATTAGACTCTCTGTTGAGACAAAACATTTCGGCCTCATCCGTGTGCTATTCAGAAATGATGCTATAAAGAAATTAGAGAAGCCCTCCAAAAACATTGTATAAGGTTATGCTCACAATAGTTCTCTTGGGTCAACAGAGCAGAGCAATGTAAATTCCTTCTAAAGCTTTTCATGCTTTATTCATCTACAACAAGGTAGCAATATCCATCCTGCTATGTTTGATCAGATCTTGGAGTAACAGCTTTTCATGCTCTGTGGTTATTCACATACAGTGGGGAGAACAAGTATTTGATACACTGCCGATTTTGCAGGTTTTCCTACTTACAAAGCATGTAGAGGTCTGTAATTATTATCATAGGTACACTTCAACTATGAGAGACGGAATCTAAAACAAAAATCCAGAAAATCACATTGTATGATTTTTAAGTAATTAATTTGCATTTTATTGCATGACATAAGTATTTGATACATCAGAAAAGCAGAACTTAATATTTGGTACAGAAACCTTTGTTGCAATTACAGAGATCATACGTTTCCTGTAGTTCTGACTAGGTTTGCACACACTGCAGCAGGGATTTTGGCCCACTCCTCCCTACAGATCTTCTCCAGATCCTTCAGGTTTCGGGGCTGTCGCTGGGCAATACGGACTTTCAGCTCCCTCCAAAGATTTTCTATTGGTGGTCAGGTCTGGAGACTGGCTAGGCCACTCCAGGACCTTGAGATGCTTCTTACGGAGCCACTCCTTAGTTGCCATGGCTGTGTGCTTCGTCGTTTGTCATGCTGGAAGACCCAGCCACGACCCATCTTCAATGCTCTTACTGAGGGAAGGAGGTTGTTGGCCAAGATCCGCGATACATGGCCCCATCCATCCTCCCCTCAATACGGTGCAGTCGTCCTGTCCCCTTTGCAGAAAAGCATCCCCAAAGAATGAGTTTCCACCTCCATGCTTCACGGTTGGGATGGTGTTCTTGGGGTTGTACTCATACTTCTTCTTCCTCCAAACACGGCGAGTGGAGTTAGACCAAAAAGCTCTATTTTTGTCTCATCAGACCACATGACCTTCTCCCATTCCTCCTCTGGATCATCCAGATGGTCATTGGCAAACTTCAGACAGGCCTGGACATGCACTGGCTTAAGCAGGGGGACCTTGCGTGCGCTGCAGGATTTTAATCCATGACGGCGTAGTGTGTTACTAATGTTTTCTTTGAGACTGTGGTCCCAGCTCTCTTCAGGTCATTGACCAGGTCCTGCCGTGTAGTTCTGGGCTGATCCCTCACCTTCCTCATGATCATTGATGCCCCACGAAGTGAAATCTTGCATGGAGCCCCAGACCGAGGGTGATTGACCGTCATCTTGAACTTCTTCCATTTTCTAATAATTGCGCCAACAGTTGTTTCCTTCTCACCAAGCTGCTTGCCCATATGTCCTGTAGCCCATCCCAGCCTTGTGCAGGTCTACAATTTTATCCCTGATGTCCTTACACAGCTCTCTGGTCTTGGCCATTGTGGAGAGGTTGGAATCTGTTTGATTGTGTGTGGACAGGTGGTCTTTTATACAGGTAACGAGTTCAAACAGGTGCAGTTAATACAGGTAATGAGTGGAGAACAGGAGGGCTTCTTAAAGAAAAACTAACAGGTCTGTGAGAGCCGGAATTCTTACTGGTTGGTAGGTGATCAAATACTTATGTCATGCAATAAAATGCAAATTAATTATTTAAAAATCATACAATGTGATTTTCCGTCTCTCACAGTTGAAGTGTACCTATGATAAAAATTACAGACCTCTACATGCTTTGTAAGTAGGAAAACCTGCAAAATCGGCAGTGTATCAAATACTTGTTCTCCCCACTGTAGCTCTGACCCCTAACCTCTGACCTATCCACTAGGACACCACCATAGAGAAGAGAAGGAAAAGAAGGAGGGGTCACTTTACCATGGTCCCGGAGTTGATCTCTACCATCAAGATTTAGACACACACACACACACACACACAGCAGAGAGAAAGAGAGAGCACACAAAGAGGCTACAGGCAAAGATGTGGGTGAGCAAAGAGTTACGCTTTATTAGAAGTTAAGAGATACATACTATAAGAAGCACAGACAGGACAGAGTAGATTAGTAGGAGCCATGAAGAGAAGTGTCCAGATTCCACTCTGCAGAGTGAGGCATGTCCCACCCCTCTGTCCTATACCACCCTCTACACTCCCCATCCCCTCCCACCATCTGGCTCTGTATAGACAGGAGTACACAGGAGCTGCATTGTCTTCTGACACCCCCTCCTGATCAGGACATGACAACACTGTTAAGTTTGACATCAATAGGACCATATGGAGCACAGGATCAAACACTACTAAAGAAACTGGACAGCAGCCTAGAGCCACCACGGTACTCTGAGGGAGCATACAGTATGATGATCATGCCACCAACTCATAGAATTCACAGTATGTTAGTTAAATCACTACGAGCAAAAGCAGACCGGTATGCATCATTACTTCTAGTAAATGCTGGAAACGCAACACCACACACACCCTACTGAGAGATAGAACAGATAGAGCGAGGAGACACAGTATTTAAGTACAGCAAAGAGCAAGATAAGGTAATGGCAGGAGGCAGGAGTGGCTTGGTTTGGTTCTGAGACATAGAGCCCAGCCCCCCTGTCCCCTGGTCCCATTGACAGTGGATAGGAGGATAGAACTAGGGACATCTTGGCCCAGTAGAGTCACCAGACAGACAGCCCAGAGGAGGAGAGAAGAGCCTGAAGAGAAGACACAACTGCAAAGCTGGAGGGGTGGCAGGCGCGCTGGCGTCCGCCATGCAGAAGACAAGTACTTAGAACCACAACAAGGCATCTGGGATTATGCCTGCCGGTCAGACAGGGTGCAGAGAGAGAGGAAGAAAGAAAGAGAGACAAATTAAAGGAATACCAAGAGAGGCAGAAGAGGGTATTGAAAAACAGAGATGAAGATGAGGTAGAGTAAAGTGAGAAAATGAGGAAGAGAAGGAAAGCAGAGCAAGTCAGACAGACAGACAGCAGCAGTCAGCCAGTGTTTCCCCTACAGAGACAGTATTTCTCCAGGTAGGGCTGTGGCGGTGCTTTACAACTGCAGAAGGCATCAGCACTCAAAATTAGCAACAGCTAAAGAGATTTATAGGGCAAAGGAAACTCTAAGCAACCACACAAATCCAGGGACCAATGGTAAAAACAGTAGCCTAAAAACTAATTGAGGAGTGAATTAGATCAGTCCTTATGGCACTTGAATCCCTTATCAAGTGCATCCAACTGAAGCAAAGGCAGCATGGATTTGGAATTGCTCATATGACCTCAGAGCCTAAATGGTCAGTTAAAGTATCTCTCAATACACTGAGGTCCTAGCCAGTATGAGCTAACCAGTATCCTGGTCATGATGGTACATTTGGTACTTGTCATTTGGAAAGCGAATGAATAGAACTATAGTTAATGAATATATCAGGCTCAATTCAGCCGATCTAAAAAAAACTGTAAAGTTTATCCACAAAACAACCAACAATGTGACTATAACCCCAAACTAAACTAAAACAACTGCCTGTGTGTTCTAACCCAGTTAGGTTTCTATAATAAACATTAGTCAATTCCCTGTACAAAGCCATCAGCCATTTTCCACTGCCAAGTTCAGAGGACCTGAGGCTCATCCATGGGCAAATCAAATCAAAGCTCCGGAAAAAAAACAAAAGACGACAAACAAATGGAAAATAGGACTAAAGTGGGTGACAGAACACCAAACAAAGCAGAAGTGAAGGGGGTATTCTTGGAGAGATACTGTGTCTGGGGAACAGTCTGTTTTCTAGCACACTTAAATCATAGTTACACACACAGTAGTACAGGTTTTACTCAGAGAGGAAACAACAAGTTAGCCCACCACAGCACTGCATGCACAGACAAAGGGATGCAGACAGTAAATAGACACTCAGAATCAGCTAGAATAACGGGACAGGTTGTATGCTGTCCCACCACTCTGGCTGGTAATAACCTGCCACTGGATGCAGAGAAAAAGACAGCAGGGGTACTGTATCACAATCATCATACATGTTTAAGTCTGTCCATCCATCCTTACCAGTATGTACTGTGTGTGTCTGACAGAGGTTTCAGCTCTACAGGTCACACAAACACATACTGTGTCTGAGCAAACACACACACACACACACACACCACACACACACACACACACACACACACACACACACACACACACACACACACACACACACACACACACACACACACACACAAGCAGCGACCAATGGGCAGGAGAGGCACATACAGTACAGACAGTAATCACAAACACACATGATGAAAGTGTCAGAGGGACATTGAAGATGTACAGTACAGAGCCCACATGCATCAGTAGTGATGAGAACATGAATGAGTCACCATGGCGACAGAGGTGTTGTTTAACAAGTTGTTAGTGTCTGACAGACAGTCCGATAGGTGAGCAGTACAGTAGAGAACACAGGTTACGAATGTGCCTGAGCCCAGTCTCCCCGGAGCCTTGAGCTGAGGGCAGACCAGGCAGGCAGGGGACTCCAAGGAGGAGATGCTGATTGGTTGCCTTGGGCACTACGGCTACTGTTGCTATGGGAGCAGGGCAGTTCTGAATAGCAAACTACAGCAGAGAGTGTGGTGTGATTTGCAAACATATGCTGTGACCAAGAGGACTTTACTGCAGTAATCGGATAGAGCCCGTGGGAATAGCATACCTTTCCAGACTAATGCATGGAAAGGACGAGTTCGTTGTGTGCAATATACTGTTTGCTGAAAACAAAATAGAACCATACAAAACATATGGCTTCTATACTAGACACAGTAACTTGCTGGCACAAAGGTTTGAGAAGTAATTTTATGTAAGCAGCTGGAGTGTTCACTCAGTTGAGGAATATAAGCATGAGTGTAGACTAGAAGCATTAGTATAGAACAGAGGAGGTGATTATAACTACAAACTAGCCAGACAGTCAATCAGCATTATAACTTTAGCTATCACACAAATAGTATGGAGTCATATAGAATCTAGGACATTTACCACCAAGGTTACCACTGGCAACTCAGTCCTCATCAAATAATTGACAAGTTGTAGAGGATATGCACTTTAAGAGTAGGTAAGAAATAACTTTAAATGTTCAGTAATATATCCTCCTTGACAGAAGCCACTGTTCACTGCTCATTAGTAGCTTAAATAAATCATCAATTGTAATGTATAATCTTAACATTGATCATTTCTAGAGACGTTTTCAAAGCAAATAGAGAAATCAGATGAGATATTAATCACAAAGCCAATCATATCAAATATTTTCCATCCCAATTGGGCTTTTCTCTAGGAGGATCTAAGGGGTGTGTCTGTACCCCTCCCTACTCTCTGTGTGTGGCCTGGGCTGTGTACTGTACTTACCCCGTTCCACTCCACGCTCATACTCACTTCCTCGCCCCCGTCCGGGCCACTCTCGTACTTGACTGTGGCGTCGGAGGTCAGGCTCTCACGGCTCCACTGCTTCTCCCGCGCCTCTGGCTCACTCAGAACATCCGCCACACGCTGTTTGTGCACCGTGTCCAGACCCTGGCCATGTAGACAGGAAACACACACACACACACACATTATGAACCAAATAAACACGTACAAACACATAAAAAAAACATTCTCAGTGATCAACATCGCATCATGTGTTGGATTTTGTTATGGATTGGTTTACAACAGATGAAAACCAAGACCTGCTAATATTTCAGTTTAGACAGCTGGACCAACGATACTCCTCCAGTCTGTTCACATCCGGTTTCACATTACCCTGG
Source organism: Salvelinus sp. IW2-2015 (assembly GCF_002910315.2). Taxonomy (NCBI): domain Eukaryota; kingdom Metazoa; phylum Chordata; class Actinopteri; order Salmoniformes; family Salmonidae; genus Salvelinus; species Salvelinus sp. IW2-2015. Next base: position 14,788,417 of record NC_036849.1, on the reverse strand, counting down.
GCTGGCAAATCTATTATTCAGGCAGGTAAGTGGCAGAAGAGGACAGTGGTCACACCTGTTTTCTTGAACGCATAGCGGCCTCTTCTAGGGTCTCTGCCGCCTCAAATTTACCCTGCCGCCTGTAGAGGGCGCCCAGGTTCTTCAGGGTGGTGGTCACTGTGGGGCTGGGGGCAGACATTATAAACACATCATGAACTAATGTAATCACATACACGTCCATAGGCATTCCACTATAGTTTCCATACTTAATACTGACCTGTCTACTTTACAGGCTTTGTACCAGCCTCCATACTCTCCGAACGGGGAGCCGTCCTGCTGCTTTCCCTAGAGATGAACCACCACATCCATCAGTTGTCAGGATTTAAGGACTTCAAACGCTAATGACAGAAATCTACCACCATAGTAAAATGGTTGGTCATTAATTAACAGCCTAAATATTCCAGCTAATACTTGACAAATGACACTAAACCGTGAAAGGAGATTTGGATTATATCAGATATGAAAAGATGAAATTAGCCGATTTGAGAGATCGGTAATGCGGCCCCAAAATACATGAGTGTTTAGAGCGTTTAGTGGTGGTAAATTGAGAGATTACGGTCGGTCACGATTTCTTCTTCAGCCGTCTAAATCGATAAACCTTTCACACCGTGACAGAAACACTTTCCCCTGTCAGTTGTGAAAGTTAATCCACAGCATCAGCAGTGACTAATACCATGGCCCTTAGTGAAAGTGGACTCTCCATCATCCACACCACACACACACACACACACACACAGTCTCTCACCTTGCTCTGTTCCTCTCTCTCCTCCGCATGCATCCAAATGGGTTTGTTCTCATCTGCAGTCAGAGACAAACAACAACCAACCATCAGACACACGCAGGTCCAAAAAAATATTGACTGACATTCAGGCAGACAGCAGGGTATGGTCTGGCTCAAACCATTAGAGCATTCTTCTGAAAGGTCATTGTTGTTTTCAGAAGCTTTTCAACTAAAATGATGACAGCAGCGTGAAAACATTCACCTTTACATCAAACGACAGACGATACTTGATTACTGTGTGTGTCTTACCGTCTACAGAGCCAAACTCCCTCTCATGTGCGCGGGTAAGGATCTCTTTGTACAGAGTTTCAGCCTGCTTGAACTTCTCCTGCTTCAGGTAACAGGACGCCTGTGAGAGGATGAGAGACCGAATGTAAGAATATGACCTTCAAAACGTAAGAAACTCTTCTTCTCATAACTCATTCTAAAATGTGCAGTCATCACTCAAAGTCAGTGATCTTTTAACCCCTATGTGACCCTCTCACCAGGTTGTTCTTGGTCTTGGCAACGTTGGGGTCATCAGGGCCCAGTTTGGTCTGGTAGATCTCCAGGGCCCGCTGGTAGTAGTACTCCACCTCCTCGTACTTGCCCTGGTTCTGACACAGCAGGGCCAGGTTGTTCAGCTGCTTGGCCACATCCGGGTGGTCCTTACCCAGAACCTGGGCAGGAGAAGATGGGGGGAGGCCATGTTAATATAACAAAACAGTGAGTAATAAAGCAATAATGGTTCACGCTAATCAAACCATCTCAAAGTGAAACGATGAAAAGGGAATATTTATAACAACAGAAAGAGACCCCATCACCATTACTTTGGATAGAATAATAGTCTCAGTTCTGTCCTTTATGTGATCTGGATGTACCATTAGATAGGCGGGTGAAGTCAGAGCAGAGCTGGAGGAGATGTGTCATTAAGGGGTTGGGTGAGGAAGGAGGACAGAGCTGAGGGCTAACTCTGTCTCTCTGACTGACTCACTGAGAGAAAGACACACAGAGACTGGGAGTTAGGAGTGAGAGGCTCACTGCTCATTAGCAGGGAAATGATGATCTTCCTTCCCTCTATACAGTGAGTGACAGAGGCCTGGGTTGGAAAGGCTTGCTGATTAAATCAAATCAAATGTTATTTGTCACATGCGCCGAATACAACAGGTGTAGACCTTACAGTGAAATGCTTACTTACAAGTCCTTAATCAACAATGCAGATTTAAGAAAATACCAACAAAAAAAAGCAAAACATAAGAATAACAAATAATTAAAGAGCAGCAGTAAATAACAATAGCGGGGCTATATACAGGGGGTACCGGTACAGAGTCAAAGTGTGGGGGCACCGGTGTCGAGGTAATATGTACATGTAGGTAGAATTATTAAAGTGACTATGCATAGATAATAACAGAGAGTAGCAGCAGCGTAGAGGGGGGGTGGTTGGGGGCAATGCAAATTGTCTGGGTAGCCATTTGATTAGCTGTTCAGGAGTCTTATAGCTTGGGGATAGAAGCTGTTTAGAAGCCTCTTGGACCTAGACTTGGTGCTCTGGAACCACTTGCAGTGCGGTAGCAGAGAGAACAGTCTATGACTTGGGTGACTGGAGACTTTGACAATTTTTAGGGCCTTCCTCTGACACCGCCTGGTATAGAGGTCCTGGATGGCAGGAAGCTTGGCCCCAGTGATGTACTGGGCCGTACGCACTACCCTCTGTAGTGCCTTGCGGTCGGAGGCCGAGCAGTTGCATACCAGGCAGTGATGCAACCCATCAGGATGCTCTCAATGGTGCAGCTGTAAAACCTTTTGAGGATATGAGGACCCATGACAAATCTTTTCAGTCTCCTGAGGGGGAATAGGTTTTGTCGTGCCCTCTTCACGACTGTCTTGGTGTGCTTGGACCATGTTAGTTTGTTGGTGATGTGGACACCAATGAACTTGAAGCTCTCAACCTGCTCCACTACAGCTCCGTCGATGAGAATGGGGGCGTGCTCGGTCTCCTTTTCCTGTAGTCCACAATCATCTCCTTTGTCTTGCTCACATTGAGGGAGAGGTTGTTGTCCTGGCACCACACAGCCAGGTCTCTGACCTCCTCCCTATAGGCCATCTCATCATTATCGGTGATCAGGCCTACCACTGTGGTGTCATCAGGAAACTTAATGATGGTGTTGGGAGTCGTGCAGTCATGAGTGAACAGGGAGTACAGGAGGGGACTGAGCACGCACCCCTGCACGCACCCCCGTGTTGAGAATCAACGTGGCGGATGTGTTGTTACCTACCCTTACCACCTAGGGGCGGCTCATCAGGAAGTCCAGGATCCAGTTGCAGAGGGAGGTGTTTAGTCCCAGGGTCCTTAGCTTAGTAATGAGCTTTGAGGGCACTATGGTGTTGAACGCTGAGCTGTAGTCAATAAATAGCATTCTCACATAGGTGTTCCTTTTGTCCAGGTGTGAAAGGGCAGTGAGGAGTGCAATAGAGATTGCATCATCTGTGGATCTGTTGGTGCGGTATGCAAATTGGAGTGGGTCTAGTATTTCTGGGATAATGGTTTTGATGTGAGCCATGACCAGCCTTTCAAAGCATTTCATGGCTACAGACGTGAGTGCTACGGGTTGGTAGTCATTACGAGGCAGTCTCTCTGAATTAGACCTGAGATGATAAACCAAAAATGATTGATACCGACCATAATGAACAATTATCTCAGGCATTTTGCTGATATCGTTCATTACGATAAGTAGACTATACTAGAGAAGTTTTAAAAGAAATACGTTTACTAATACGGGTGATTCTTAATGGGACAATTGATGGCTACAACCAAACTAGTAGCAGTAGTTTAAAGTATCATTTAAAGAAAACTGTGGTGCACATTAATGTTATACATTTTTCGTTCTGTTTATCGTTATCGCATCAATTCAGGCAATTTATTGCGATTTTTGTCCATGTCGTCCAGCTCTACTCTGATTGACGGTTTCTCTCTGAATTATCAATAGCAACCTGTGCTCCTGGATGTGTACGAGTCTCACTCCCCCTCTCTCCTGTGAAGCTTCTACGTGGATTTGAAGGGTTTACTGTTAACATCATTAGAAGTATAGGATTTCAAAAAGGAAACAACTGCTAGGTCTGGGTGATATATTGAGAGAGTTTTATTGAGGAGTGCTTCTTTTGAACTCCAGACCAGGCTAGTGCATGTTACTGGGGAACTTTTCAGAGAGATCCTCCCTCCTCCTCCTTCTAATCTTCATCCCTAGGGATAAACCAAGGACTGAGGCTGCTCACACAGTGGGAAAAGCGCTTGCTATTAAAAGAGAGAACTGCAGGAAAATTCCTCCTGCATCAGCAAAGCCTTCTTCCTTCCTCTGTTGCCGAAAGCTGGGTGGCAAATCTCTAAGCTCAAGAGAGAGCTTTATCATCAGTTTAAGAAGTGGAAAATATAAATAAAATGTCTCAGCTGTCCTTAAGCTCTAGCACAGACGACATCACAGAGGGAGTAGACATGTCATTCTTAGCACAGAGGGAGAATGAGAGGAAAAGGCACAAAGGGAGAGAGCGAGAGAGTGAAACAGAAAGGGAGATAGATAAATAGAGAGACTGCACTTCGCATCTCCAGGACTGCTGAGCTTCTCCTTTATAAGCATCCCATTTTGTGCAGCCAAAAATAATGAACCCTCCCAGGACTTAACTCTCTCCAAAGTCACAGTTCCTCTTTGAACAACACAAAGCTATAGGGAGGCTTGGGAGGAGGGAGTGAATGCAGGGGAGAACATATAGACAGAAAATAAGTTTAAAAAGTTGTGTTTAACTAAGGGGAAAACTTTCAAAAGAACAGCAAAGTTCTTTGAAACTTGAGCAAGATATATTTGGAGAGGAGCAGGAATCAGGATCGTTCTGCAGTATTAGCACTCCATTCCCACAATGCCTTGCAGTGACCAGCACCCTCTGACCCACCTTCTCCCGGATCTCCAGAGCCCGCTTGCAAAGTGGCTCCGCCTCTTTGTACTTCCCCCGTTTCCCGTAGAGTACGGCCAGGTTGTTGAGTGTAGCAGCCACCTGACACACACAGAAATAGCAAGAAAACACTCTTAGGACAGCCTTAAATCATCTGTGCATGTATAATTGAGTGTCCACAAGGTTCAACCACGGCAGCAGAGTGCAACTGATCTGGTGAATTTAACCAATTAGAGGCGTAACCGACGGATGAGAGGAAGACAAAGAGGGGAAACATGAAGTGATTACTGCTATGTAATTATATCCCAATCAGCTGGATGATTCTCCACCATGTGAATATCACTCAGACCACCAGACCACTGAGACCCCAGAGGGACCCACAGTGACCTTTGATTTAGACTAGGGTGGTCTGGGGCCCACATGTGACAGACACGAGGGGGTGATAGAGAGCCTAACCTCTGCTACTCTGAGTCTGCACTGAGGGAACTGGAGGTCCAGGGAGAGTCAGAGACACAAGCCTGTTGAGGTCGACACAGTTAGTGGACCTTCCTGGCTGGCTGGTTACAGAAATACTGCTGAGACACAGAGATTGATGAGAAACCACACTCACCGCTGGATGGTCCCTGCCCAGAGTTTTCTCCCTGATCGCCAGAGCGTCATTCAGCAGGTTGGCTGCCTCTTTGTATTTGTTCTGGTCCCTGGTAGAGGAGAGAGAAAAAGAGAGAGGACTCATGGGGCATGTTACCATGGTTTCTCTGACAACGAGGTCTATTACCACAGGGCAGTGTTGTAGTACTTGAGTCCAGGACTCTGACTTCACTCGGACTAAAGTCGTGATTTTCATATTGTTGGAAAGCTACCGTTAGCACTACCAAGGGACTCAAGTATAAATGAGTCGGACACCACGGACTCGACCTCGAGGTTTAGTGACTTGACTACATCACTGCCACGGGGTCTCAAGTACAAGTTTGACAACATTGGGGATCATAACCAAGTCTCTCCCCACATAAATAACAATTTTGTCCAACACAACCCTTTGTCAACATATTGTCAGGTTTAAAAACATGCAATGCAATCAATGATTCTTCCCATTTCCCAGAACTAGCAGCTGACAATTCTTACTATACAAGCTGACATCTTGTCCAATCAGGATCAAACATACACCAAGTGTACAAAACATTAGGAATGACATAGACTGACCAGGTGAATCCAGGTGAAAGCTATGATCCCTTATTGATGTCACCTGTTAAATCCACTTCAATCAGTGTAGATGAATGGGAGGAGACAGGTTAAAGAAGGACTTTTGAGCATTGAGACAATTGAGACTCCCATACCCTTTGAACGGGTTATGGGAGTAGGTGCCAGGCGCACCGGTTTGAGTGTGTCAAGAACTGCAACACTGCTGGGTTTTTCACATTCAACAGTTTCCCATGTGTATCAAGAATGGTCCACCACCCAATGGACATCCAGCCAACTTGACACAACTATGGGAAATATTGGAGTCAACAAGGGCCAGCATCCCTGTGGAACGCTTTCGACATCTTGTAGAGTCCATGCCCCGATGAATTGAGGCTGTTCTGAGGGCAAAAGGGGGTGCAACTCAATATTAGGAAGGTGTTCCTAATGTTTTGTACACTCAGTGTATATTGACTATAATTGATCCACAGCCAATACCAACCACCACGACCCACCTCCCCACCCCAGAGCCCCTTCCCCAGGCTGACCTGTAGACCAGGGCCAGGATGTTGAGCATGGTGGCCACGTCAGGGTGGTCGTGTCCGGAGGTTTTCTCCAGGTCCTCCAGGGCTTGTTTGCAGAGGGGCACGGCCACCTCGTAACGGCCCTGGGAGGCGTACTGGATCACCAGGTTGTGAAGGGTCCTGAGGCGAGCCGGGATCTCATAGCCACCCTGCTGGGCGGCGGCTGCTGCTGCACTACCGTGGGGCTGCTGGACTGGAGACACACAGAGGAGGAGGAGGAGGAGGGGGGCGGGCGAGGGGTTAACATAACATAAACTATATTCACATGGACTATACATGCACGCGCACACACAAAATTACTGCTGGAGTGGAGAAACTGAGACACTGTACAGGCACATATGAAGTATGTTGGGTCGGGAAACGATCCAAATGTCTCATATCACTGCATGAGAGATTGTGTGAAAATATGTACGGTTGAGGTGTGTGTGTGCGTGTGTTATAAACGAGAGGTCTGGAAACCACCTGATTGGGTTTCTCATTAGATGCCCACAGCTCTGTACTGACTCTGAAGGAGGGCCAATGGGCTGAAGAAGCAGTGGTCCTCTGCAGTAATAACCCTCCCCACCACACCCAAAGTACCAAAAATGTCTCTCCAGTAACAAATGATCCCAGGTGTTCCATAGAGCTAAGACTGTTTGCGAGTTCGCGACAAGAATGACAAATTCTATCGACATGCATGGAAAAGCTAGGGCTGGCACAATTACTGTGTAATCGATGGTTACGGATAAAGACCGTCATGAAAATAAAATAACCGTCAAAATAAATATATACACACAGGGTCATTCAGAAAGTATTCACACCCCTTGACTTCTTCCACGTTTTGTTGTGTTAAAATTGATTAAATTAAGATTGTGTGTGTCTCTGGCCTACACACAATACCTCACAATAATTTTTAGAGATGTTTACAAATGGATTAAAAATGAAAAGCTGAAATGTCTTGAGTCAATAAGTATTCAGCCCCTTTGTTATGGCAAGACTAAATAAGTTCAGGAGTTAAACATTTGATAACAAGTCACATAATAAGTTGCATGGACTGTGTGCAATAGTAGTGCTTAAGATGATTTTTGAATGACTACGTCATCTCTGCACCCCACACATACAATTACAGTATTTGTAAGGTCCCTCAGTCGAGCAGTGAATTTCAAACAAACACAGATTCAACCATAAAGACCATAGAGGTTTTCCCATGCCTCGCAAAAATGGGCACCTATTGGTAGATGGGAAAAAATGTAAACAGTAGACATTGAATACCCCTTTGAGCATGGTGCAGTTAATAATTACACTTTGGATGGTGTATCAATACACCCAGTCACTACAAAGAAACAGGCGTCCTTCCTAACTCAGTTGCGTGACAGGAAGGAAACCACTCAGGAATTTCACCATGAGGCCAAATGGTGACTTTAAAACAGTTACAGAGTTTAATGGCTGTGATAGGAGAAAACTTAGGATGGATCAACAACATTGTAGTTACTCCACAATACTGAACTAATTGACAGATTGAAATGAAGGAAGCTGGTACAGAATCAAAATATTCCAAAACATGCATCCTGTTTGCAACAAGGCATACTGTAATACTGCAAGTATTAGTAATACTGCAAAAACTGTGGCAAATCAATTCACTTTTTGTCCTGAATACAGAGTGTTATGTTTGGGGCAAATCCAATAAAACACATTACTGAGTAAAACTCTCCATAGTTTCAAGCAAAGTGGTTGCTGCATCATATTATGGGTATGCTTGTAATCGTTAAGGACTTGGGAGTTTATCAGGATAAAAAAGAAACGGAATGGAGCTAAGCACAGGCAAATTCTGCCTGGTCCGATGAATCCCGGTTCCTGTTGTGTCATGCTGATGGCAGAGTCAGGATTTGGCGTAAGCAACATAAGTCCATGGCCACATCCTGCCTGGTGTCAATGGTACAGCGGTGGTCTAATGGTGTGGGGAATATTGTCCTGGCACACGTTAAGTCCCTTGATACCAATTGAGCAACGTTTCCATGGCCAAAGAATTCAAGCTGTTCTGGAGGCAAAGGGGGTCCTAATAAACCGGCCTTTGAGTGTGTATGTATATACAGTGCCTTCGGAAAGTATTCAGACCCCTTAACTTTTTCCACATTTTGTTACATTACAGCCTTATTCTAAAATGGATTAAAAATAAATAAATCTTCAGCAATCTACACACAATACCCCATAATGACAAAGTGAAAACAGGTTTTTAGAAATGTTTGCATATGTATTAAAAATAAAAAACAGAAATACCTTATATACATAATTATTCAGACCCTTTGCTATAATTGAGCTCAGGTGCATCTGGTTTCAAATGATCATCTTGGAGATGTTTCTACAACTTGATTGGAGTCCACCTGTGGTAAATTCAATTGATTGGACATGATTTGGAAAGGCACACACCTGTCTATATAAGGTCCCACAGTTGACAGTGCATGTCAGAGCAAAAACCAAGCCATGAGGTCGAAGGAATTGTCCGTAGAGCTCCGAGACAGGATTGTGTCGAGGCACAGATCTGGGGAAGGGTACCAAAACATTTCTGCAGCATTGCAGGTCCCCAAGAACACAGTGTCCTCCATCATTCTTAAATGGAAGAAGTTTGGAACCACTAAGACTCTTCCTAGAGCTGGCAACCCGGCCGAACTGAGCAATCGGGGGAGAAGGGCCTTGGTCAGGGAGGTGACCAAGAACCCGATGGTCACTCTGATAGAGATCTAGAGTTCCTCTGTGGAGATGGGAAAACCATCCAGAAGGACAACCATTTCTGCAGCACTCCACCAATGACTCTCAGACCTAAATGACTGACTATCAGACCATGAGAAACAAGATTCTCTGGTAACAAGATTCTCTGGTCTTATGAAACCAAGATTGAACTCTTGGCCTGAATGCCAAGCGTCACATCTGCAGGAAACCTGGCACCATCCCTACGGTGAAGCATGGGGGTGGCAGAATCATGCTGTGGGATATTTTTCAGCAGCAGGGACTGAGAGACTAGTCAGGCTTGAGGCAAAGATTAATGGAGCAAAGTACAGAGAGATCCTTGATGCAAACCTGCCCCAGAGCGCTCAGGACTGGGGCGAAGGTTCACCTTCCAACAGGACAACGACACTAAGCACACATCCAAGAAAATGCAGGAGTGGCTTCGGGACAAGTCTCAATGTCCTTGAGTGGCCCAGCCAGAGCCCGGACTTGAACCTGATCGAACATCTCTGGAGAGACCTGAAAATAGCTGTGCAGCAAATGCTCCCCGTACAACCTGACAGAGCTTGAGAGGATCTGCAGAGAAGAATGGGAGAAACTCCGCAAATACAGGTGTGCCAAGATTGTAGCATCATACCCGAGAAGACTGGAGACTGTAATCGCTGCCAAAGGTGCTTCAACAAAGTATTGAGTAAAGGGTCTGAATACCTAAATCTAATACAATAAAATTTTATAAATTAGCAAACATTTAAAAAAAAAAAGTTTTTGCTTTGTCATTATGGGGTATTGTGTGTAGACTGATGAGGGGAAAAAAACAATTGAATACATTTTAGAATAAGGCTGTAACCTAAAAAGTGGAAAAAGTGGAAAAAGTCAAAGGGTCTGAATACTTTCCGAAGGCACTATATATTTATATTATTTTTGTGAGGAACGAGCAGCTAACTGAAGACGGGACTGCCGGGCATTCGTGCGGTTGAGCCTGTTCTGGTTGTCACTAGTTACCCTAGCCACAAAGTCATGATTATGGCTAAACCCCAACTATTTCTACAAAGGAACTTCTTAAAATCTGAATTTAACCTTAACCACAATGCTAACCTTATGCCTAACCTTAAATTAAGACCAAAAAGCAAGATGTTTTACAATATACACAAAAGTTTGAGAACACCTACTCAAAGGATTTTCTTTATTTTACTTTTTTCTACATTGTAGAATAATAGTGAAGACATCAAGACTATGAAATAACACATATGGAATCATGTAGTAACCAAGAAAGTGTTAAACAAATCAAAATATATTTTAAATTTGAGATTCTTCAAATAGCCACCCTTTGCCTTGATGACAGCTTTGCACACTCTTGGCATTGTCTCAACCAGCTTCACCTGGAATGCTTTTCCAACAGTCTTGAAGGAGTTCCCACATATGCTGAGCACTTGTTGGCTGCTTTTCCTTCACTCATATAACCAATCCTGACATTGTGGTTGTGGTAACTCGTGACAACCTGCCCGCCAGTCGACCCATTATTGACTTGAATGGGAATTCCCGTTCTATTCATTCTATTTCTATGGCAGCACATGCAGTCAGGAACGGTTATTACAGTCATTAATTACTTCATTTGGCTGGCCAATTACGGTCATCCAAAATTCCATGATCGTCACAGCCCTAGGCAAAGCCAAACATATCCAATAGACGTGAAAAGGTAGCGCTGCATTGCAAAAAGGTCACTCACAAACAGGTCACTTGTCATGGTCTTTTCACTTCATATATGCGAGGACAGGAACAAACGTTCACTACACTGTAACTACCTAAAAAAAACTAGCTATGCTCCATCTACACTACATGACCAAACATGTGGACACCTGAACATCTCATTCCAAAATTATGGTCATTAATATGGAGTTGGTCCCCCTTTGCTGCTACAATAGCCTCCACTCTTCTGGGAAGGATTTCTACTAGATGTTGGAACATTGCTGCGGAGACTTGCTTCCATTCAGCCACAAGCATTAGTGAGGTCGGGCACTGATGTTGGGCGATTAGGCCTGGCTGGCAGTCGGCGTTCCAATTCATCCCAGAGGTGTTCGATGGGGTTGAGGTCAGGGCTCTGTTCAGGCCAGACAAGTTCTTCCACACCAATCTCTGCAAACCATTTCTGTATGGACCTCGCTTTGTGCACGGGGCATTGTCATGCTGAAACATGAAAGAAAGGGCCTTCCCCAAACTGTTGCCACAAAGTTGGAAGCACAGAACCGTCTAGAATGTCATTGTATGCTGTAGCATTAAGATTTCCCTTCACTGGAACTAAGGGGCCCAGCCCAAACCATGAAAAACAGCCTCAGAACATTATTCCTCCTCCACCAAACTTTACAGTTGTCACTATGCATTCGGGCAGGTAGCGTTGTCCTGGTATCCGCCAAACCCAGATTAGACTGCCAGATGGTGAAGCGTGATTCATCACTCCAGAGAACATGTTTCCACTGTTCCAAATGGCGGCGAGCTTTACACCACTCCAGCCGACGCTTGGCATTGAGCATGGTGATCTTAGGCTTGTGTTCGGTTGCTCAGCCATGGAAACCCATTTCATGAAGCTCCCAATGAACAGTTATTGTGCTGACGTTGCTTCCATAGGCAGATTGGAACTCAGTCGGGAGGGTTGCAACCGATGACAGACAATTGTTATGCGCTACAAACTTCAAATTAAGACCCTTTAAAAAAAAATGTTAACAATAGTCAGCGGCCCCGTTCTGTGAGCTTGTGTGGCCTACCACTGAACCGTTGTTGCTCCTATACGGTTCCACTTCACAATAACAGCACTTACAGTTGATCGGGGCAGCTCTAACAGGGCAGAAATTTGACAAACTGACTTGACGGTGAAGGTGGCATCCTATGACGGTTCCACATTGAAAGTCACTGAGCTCTTCAGTAAGGCCATTCTACTGCCAATGTTTGTCTATGGCGATTGCATGGCTTTGTGCTCGATTTTATACACCTGTCAGCAATAGGTGTGGCTGAAATAGCCAAATCCACTCATTTGAAGGGGTGTCCACATACTTTTGTAAACCTAGTGTAGCTGGGGGCAAGCAATTAAACCATCTCCACCACTGCAGTGAGAGGGACCAAAGACATAAGAGTATTTCAGGGAGGTACCAGTCAGGACAGGAGAGGAGTCTAATCCACTTCACACTACACAGACAGACACAGAGCCCTGTCTCAGTCAGCTCTGCTTCATGTGGCGGCAGGATTAATGTGAGCGCACTCAGGAGCATTTGAAGCTTGCCTCCCCCACATTCTGGAGAGCTTCCTGGCACTACCCACTCTTTCCTTTGATCCTCTCTTTCGTTCCCTCTCGCTCTTTAGATTGTGCTCATTAAGCAGGCAGAAACTTGGAATAAAATAAAGTATTAACAGCCCAATACAAACACAACAAAGGACTAGAGAGATCCTGCTCCTCTCTCTCTCTCTCCCTCCTCCACATCCCTGTCTGCATCTTATTAGCTCTCTATGTGGTGGAGCAATTACTGGAGATGTACCCTTTAAATCCCTGCAATATGTTACTAATGCAGATTACTGATGATTTTTTCCCCATTTGCTGGAAGTGGTTCTGTGTAGGATCATTATACGATATTGTACGTAGGACCCTTTTGTTTAATTTTGTCAATAAATGCCCAGCTTAGTGGGGAGTGGGTGTTGTCCCTCTGCCTCAGATCTTCTCCTGTACATGCTGGTTGCTGGAGTGAACCCAACCTGGTGACTATGTGATCTGGCTCACTGGGTCCATTTCCATTAGGCCTGCCTCCACACTCAACCAGCTCTGACTAATAGCACTTTAAAGCTCACAGCGATAAGGACTTTCAGACCAACAGGAGGAGAAATGGACTAGTTAATGTATTGGAGGGAGTGGGGAGGGAATGTGGGAAGTAGGAACAAGGAGAGGAAACGTGAAGTGAGGAACAGAGAGAGACATGGGTACAAGAAGAAGACTCACTGCCTGGATGTTGGTCATCCTGGTCGTCTGGGAACAGATCATCCAGATTCTCTTTACTGGAGTCAGAGTCCTTCTCCTCCTAACAGAGGAAAACAGGGAGGACAGATGATTGTTATTGTCATTCAGTGTAAACCAGGCAAATGAAAAGCGGTGGTGTGCATCAGTCTGGGTGTGTGTGTGTGTGTGTGTGTGGGTTAACTCACCGATGGCAACAGGTCCTTATCGTACTTCTTCAGCTGGTTCATGAACTCCAGGTGTTTCTTCTCCTCCTCCAGCTGAGCCACGCTCTGCTCGCTCTTTTGCAGCTTCTGCTGGGTGCCTGCCAGCTCGTCCCTCAGCCACTGGTTCTCCTGGCACAGGCGGCGCACCTGTGCCCGCAGCTTCTGCTTCTCCGACTCCACCGAGCTCAGGTGGCCAGACAGCGCCATCATCACCTGGGCCAAACACAGCGAGGGGGTTAGGGGTGAGGCAACTGGGCAAGAGGTCCAAAGGGTGAGGAAGAACACTGAAAAGACTAGTAGTAAATAATTCATGGATAATCCTTGGTTGTAGTCTGATTTACTGACACAGGTCATTTAGGTGGTAGGTGCCTGTGGGTTCTCCATCTAGCTGTCTAATTTGAAAGTACATTAGATTAGATCCCAGAGGGCTCTAGCTCTCCCCCAGCCTGAGGTGTGTAGCCTAGACCTATACAGTGTACTAACCTGTGCCTCGCTCAGGCCCAGCTCCAGCATCTCCAGGGACTTGCGGATCATGAGGGACTTCTCCTCCACCAGGACTCCCTGGTCATCCTGCTTCAGGCAGTGCAGCGTGCCCAGAAGGCCCTCCAGGATGGAGTTGTGCTCCTGCTTTAGAGCCTCCAGGCCCTGGATCACCTGCTTGGTCCTGGAGATGATCTCATCCTGGGACAGCTTCTCCCCAGGGTCCTCCTCCTCCTCCTTCACACACACCATGGCAGACATGTTCTCACGCATCCTGTACCAATCACACAGAAGAGGAATGGATTTAGTTAAAATTGTATAAGTAGAAGTATGAATACCCTGGCCCTTTATTTCACTGTTGCTAAATGCATATCAGTTTACTCCTGGCTGTATCCCAATGTGTTAGAGACTAATAAACTTCCGCTTGATCTTAACTTCCGTCCTCACAGTTGTGCGGCATATTACATTTTATCATCAGACAGCCTTTCCAGCATCGAGCCTACTCTTATCTATTGAGCGTTTCTTAATCAATATGCGCCTCAGTGTACGTGTGTCTGCGTGGTAAAATCACTAGGTTTGTTGTACAAAGTGTGCTTATCAACCAATGACACACATGCAGGCAGGGCTTTTGAGAAAAGAAAGAGGAGTGCCTGTGCGATGTGTAAACAGAGCCCAGCTGAGGTGTTGACAATGTAGATATGCCTGAACAGATCAAACGCTTGGGTCTAGAAGGTTCTATCTGCATTTTTGTCAAAATGTAGTTATTAACATAACCTTGTTCTGTTCAATGATCTCTACCTATACTGAACAAAAATATAAAACTCAACATGCAACAATTTCAAAGATTTTACTGAGTGACAGTTCATAGAAGGCAATCAGTCAGAAATAAATTCATTAGGCCCTAATCTATGGATTTCACATGACTGGGTAGGGGTGCAGCCATGGGTGGGTGGGCCTGCGAGGACATTAGCCCACCCACTTGGCAGCCAGGCCAACCCACTGGGGAGCCAGGCCCAGCCAACCAGAATGAGTTTTAACCCACAAAAATGGCTTTATTACAGACAGAAATACTCCTCAGCAACCACTCCCCACCCCTCAGACGATCCCACAGGTGAAGAAGCTGGATGTGGAGGCCCTGGGCTGGTGTGGCTACATGTGGTCTGCGGTTGTGATGCAGGTTGGACTTACTGCCAAATTCTTGAAAAGCAACAATAGATAAATCAACATTCAATTCTCTGGCAACAGCTCTGGTGGACATTCCTGCAGTCAGCATGCTAATTGCACGCAGCGCTCTCTCAAAACTTGAGACATCTGTGGCATTGTGTTGTGTGATAAAACTGCACATTTTAAAGTCTCCTTTTGTCCCCAGCACAAGTTGCACCTGTGTAATGATCATGCTGTTTAATCAGCTTCTTGATATACCACATCTGTCAGCTGGATTACCTCGGCAAAGGAGAAATGCACAAAATTTGAGAGAAATAAGCTTTTGGTGCATCTTGAAAATTACTGAGATCTTTTATTTCAGAGCACGAAACCAACACTTTACATGTTGCGTTTATATTTTTGTTCAGTTTATTTTCATCATGAGCAAAAGCTATTGCTTTCCTACTGAAAGTTGCAAAGAAAATGTGATCCATTTAATAAAACACAAGAGACCAGCGAAAATTAATAAAAGTATCAGGACCAGCGGCATCTAGTGGACAAAACGTGATACTTTCACATTAATTTATGGTAAATAATGCAAGCGACTTCAATAGTAATTTCTCTGACGGGAGGAAAAAAACATCACCAGATTCACAGGGAATACATTAAAGGATGAAGAAGCAGTACTCCAAGCAGCAGCTCCATACTACTTGTCAAACAGAGAACTGATAGTGTATACTGGTTGATGGGGTGGGATTGGCGGGGGGGTGTGGGTGGTCCGTGGGAGGTTTTTGACCATTTTATTCTTCATGTCTTACTCATTGTTAGGTTAGAATTGTGGTCCAAATCGAATGTTAAGTACTATATTTATTTAAGATTATATGAATCCTGTAAATTAAAATGGCCAATTTGGGTGCAATTAATTAGCTTGATTTCTCAGATAACAAATTATATTTCAACAAAATGTTTCAGGAACGCTGATCTTCATTTTAGCCAATCACTAGGGTACTAAAATGAATAAGAAACACTATGGTACGTGTATATAAGGCGCTAATCACTGATAGAAACTGTCAACAACCATGGTAAATTAAAACAACATACACCCCTGGAGTCGTAAAACACACATGAAACTGACAAACACCATCTCTCTGTATCAAACTTCCAAGTAGAAATCACTGCGCAGTCTGGATTTTTCATGCTGCGGGCGGAAGCGGGCAGTCAGACACACAATTTTGGGATGAAAAACATTTAATTTGGAAACGGTCGTCTTTCTGCGTTAGCCTTCCTATTGTATTAAAAACACCTCTGTCACTTTATTCACACACTCAGCATTCGCCGCTTCAAGAGTAGGCCAATGCACGGACGGAGAGGCACGGGGCAGTTATCTTTCCAAGGAAATTAACTTCCTAAATTAGAGCCTAACTGATATGGGATTTTTGGGACAGATACTGGTTTTAGGGATCAGGCAAAAGTAATGATTACCGATATAACATTTCGCTACACTTGCAATAACATCTGCTAAATATGTGTATGTGACCAATACAATTTGATTTAAATCTGCCAATATATTGTTTTTTAATAGGTGGAATGAAAAATCCATGAAAATATTTTACAAATTGTGCTCCAAAGGATTAACAGAATATAAAAATGCACACTACTGGTCAAAAGTTTTGGAACACCTACTCATTCAAGGGTTTTTTCTTTATTTTTTACTATTTTCTATTAAATAACACATATGGAATCATGTAGTAACAAAAAAAAAAGTGTTCAACAAATCAAAATATATTTTATATTTGAGATTCTTCAGATAGCCACCCTTTGCACACTCTTGGCATTCTCTCAACCAGCTTCATAAGGTAGTCACCTGGAATGCATTTCAATTAACAGGTGTGCCTAGTTAAAAGTTCATTTGTGGAATTTCTCTCCTTCTTAATGCGTTTGAACCAATCAGTTGTGTTGTGACAAGGAAGGGGGTTTACACAGAAGATAGCCCTATTTGGTAAAAGACCAAGTTCATATTATAGCAAGAAAAGCTCAAATAAGCAAAGAGAAACGACAGTCCACTATTACTTTGAAGACATGAAGTTCAGTCAATACGGAACATTTCAAGAACTTTGAAAGTTTCTTCAAGTGCAGTCGCAAAAGCCATCAAGCGCTATGAGGAAACTGGCTCTCATGCGGACCGGCTTCATGGTCGAATTGCTGCAAATAAACCACTACTAAAAGGACACCAATAAGAAGAAGAGACTTGCTTGGGCCAAGAAACATGAGCAATGGACATTAGACCAGTGGAAATTTGTCCTTTGGTCTGGAGTCCAAATTGGAGATTTTTGGTTCCAACCGCTGTGTCTTTGTGAGACGCGGTGTGGGTGAATGGATCATCTCTGCATGTGTATTTCCCACCGTAAAGCATGGAGGAATAGGTGTTATGGTGTGGGGGTGCTTTGCTGGTAACACTGTCTGTGATTTATTTAGAATTCAAGGCACACTTAACCAGCATGGCTACCACAGCATTCTGCAGCGATACGCCATCCCATCTGGTTTGGGCTTAGTGGGACTATCCTTTGTTTTTCAACAGGACAATGACCCAACACACCTCCAGGCTGTGTAAGGGCTATTTTACCAAGAAGGGGAGTGATGGAATGCTGCATCAGAAGACCTGGCCTCCATAATCCCCCAATCTCAACCAAATTGAGATGGTTTGGGATGAGTCGGACCGAAGGAAAAGCAGCCAACAAGTGCTCAGCATATGTGGGAACTCCTTCAAGACTGTTGGAAAAGCATTCAAGGTGAAGCTGGTTGAGACAATGCCAAGAGTGTGCAAAGCTGTCATCAAGGCAAAGGGTGGCTATTTGAAGAATCTCAAATATATTTTGATTTGTTTAACACTTTAGTTACTACATGATTCCAAATGTGTTATTTCATAGTTTTGATGTCTTCACTATTATTCTACAATGTAGAAAATTGTAAAAATAAAGAAAAATCATTGAATGAGTAGGTGTTCTACAACGTTTGACCGGTACTGTACATTAAGAACATTTTATTTGTGGTTTACAGGATATCCATCAAAAAGCAACTACACTACATGACCAACAGTATGTGGACACCTACTTGTCAAACATCTCATTCCAAAATCATGGGCATTAATATGGAGTTGGTGCCCCCTTTGCTGCTATAACAGCCTCCACTCTTCTGGGAAGGCTTTCCACTAGATGTTGGAACATTGCTACATTCCACTTGCTTCCATTCAGCCACAAGAGCATTAATGAGGTTGGGCACTGATATTGGGCGATTAGTCCTGTCTGGCAGTCGGTGTTCCAAATAATCCCAAAAGTGTTTGATGGTGTGGGGGTCAGGGCTCTGTGCAGGCCAGTCAAGTTCTTCCACACCAATCTCGACAAACCATATCTGTATGGACCTCACTTTGTGCACGGGGGCATTGTCATGCTGAAACAGGGAAGGGCCTTCCCCAAACTGTTGCCACAAAGTTAGAAGCACAGAATCAACATTTACATTTAAGTCATTTAGCAGACGCTCTTATCCAGAGCGACTTACAATTGGAAAGTTCATACATATTCATCCTGGTCCCCCCGTGGGGAATGAACCCACAACCCTGGCGTTGCAAGCGCCATGCTCTACCAACTGAGCCACACCAATCAACTAGAATGTCATTGTATGCTGAAGCGTTAAGATTTCCCTTCACTGGAACATAGGGGCCTAGCCCGAACCATGAAAAACAGCCCCAGACCATTATTCTTCCTTCACCTAACTTTACAGTTGGCTTCATGCATTCGGGCAGGTAGCGTTCTGCTGACATCCTCCAAACCCAGATACATCTAGATGGTGAAGCACTCCTGAGAACGCGTTTCCACTGCTCCAGAGTCCAATGGCGGCGAGCTTTACACCACTCCAGCCAACGCTTGGCATTGCGCATGATGATCTTAGGCTTGTGTGCGGCTGCTTGGCCATGGAAACCCTTTTCATGAAGCTCCAGATAGACAATTATTGTGCTGACGTTGCTTCCAGAGGCAGTGTGGAACTCGGTGAGGGTTGCAACTGAGGACAGAGCATTTTTACGCGCTACATGCTGCAGCACTCGGCGGTCCCGTTCTGTGAGCTTGTGTGGCCTACCACTTTGCGGTTGAGCCGTTGTTGCTCCTAGACCTTTCCACTTCACAATAACAACATTTACAGTTGACCGGGGCAGCTCTAGTAGGGCAGAAATGTGATGACCTGACTTGTTGGAAAGGTGGCATCCTATGATGGTCCCACGTTGAATGTCACTGAGCTCTTCAATAAGGCCATTCTACAGTCAATGTTTGTCTATGGAGATCGCATGGCTGTGCATAAGATTTTATACACCTGTCAGCAATGGGTGTGGCTGAAATAGCCGAATCCACTAATTTGAAGGGGTGTCAACATACTTTTTCTTGCCACTGTACACTATATATATATATAAAAGTATGTGAACCCTTTGGAAATACCTGGATTTCTGCATAAATTGGTCATAAAATTTGATCTGATCTGATCTTCATCTTATCTCCAATTGCCAAAATTATTATAGCCTAATTAGCATACTCCTGTCTATACATAAATAAATAAAATAATTCACAATAGGCTACTAAAGCATGATTTGGCCACAGCAGATCATTAGCTTCCTCTAAGGTGTGCATAGGCGGAAATCCCAGGGGGGACGGGGGGGACACGACCCCCCCATCTTGGGAAAAATATGATTTGTCCCCCCCAATATATCACTGTAAACATAACTATGTAATTTCAATAATATTAATAATACGCAATGAAAGCACTTGTGCTGATTATTGACACTTAATAGCGCGTTTTTAAGTTTCAAAAGATTGCGACCCCCCCCGCCCTTTGCCTCACAATGGTTTGATCCACTGCCAGTTCTTTAGCTGGCAAGGTAATAGAGGGTTCGTAACTACTGTCCGAAAGGGACAAGTACGTAACTGACGTGAGGTTAATCCAGTCAATCCATAGCAGGTCCATAGCAATGTTATTTATTTATTTTTATGTTGGCAGGGTTCACACACTAGCTGAATTTGCAGAGCTAGCGCGCAAACTAAAGCAAACATTAACTATCAAGCTAGCTAKTACCTATTCCATTTATGTGGCGTCGTCAAAGATGGAATCTTTGCTATCATCAGTTTATTCCAAGATCAGCATGCAGCTGTAGTGCTTCGACGTCCCTGTGATAAGGTTAGCGATAAACTGAAGTCCAAACTGAACAGAACAGAACTACACTCTCTTCTACCATTGTCTTAAATATATATAATGGTCTCGTTGCAAAAGATAAATGTCGCTAGTGAACTTTTTTTATTTTATTTTATTTAACCTTTATTTAACCAGGTAGCAAAGATTATAGCAAACACACAGAAACGAATTGGTGCTCGCTAGCTTTACAAATTCAGCTATTGTTGGAAGCCAGCCAATATGAAACAAACTATTTAAATTACAAAAGGTTGCAGCATGTGTTGTGTAAATGTGTGTGTTGGCAGCTAGGCAGCCAGCCAGCCAGGTAGAAAATGGCGAACATTTAGAAGAAGACGGACATCAAGAGTATTTGTTCAGTACACCAAAACGCATAGTAAGAACTCTAGTATCCTAATATTCTCAAAGACTAGTTGATAAAATGTTCATAAGAAAGAAGTGAAATGCTAATGGAAATGTTTCACAATGATGTCATTAGGCAAGAGCAGGCAACAGATGGCACACAGACAGCAGAGCTGGGGACAGATATGCAGGGACAGACTGGCAGACAGGGAGTCTCAGGTAAGTTTGTTGAGTCTTTGTTTGGCAACATTATGAAAAGGTTCTAAATTTTTTGACTTGTAAATAGGGACAATAATTGGAAAATGCCATGGATACCCCACTCTCAACTAAACTGGTGACTAAACTAAGATTTGTTTACGGCAATGTATTGCTGTTGTGATTAATTGTGTAGTTTTGGGTACCGGTAGTTAGGAGTACGGCAAACACCTTATTTATTTTCTAGGAGACAGACTGAGTCAGGTAGGGTAGTGAAAAGGGAAAGAGCCAGGGAGAGAGACTTCAGAGGACAGTGTCACAGCACGCAGGACCAAGTGTCACCCTGTTGCCAGCAGCACCAGTATAGGGGACAGTGGCACAGCATTGTCCAGTTACCACAGTGATGGCACAAAACCATATCAGCCACACCCAAATTTATAGAACCGCAAACTCTTAGCACAGAGTGTTTGACGTTTCAAGAGAGATGGTTTCGCGATTTCCCCTGGCTACATTTAATCCATCAATAAAAGGAGTGTTGTTCTTTCACTGAGCCAAGGGTTTTCAAGCCACATCTTTTGGCCAAAGAGCTTGATGCTGCCTTCATTAGTGCAGGATTTAGGAACTGGAGAAAAGCCATTGAAAAATTCACAGCACATCAAAATTGCCAAACCCACCGCCACTTTGTAATTTGACAGCAACCAGCTAAATCCACCTCAGTGTCCAGTTTATGTCCAGCGCGTGGGTAAACCCGCGCTGCGCTCGGCATTGCTTGAATGAAAAATGGTTAGTTCGGGCGGCATGTCGGCTCGCGCCTTAGAGGCACACGATGTGACCAGTGTGAATGTTATACCAGCTTTGTCGAACTTAGGAGGAAGCAAGATGATCCCATTTTACTGAAGTGGGTTTGAATCAGAGTCGATAGCCACAAGGTATCATACAGGCGCCCAAAGCCACCAGAATGAGATTTGAACATCCATAGGCCAATAGTCATTCGCAGGCATGCAGCTGAGATTAGCGTCTCTTCCGATTGTACAATTTTCACTTAATTGTTGATAGGTACTCAGATGTCTCTGGTGCGCTGGAACAGGGAGAATGGTCTGTTCTGCTTATGTTGGACCTGATGACCATGTCCCGCACAAGAGTTTATTGGGCTTATACAGCGGTGTCGAAACAAACAGGCGAGGGCATTGCAACAGTGCCACATGATGGTGTTGTTATGAGGAAACCGCGAAACATCATGGCTCGGTTCTTTTGTTCAGTGTGTTGCTATAGCAGTGGTCTCTCAAGCTTTTTGTAGGTACTGAACCCCGTGCATATTGAGCAAGCAGGCCAAGTTATTGAGCTGGTCCTCAGGGACCTCCAGCCCCCTCTATGATATTATATGTTAAACTTACTGGAAACCCTTGTGGTACGACACATTCATTAACACTTTTTTATTTCCGGACCTCTCAATTGATGTCCATGGGGACCGTCGCTGTTTTGAGAACCCATTGTGTAATTGATGTTGTTCTTTTGTTTCAGTAGTTTCAGTACACTTACAAATGATTATTTCATGGTATTTATTAAAATTGGCATTACTTTGGCACAACTTGCCATAGCTGCTGTTGAAGAGTTGGTACGACACTGACTGGGATATTTTGTTTATAGTTAGGGTTTTTCATTGAAGTAGTTAGTTGCTTTTGAACGTACTATTAAGCTTTTTTAGTTCTTGCAAAAGATATGTAACTCAGGCCGAGGTGCACCATATTCAATGACTATATTATAATGTATCAGAAAAGTCAAATTTAAAAGGTCAGATTCAATTTACGGAGGACCAACTGTGATGGCTCAATGGAGATGCTTTTAGAATGTGCATCACACCATGTTCATATGTTATATGAAAACTACCCCCAACAGGAGCAGTACTGGTCACCTTACTGGACCTTTCGATATTGCTGGTTGTAAGTACGAATACCTGCATACATACTGGACTGGTAAGGAGCACTGCTATAACTATTATTAGTAGTAGAATTATAATGATTTAAACATTTGAACAAGTTGGGAAAACCCTTCAGTTAACTACTGTACCTATCAATTATCCAGTTGTAGGAATTATGGTTCCTCAATATACATTTAACAACGTATGCTATGTGTTACAGCACTACTTTTGGTGTCCCCCTCAGGAATTGCTCTTGAGAAAATTTAATGTAATTGTCCCCTCCAAGGTTGATCTCAGATTTTCGCCCCTGAAGGTGTGGATTGTTTTTAATTGCATCGCCTACAGTCGGATGGAAAGGCAGCACGCACAATTTGGGAAGCGTGCATGGCAAATACCAAATAGATGACTGTAGAGTAGCGACTTTCAGTGAAAAGTAGGCATATCACATTATTTAAAAATTCAACCACTGGAAAATATAGTTTGGAAAGCAAATGGCTATTGCTGTAAAGAGAAGTCAATGAAAATGCTAATCTGTATTTTAGTTATCAAAATTCTTAACTTAATTGAGCGAAAAACAGTAGGCCTATAGCCTATCTTATTGGCACCAACAGAGAGCATCGGCCATATCCCCGGTGAGTGCGCACTGCGCATATTCACTCTTTAGGCTATCATTGATGGGTCAGTGCCACTTAAAAGTTTGTTTTTGGATAATAATTTCCTCCTCCAGTTTAGATGGACGTCATATTATATTTGTGTCTCTCCTTCTCGTAGTCCTATTATGGTTAACATAATTACTCTGTTAACACAAACTACTCTGTAATTTGTCATATTAAAAAATATTATGACTGGAGACATGAGCAGAAAGTGTAGTAGAATTGCATTAAATGTGTTTCTCCCATGCAAAGAAAACGTATCTTATATAGCCTATAGCTCAGCCATGCATTGAACAGTATTTTTTGCGAAACAGTGATTGAATTATATTATTAGTCTAAGTTATGACTATACAATCTACTCATCACATTACGAATATTATCTTATATAAGTCTACAAATGCAATGATGCATGGAATTCTTTATTATTAAGGTGAACTTATGGTGAAAATGTGCTTCGCCAAACTTGAGACGGACGCGCCGCCTATGCATACTGTCCGTTACTCGTCTTGTTGGCTGAGGGAAAGTAAAATCGACAGTTATACTAACATCTTCAAAGTGCGCGGTAAGGACACAGGTCATTACATCCTCGATGTACATGTTCTGTTAAGATTACAGGCAAATCCTTGCAGCACTGGTTTTAGTCACACATTTGAATTTAGCTAGCTAGGTAACGTTAACTACTTATGTCATAATTAATGCAAGCACATGGCCTGAATGATCGAGCTGTGCCAACTTTCTTGCTTTTTGCAGATTGCATATTTTAGAAAACTAAATAATCCCACTACCTAACATAATAGACTCAGACAGTAAGTGTTATTTCTGTATCACTTTGGCGCCAGTCCACTGTCAGCACATAAGTAGCACATACTGCTTGCTTGCTAGCTAACGTTAAGTAAGTGAGAATGTCATGAGGTCAGAGATGCTTGCTTGGTGAAGTGTACTTTTGATTATTTACTTATTTGAATAGGCTGGCTGTGGAAAGATAGTCACAGTCAAACCACCATGACCACTCTCTCTCACGTAATAATGATGTTCAATGAACAGCTCGTAGAGCGCACTCTTCAGGCAACCATTGAACATTTTAAAAAATGGCTGCAAATGAGCAGACGGATTTGTTTATTTTATGTATATAATACCGATACAAATATTTATGTGAAAGGCTAATTGCGACCGATATTATATATATATATTAAATCAACCGATTTATAGGCTAGGCTCTATCCTAAATATGATTAGGCTATAGTTTACTACATTGCCTAGAAATAAATATTGATCACCCATATTTGTCTCCATGTAACGGTTGTCGTTGGTGGAAGGAGAAGAGGACCAAAGTGCAGCGTGGTACGTATTCATAATAATTTAATAAAGAATGAATACTGACCAAAAAACCGACAAACGAACAGTTCTGTAAGGTGCAAACAAAAACACTAAACAGAAAATAACTACCCACAACCCATAGTGGGAAAACAGGCTACCTAAGTATGATTCTCAATCAGAGACAACGATCGACACCTGCCTCTGATTGAGAACCATACTAGGGCAAACACATAGAAATATAACGACTAGAACAAAACATAGAAAAACAACATAGAATGCCCACCCCAACTCACGCCCTGACCAAACTAAAATAAAGACATAAAAAAGGAACTAAGGTCAGAACGTGACACTCCATCTGAAAATCAGCCAGCTCCTAAGAGGTAGGTTATATGCAAAATGTGTCTCATTTTGCTCTGCTCTCTTCAAACTATGTCTAGCCTATTGGCAGATATAAACTCAGTAATACTGATAGCTTAATATAAATGGGCCATGATAATCCCTAGTAATTTAACCTGGTTATTGTTGCGCATTTTGACATTGCCTATAGGGTGCAAAATTGCTTGGACCATGGCTGGCAGGTGAGCTGCGTCACATAGCCTACACCTAGACTGTGGTTGGGTTTGGGACCAGTTCTTGCAGGAGCAGGAGGGAGTGGGCTGGTGCGGTATGAAATGCTGCTGGTGCAGGCGGGAGCTGGATTAAGAAATCAGTCCCATGCAGATCTCTATTTACATGATCTAGTTTTTGTTACTTTCTTCTTATGAAACCCAGAACAAAAAGCACCGTAGGGAAGGAGAGGGAAGTATTTTGATGTTATCGTTTGAAATGTAAATATCTGGCTTGAAGCGTAGCCCGGGGAGACTCAGTGCTCTCAAAGGGATGTTAAACTCGTTCAAGCACTTCCCTGGAGTCAGGTTTGTGCTGTTATGGAGATTCAGAGAGGCGGTGGGATCCTCAACCGATTCCCTGCCCAAAACTGCAGAACAAGCTGTTGAATGGATTTAAGGAATGAATGCATACAGTAGGCTATGTTTAGAATGCAAATAGACCACAGGTGACCAACAGAAATGTTCTTCATACTAATTGGGTATCAAAGCTGCTGCTGTATGAGCCAAAGTGAGAGAGCTGCCCGGAAGGCACCTCCAGACCTCTCTGCATGAAATCATCGACAGTTACCATCACCATCATCTCAGAGTTTCTCAGTCTTGAGGTTATAAATGTAAAAATATTTGTTGCTTTAGGATGTCAACATTTTCCTTGCAGCAAGTTAGGTGACAGTTAAGATTATGCACACACACCCTTACTCATTACCCAATAGGCACAGAAAGAAAAAAAATCAGCAGAAAAGAGGAACTAACCAGTGCTTGTACAGACATTCTTGTATGAAGATGTAGATATTGTGTAAGACTACTCAGAGGGTTAGTCAGCGATGTGAAAGCTGATAATCATCAACTATGACTCAGGAGCGAGGTTGCTGGGAGAAACTTCCCCACCCAACCAGACACCACACAGAGACAGAGAGTCACATCTCACGCACAACACAGCATCCACATTTTAACGTTATAGACGGCAGCTTCCTCTGGTTCTGCAGCATTTGTGTGTGTACGCCCACCAGCCAGAAACATATTCACCTCAAACCAGAAATAACCACAGAGTGAAGTCTGAACCACCAACAAGAGGAAAGGGAGCAGAGACCTGACTGTTGGCATGCCTCCCCTACTGAAGAGCAGCCTAGTATAATTAAAATTCACTACCACATTTCAGTAGGGCCCGACTTTCAAACCCCCAGCTGTCAGCCCAAATACACTGGTCTCAGTATCCCTGGCCAACATGGTCTGCATCCTCCTTTCTGATTAACTTCACCAAGGAGTGGAGCCGAGACCAGGCTTTGTTGATTCTAGCTCCGACTACATTGATTCACCTAAGGTCAATAGTTTTAAAATAAATAATAACAATAATAATATATAAGGACACGCCCACCTTGTACCTATGCTTGTCCTCTGTAGTTGTGAAACTTCCTTTACAATGAAGTGGAGTTTAGTACGATACCCCCTCATCAACATAGGCACGCTTTCAGAGGGCACAAGAGTCCTCCTAGCGACAGAACATTGGGATGGCAGGTAGCCTAGTTTAAAAGGTTGCTAGATTGAATCCCCGAGCTGACCAAGTAAAAATCTGTCGTTCTGCAGCCTGAATAAGGCAGTTAACCCACTGTTCCTAGGCCGTCATTGTAAATAAGAACTTGTTCTTAACTGACTTGCATGGTTAAATAAATTGTGCATTTCAATGAAAACCATCAACACTAGGCTAGGCAGGCAGTCATCGAAATAAAAGTAGCTCTGGGTGAGAACACAAACATGTATGGATATTTGGCCAACTGAACTGGTGTTTTCAGTAAGGTCCCCTTCTCAGTTTTCTAGTTAACAATTATATAAATGGATGAACCTGTAGAACCAGTTCAGTGTCCTTAAACTTACCTAGCCACAGTTCAGCCTAGTGCGTGGTTATTACTGGTTAATAACGTTATAGCAGCAAACGTTAGCTAGCTAGCATAACAAGCTTCCTCAATCCTAGCAACCTAATCTCATGAGAAGTCAATAACAAGTGTAAACAAGAAAACATGTGTCAAATGAATTACAAAAACTGACTTTTGTGAATTGAACAGAACGAGATTGCGTCTAAAACAATCTCGGCATCAGTCGGGAGCTAGCTATCGTTAATTAGCTGCCAGTGACAGACACACAGTCCCAGGTAGTCAAATCTTACCGTTCTGTTGGACATCCGTTGCCCAACACAGTACAGTGAGTAGTTAGTCCGACTTCAATGCAGTTTCTGATTGAAAACACTGAAATGTTGTATATATTCTGAAAGAACAAGTTAATTTTTTTGTTAGATCGACTTTGCGAGAACATAAACTAAGCTCACTCTGTCTTGTCTCTTGCGCTGTTCTTCCTGACTGACCGCATATGCATTTTAAACCAATGCGGTAGCTGTCACGGCTTTATTGCTTATCGCTGCATCATCGGTGACTAGCTAGCTACATGTACGGGAAGTGATATCTGAACCAAAAAAGTATTACATGATCTTTCATGTTAAATAGACAACGTTTCATTTAACTAGGTCTTACATCTCTAGAAACACATTTGTTGGCTACTGAACTGGTGGCCGAAAATGGCGTTACCATAGTTTCTAAACTCAGAGGAGAAACATCGCGAGACTTTGGGAACGCTTGCGAAACAGACCAAACAGCCCAGGCCGGGGTTGAGAAGTCAATAAGAGAAGTGAAAAAATCCTCCTCAATTGTTAATTTTCTAAAAATATAAAAGGCACCACCTAAATTCGAGCCAATGTATTACGTAGTTAAACATTATATTACTCCAACCTCGTGAAAGTGATAAACTGACACGTTCTCATTTTCGTCAAAAACAGCTTTATATTGAAGGAGTGCCTTTGATTTAACGGCCAACACATGCGCAGTTCGACGCTAGACGACAGACCCGGTGACGTGTCTCTACGCATGAGCTTAGCTAGCCAACGTCGCCTACAAGCGTGATCGGGGAGAAGCAGTTTTAGCCTATCTTCACACTGTACTGTCTTTGGCGTCACAGTCCTCGCGCCTCAACTCCCCTTCCTTGATCATGATGTCATCCAGTTCAGATTAAAGGGGAAGTGACACTGACAGTCCGACACTGACATTTATTTTGATAGCAAGCTCAGAGATTTTAGAGGGTTTCTATACCGTCTCTGGCTAGCATCATCGATTGTATCACGTGAGGGATTTCCTTTACTTTAGTCCAGGTTTATTTAGAGTAATACAGTATTGTCATCAATTTGAATGAATGATTGTATGCACAAAAGTGCTGTCATTCAATCAATCAAAACCACAATATAAAACTGGGTGGCAGGAAGCCTAGTGGTTGCTAGTTCGAATCCCTGAGCTGACTAGGTGAAAAATCTGAGGATATGCCCTTGTGCATGGCACTTAACCCTAATTGTGCCACTGTCACCATCAATAATGGCTGAGCCCTGGGTGTGATGCCACTCTCTGAGGGTGTCTCAGGGGGAGAGGGATATGCAAAAAATAAATAAAACCTTTTACATTTCACACCACACACTTGTACAAGTTACACACTTGCACATATGTGAAACAGGACAAATATAAGCACCCCCCTATTTATTAGATTTCTAACCCTCTTCTGTTCTCTTTTCATTCCCGATCCTAGAACAAGTGACTGGGTTAGTAAAAGTATTATCATGACAGGTGGGGGGAGTGTTGTGGGAGTTCCTCACTCAACTGTTGAACCAAATAAAATAAAAGACAAACACTAAAGTGAGAGAATAGAAGATAACGTATTTAATGGAGTATCATGTGGTAGGGCCGCCCTTCTTCCAGCCTCTTCTGTCAGCAAGCGTTCTCCAGATGTTGTGGAAAGCCACTCTGCCCATAAGCAATGTGATTGTGAAGTTACGTCTGTACCAATCCCTGTCAATGAGATGAAGGGAGGGAAAAGAGACAACAATACCGTAATAAATAGGAGAGAACTCATTATATTCACACAATGGCTTGCTTATGCACATACTAGTTTTACATGTACAGCAATACCTAGTTAATGCCTGGTTAAATAAAGGGTCAATAAATAAAAAAATGTTGACCCTGAGTATGAGTTATATCACATTAATTAATAATGATATTTCAAGACCTGCTATTGATGACCTGCTATCTCACCCCTCATTAAACAGTAGGAAGATACAGGGCACCATTTTGCACCTGTTTGATAAACTGTAAGCAATAGTTCCCAAACTTACTTATTGTAATTGGCATGTCTTATGCAGTTTTCATCCAGGAAATGTTTGTAAAAGACTGCCATTTCTTCACTGTTTAAAGCCATTTTCCTTCCTGAGAAAATATAAGGAACAACAAACATTAAGACACATTCCAACCACCCCCCTGTCATCCATCAGTTTGATATCCTTCATAATTTCAAATCACAATATCAGCTAACCTTTCTCATCTCTCTCAGTCAAGCCTTTCTCCTTCAGTTGTGAGAGGACGAAGGCATCCTTCTCCTAAATGAGAAAACAGAAATAGCCTTTGAACCCAAACAAAGTAAATACATGTTGTTTTTTTAAATGACACACTACTACAGTACTGGAAATATATATATATATATTTACCTCAATATTTGAGATCAGTGCAGTGCTGCCCTCTGGTGGACAAAATGTGTTGTCTAAATTTAAGCAATAAGACCTATGAACAGCCCTTAGCTGTGCTATATTGGCCATATACCACAAACCCCCGAGGTGCCTTATTGCTATTATAAACTGGTTCCCAATGTAATTACAACAGTACAAATTAATTTTTTGCCATACCCATTGTACACGGTCTGATATACCACAGCCTTCAGCCAATCAGCATTGAGGGCTTGAACCACCCAGTTTATAATCTATTATAGCTAACTCAATACACATTTACTGATGGGTTTTTGCTTAGCTTGGCAGTTACAACTTTGATTACATTTAATTTTGGGTCCAATGAGGCTTATGCTAGCCAGAGACTACTGAAATTAAGTAAAATCAACAAGAAATTCACAGAAAAAGTGTATCAACAACAGCTGAGCTAAGTAGTAAATAATTTGTGATTGCACTACTGCTTTAGGTGTCTCTGAGATGAGTCAACAGATAATTAAGGATACTGTTGAGTAAATTGATAATTAAGGAAGCAAACCTTGTTGAAAGTGATATTCTGATTGGTCCAGAATGCATGGTTCCAATCCTCCGTCTCTTGCCTCAAGGTTCTAAGCTGCTTCTCCAATTCAGTCTCATTCTCAGGGATGTGGTATATGATTGGTCGCAGGTTTGACAGCCTGTGAGGGGGACCAACCCAGTCATGCTTAGATTCAGCAGCTGGGAAGAACTGGGATCTCTGTTTAAAAGATAAATAAAACATCCTAATCATGTTACTTCTATAAACAGACTGTACTCAGCAAAGGGGATGACACAGAGGATGTATTTTAACCATATCAATTCCATATTTAAAGCCAGGCAATGTTCTTATTGAGAGGGTTTGGTTATTAGGTGACAGTATAGCCTGGTAGCGCCTTGCATCATTTGAGCTTTGTTTTATGACATCATTATACAGTGCCAGTAAAAGGTTTGGATACACCTACACTGTAGAATAACAGTGACGACAAAACTATGAAATAACACTAATGGAATCATGTAGTAACCAAAAAAGTGTTAAACAAATCAAAATACATTTTAGATTCTTCAAAGTACCAAGCCTTTATCGCAGTGCTAGCTGTGCCACTAGAGATTCTGGGTTCAAGTCCAGGCTCTGTCGCAGCCGGCCACGACCGGGAGACCAATGGGGCGGCGCACAATTGGCCCAGCGTCATCCGGGTTAGGGGAGGGTTTGGCCGGCAGGGATGTGTGCGATGGGACAACGACTAGCGACTCCTGTGGCGGGCCGGGCGCAGTGCACGCTGAAACGGTCGCCAGGTGCAGAGTGTTTCCTCCGACACATTGGTGCGGCTGGCTTCCGGGTTAAGTGGGCATTGTGTCAAGAAGCAGTGCGGCTTGGTTGGGTTGTGTTTCGGAGGACGCACGCCTCTCGACCGTCGCCTCTCCCGAGTCCGTACGGTAGTTGCGGCGATGAGACAAGGCTAACTACCAATTGGATACCACGAAATTGAGAAGAAAACGGTGTAAAAAAAACTTTTAAAAAAGGAGCCCCCCCTTTGCCTTGATGACAACTTTGCACACCCTTGGCTTTCACTCAACCAGCTTCACGAGGAATGCTTTTCCGACAACCTTGAAGGAGTTCCCACATATGCTGAGCACTTGTTGGCTGCTTTTCCTTCACTCTGCGGTCCAACTCATCCCAAACCATCACAATTGGGTTGAGGTCGGGTGATTGTGGAGGCCAGGTCATCTGATGGAGCACTCCATCACTCTCCTTCTTGGTCAAATAGCCCTTACACAGCCTGGAGGTGTGTTGGGTCATTGTCCTGTTGAAAAACACATGATAGTCCCACTAAACCAGATGGGATGGCGTATTGCTGCAGAATGCTGTGGTAGCCATGCTGGTTAAGTGTGCCTTGAATTCTAAATAAATCAGTGTCACCAGCTAAGCACACACACACCATAATACCTCCTCCTCCATGCTTCACGGTGGGAAACGCACATGCGTGGATCATCCTTTCACCTACTCTGCGTCTCGTAAAGACGACACGGCGGTTGGAACCAAAAATCTCAAATTTGGACTCATCAGAACAAAGGACATATTTCCACCGGCCTAATGTCCATTGCTCGTGTTTCTTGGACCAAGCAAGTCTCTTCTTATTATTGATGTCCTTTAGTAGTGGTTTCTTTGCAGCAATTTGACCATGAAGGCCTGGTTCACAGTCTCCTCTGAACAGTTAATCTTGAGATGTGTCTGTTACTTGAACGCTGTGAAGCATTTATTTTGGCTGCAATTGCTGAGGCTGGTAACTAATGAACTTATCCTCTGCAGCAGAAGTAACTCTAGGTCTTTCATTCCTGTGGCAGTCCTCATGAGTGCTTGATGATTTTTGCGACTGCACTTGAAGAAACTTTAAAAATTCTTGACATTTTCCAGATTGAAAGACCTTCATGTCTGATGAATTGTAGTTTCTCTTTGCTTATTTGATCTGTTCTTGCCATAATATGAACTTGGTATTTTACCAAATAGGGCTATCTTCTGTATACCATCCCTTGTTACAACACAACTGATTGGCTGAAACGCAATCGCTCCTCTTTCGCCCCAGCTGCCAAACTAACCCTGATTCAGATGACCATCCTACCCATGCTAGATTACGGAGACGTAATTTATAGATCGGCCGGAAAGGGTGCTCTCAAGCGGCTAGATGTTCTTTACCATTCGGCCATCAGATTTGCCACCAATGCTCCTTATAGGACAGATCACTGCACTCTATACTCCTGTGTAAACTGGTCATCTCTGTATACTCGTCACAAGACCCACTGGTTGATGCTTATTTATAAAACCTTCTTAGACCTCACTCCCCCCTATCTGAGATATCTACTGCAGCTCTCATCCTCCACCCGTTCTGCCAGTCATATTCTGTTAAATGTCCCCAAAGCACACACATCCCTGGGTGTCTCCTCTTTTCAGTTCGCTGCTGCTAGCGACTAGAACGAGCTGCAAAAGAACTCTCAAACTGGACACTTTTATCTCCATCTCTTCATTCGAAGACTCAGTCTTACTGACAGTTGTGCTGTGTTGTCATGAGTTGCTGCCATGCGGTTGTCGTCTTAGGTCTCTCTTTATGTAGTGTTGTGGTGTCTCTCGTCGTGATGTTTTGTCCTATATTTTTAATCCCAGCCCCCGTCCCATCAGGAGGCCTTTTGCTAGGCAGTCATTGTAAATTATTTGATCTTAACTGACTTAACTAGTTAAATAAAGGTTCAATAAAATAAATACAAATTCTCATCAATCAACATAAGCAAACAATGCTTCTGGAGGTAGGTCTCTGAAACTCAGACCAGAGACGTGCAATTGGCTCATTCATCCCACTCCTCTCCCCTGTAACTATTCCCCAGGTCGTTGCTGCAAATGAGAACGTGTTCTCAGTCAACTTACCTGGTAAAATAACGGTAAAATAAAATAAAAAATAAAAAAAATAAAGAAGCACATGAAATCAACTCATTGATGAGAAACTAGCAAGTGAGTGGCCCACGCACCTTCACTGAGTTCCCTTGCTTGGTTGGTTCACTCGAACTACACCGACGACTGTCGTTCACTGATATGCGCCGCATATGCAATGGACCTAAAAGATTACAAGGCCATAGTGACCTCCGCAGAAAATATCCTGTCGTTTTGCCACTCATTTCAGGGCCTCTTCTACAATGTATTTTACAGCATCGTCGACCTTCTGGACGTAAGTAACATGAAAATACCCACTGTTTACTTCGTCTGTGACCAATTTGCAACGCTACCACGTGACAGAGGACGTTCCATGTACTTCCTGTATTTAAATTAGGTTGGACGACCAAGGTATATCACAACCTCTTGCTGTTTACTAAGTCAAATTATTTAACATAACCATTTGTCTGCGGAAGCGCGAGTGTAATTTATTAGCATTGTCCACATGTGTATTTAATGTAACGCCCAACACGGCTTTCATATATCTCTTTTGGCCAGCCTGTCATTCATCGTATTTCCTAGTATCGACTAGATGGGATACAGTTTGTCAGAATTGTCCAGAATGTACTTTTCGTAGCAGGTTATGAGAATTAACGTAGCAGTTTGGGGGAATTAGGTTAAGGTTAGGATAAGGATTTGGGTTAACTAAAATGCTAATTTTTTCAACTTTATATATCAGTTTGACATAAACCGTATACCATCTAGCCGTGATCTCATTTGTCCTGAAAAAAGCTAGTAGTAGCCAGCTAGCTAGTAGCTAAATCTCAGATTGTGGTTGTGCTTGGTAATGTTTAGCATTATATCGATCTTTTCCCTATTATGGCTGTACGTTGGTTATGCAGGTAAGCACGAGGACATGTAGCTTATCATATATTCCTGACATTATAATAGTAGCTATCTCTATTATTTCAAATTTATTTATTTAGCTAACACCGTTAAGATATCTACAACGTAGATAGCTAGCCTACATGCTAGCCTACATTTAGCTTGTACCTAAAAGACAACAAACAAATTACGCCACAGTAATGTTTTCATTCATATGTGTGGATTTATTGCACTTTGACTGACATTTTATGTTCTCAGAGAGCAAAATTGCTGTCAAGGGACAGGTGAGGTGACTGGGAGTCCATTGTTGACAAGCGGTGCACTTGTTCCAGCGAGGATCATTGTCCTCTCCAACATTTGGAGCCCCGTTAAAATTCTACAAAAAGTAGCTAGCTACAGCTTTCCTTCCCCCTTCCATCACTGATTAGAACTTCAAAATAACTGGACAGGTAAAAGTAATCTGGTGGAGCCGGTGCGTTCACATGTCCAATCATGTGCCATCAGTCAGTGATTACTGAGGAAGGAAAGGTGCACTTTAAAGGAATTCTAATGGGGCCTTTGGACTTTTGAAGGTAGAGTTAGCAGTATGACAAACAAAGCGGGCGACTTCCTGCTCAGAATTACATGAACATGTCCAATAAGAAAACAGATTTGGCAATGTTGTGCACTACTGAACACAACCCATGAGTGGGAAAAAGACTCCAAGGTGACTCAGATGGAGGTCTAATAGGCCTGTAGATGATGCTCATTTGAGATGGGAGCTAGAAGGTAACATTCTAGGAACATACAGAGAAGGAACTGTCAGATGAGTCAAAATACCCCTGGAACAAGCCACACTGGGAGCCACATTTGAAATACAATACATTGTATACATGGAGCAGGGTGGAAAAAACGCATAAAAAACAATTTAAATGTATTTTTGGAAGAACTGTGGTCACCATTCATGTAATACATTAAATATATAGTCTGCATAAGACTGAATTGGGGAGTTATTTCATAGTTTTTTCACAGGTAGGCCTACATTATTTTCCCATTTCAATCTTTTAGCAACCGTATTCTTGGAGTGACTGTTATGGGCAGAGCAGACCATCCCATATGCATTTACATATTTTGATATGCAACCTGGAATTAAATGTAATAGCACCAGTGCTTCAATAGTGAAACAACTCTCACATTGGTGCCATTTGCGAGCGATGTTGTTAGGCTACATGGTATTGTTGTTTCTTCAGAGTGCACTGGCAATAACAATTTCATTTCACAGAGACAACACGGGTTCTTCAACTTTAGCACTAGCCAATATCCACACATTTTTAAATGATCTGAATGAAGATGATGGTGAAGGGGGTGATTGAATTTACAATATACAATTGGGGTTGGCCTCTAGCCAATTTGTTCCTGAGCTTGTAGCTACTCGGCGGGCCAGAACATATAGCCTACTATCTGCCCAATTCATATCCCCACTACACATTTAACATGTGGTTAGTGGGATAATCAATTAAATGACAATGTGATCATTTCAATCTGATTACAGTGGTTAATTCACCAATGTCTCTATTAATAGGCCTTTACCTACTCTATTAAAATATATTAATCTTAAATGTATTTCTCCAATGCCAAACCAGTGTGTCTTGTTTGCAACGAAACTGTTGCTGTTTGCAAAGAATTTAATCTGAGATGTCATTATGAATCTAAGCATGGTACTTTCAGAAGTTGATTTTCCACCCCAGACATGAGGCCAAAGTCTGATGCAGAAAGCAGATAGGCCTATTTAAGGAGTACATGGTGACAGTATTGGAGGAAATAGCTATAGTGACAAATATATGGATAACATAATTGCGTCTGTCAAACAGGTGTGGTGGAAAATTCTAACCAAGTTAGAGATACTTTATTTCTTCAAACAATCAATCTTTATTAATAAGAATTGCAATAATGAAGCTGGTCAGTTATGCACTCTGAGGTGTACGTCCAAGAGTTTGATGACACGAGTGAAGCCTTATATAGATAAACTATCTTATGCAAGCATATACAAAACACGTTATCTTGGTACGTGTGTGGAGAATGAGACGAAACTAGGGTAAAAGGTACAGATGTGAATTGGTCGTCTCGTTCTGTGGCAACAGCTAGGTATTCTAGTCTAGTGAGTCAAAACAACAGGAAATCACTCTAGACAGTTTCTCTGAAGTAGATCAACGGTTCCCCATTTTGAAATGCAAGAAGCTATACAGCCTTAAAAAGATCATTCATTATACAAGCATCAAAGAGGTTTGACTAAAATTCCCCTTCCACAGGTAAGCCTACCTCTTATTTTTTAAATAGTGGTCCAACAAAGCCCTCTTGTTAGTACATTTGCCTACTCAACTTTCAGCACCGGGTGCTGCCCATATTGATTTTAGAAACGATGATCCACATGGCTGCATCTCAACAAATATTTTTTCTAATTCATCAAATTGTATTCTATTCTCTGGTTTATACCATGGACCTATTCCCCTAATATTATAATTAAGCTTTCACGTGTGTTTTACACTTTTTATCAAGCTGTTGGTGCTTGCTTCTATTTATGCCAAATCAGTTGACCGCTGTAGGTTGAACTTCTTGTTTCCTAACATTATTCCTTTACAATTTTTTGTAGCGAATAGAGAAGACCCTATACCCATCATATCCTACATATGTTAATCAAATCAGTGGTGGAGTGGCTTGTCTGTCCTGGAGATCATGTTGCTGGCTTTGCGCTGTGTAGTGTGTATTTTCAATCAGTTTAGATGTCGTGAAAAAATGAAATAGTAAGCCTATAGGCTACTCTAGTGACATGTAATATAGCCTATTCACTTTATTTTTATGCAAACCTCCAGAACATACATTGCGAAACTTGAAAGAACTCGTGGTTCTCACGGTCAAGCGAAATAATACAATGTATCACTTGTATTCTCTGAAGAGGAAAGAATAATATGATTTATTTGACTTATTTTTTATATATATATATATATATATAACCACACATGTTGATCCAATACATTTAAAAATCATTCAAGATAACACAACAAAATTTAGAAAAGTATTTCCATTGTGGTCCTCTTAATACAATACAATGTAGCCTAACAACATCGCTTGCAAATGGCACAGATGTGAGTTTCTTTTTACTATAGAAGCACTGGGCCTCTTAGATTTGAATTCCAAGTTGCATACCAAAGTATTTAGGCTCATATGACGGTCTGCTCTGCCATTCCTCTCTTTCACACCAGGGCTGCCAACAATATAGGGTTGCTATAAGACGTAAATGGGAAAATAATGGACCTGTGAAAAAAACTATAAAATAGCTCCACTACCATAAGATGTATTAAAGCTGCAATTTGTAACTTTTTGGGGGACTGACCAAATTCACATAGAAATGTGAGTTTTAGATGTGTCATTCTCATTGAAAGCATGTATAGGGAGTGTTAGATCTGTTATGTGTGCCCTATTTCTATGCTTCCCATTCTTAAGTTTAGTTTTTGCTTCTTTTACTTTTGTACACCAACTTTAAAAAGCTTTAAATACAATATTTTGGGTTATTGAAAATATATTTCACAGCGGTTTAGACGGTACAATGATTCTCTACACTATACATTGCTTGTTTTGTCACAAACTGAAATTAGGCTAACTATTTGAATTTTTGCAACCAGGAAATGGCAGAGCAATTTCTGCATATTGCACCTTTAATTGAATAGTGACCACAGCCCTTCCGAAAATATACTGAACAAAAATATAAACGCAACAATTTCAAAAATAAATAAATTAGGCCCTAATCTATGGATTTCACATGACTGGGAATACAGATGTGCATCTGTTGGTCACAGATACCTTTAAACAAAAAAAGCAGGGGTGTGGATCAGAAAACCAGTCAGTATCTGGTGTAACCATCATTTGCCTCATGCAGCGCGACACATCTCCTTCGCATAGAGTTGATCAGGCTGTTGATTGTGGCCTGTGGAATGTTGGCCCACTCCTCTTCAATGGCTGTTCAAAGTTGCTGGATATTGGTGGGAACTGGAACACTCTGTCGTACACATCGATCCAGAGCATCCCAAACATGCTCAATGGGTGACATGTCTGGTGAGTTACTGTATGCAGGCCATGGAAGAACTGGGACATTTTCAGCTTCCAGGAATTGTGTACAGATCCTTGCGACATGGGGCCGTGCATTATAATGCTGAAACATGAGGTGATGGAGGTGGATGAATGGCACAGCAATGGGCCTCAGGATATCTCTCTGCATTCAAATTGCCATCAATTAAAATGCAATTCTGTTCATTGTCTGTAGCTTATGCCTGTCCATATCATAACCCCACCGTCACCATGGAGCACTCTGTTCACAACAATGACATCAGGAAACCGCTCGCCCTCACACGACGGCATACACATGGTCTGCGGTTGTGAGTCTGGTTGGACGTACTGACACATTCTCTAAAATGAAGTTGGAGGCGGCTTATGGTAGAGAAATTAACATTAAATTATCTGGCAACAGCTCTGGTGGACAGTCAACATGCCATTTGCACGCTCCCTCAACTTGAGACATCTGTGGCATTGTGTTGTGTGACAACTGCACAATTAGGTGGCCTTTTATTGTCCTCTGCACAAGGTGCACCTGTCCAATGATTATGTTGTTTAATCAGCTTCTTGATATGCCAAACCTGTCACGTAGATGGATCATCTTGGCAAAGGAGAAATGCTTATTAACAGGGATGTAAACAAATTTGCGCACAAAATTTGAGCGAAATACGCTTTAAGTGCGCATGGAAAATTTTGGGGATCTTTTATTTCAGCTCATGAAACATGGGACCAACACTTTACATGTTGCATTTATATTTTTATTCAGTGTACATTTAAATTGTGTTTTAATGCAATTTTGTCCCACCCTGCTCCATTTCAAATTTGGCTCCCAGTGTGTCTTTACTTCCGGGCTATTTTGATGCAACTTGCAATTCCTTCTCTGTATGCTCCTAGGTCACAGTTAGCATGCAATGGTAAAACAATGGATGGATTAACGCTGATTGTTGTGCATTTACCCTCCACTAAACCACTGGTCATAGTGTTTACAAATATGGCCATAAGCCAAAGTTTTATTCAGGGTCAGACTATCTCATATTCAGTAGGCAGCAAACAGAGAAGATACCTGGGACCTATTCAGGTTCAAATGTTGCAGATACAGGCTAAATATGAACTGACACAATTACCTGTCATATTCTGCATTACACACCATATGTAGGGGGCCCAAGACCGACCATCGGTCATTCAGTGGTCAACCATCCTCCACAGTCCCCATGATGTGTTCTACACTGTTGCCAGTAGGTGGTTATGAATGATGGTCAAATTTTCCGATTCTATGTCTTGGCCGACCAGCGCTCAATTCTTGTAGTCTGTTCTAGGCTATACACTTCTGTCTGAATGTCCTGCAATATTATATTCTCCTGAGTTTAAGCCCCTGGGTCGTAACTAATCCATTTTGTGTACAGGCAGTCTTACCTCTTAAATCCGGTATGGATATGGAAGTTGGCATAATATTTGCAAAAATGTAATCTATGTCATTGTGGTATTCCATCAGCACCTTAGTTGGTCTCACGTTTTTGATGATGCCAAGTGCTTGATATCCCATGTAAATACAATACATTTCAAATAGTTTTTAATAGGAATTATAACATCAAACTCCTGCGCAACTCTATATACGATCCCTTTGTACAGTCCACTGAAGACTAGTTTATGACGCGCGTGAACAAACCCTCTGAATTGGTGCGTGGGAGGGGCAACACCGCAGTGCATAGTGCTGTTGGACTGTACCGAGGAGAATCAGCCATTGAAAACAAATTATCGTTACATACCTACATAAAGAGAAACGATACGTATTTGGATGACACAACATCGATTATGATCATTGTTGGCTAGCTGATGGAAACGGACATCTTTAGAAATGTGCGCGAATGTCTTTGGCGCTTTGAAAAGGTGAGACATTTCATGCGCAGCTGGGAGGTGGTGAGACATTGCTGGCGTCTGTTACATTGAAACAGCAACCTAGGAACTGACAGTTTTGAAAATACGTTTTGTCTGAGAGATAGGCCAGAGGCAGCACTGCAAGCCTATGTGGCGGTATGTGAGTTGGTGCATGCATTCTTTGCGGTGACACACACTGTTGTTGTGTTCACTGCTATTTCTATCTCCATTCGGTCGGTAAGTAAATTATTAGATCGGTTACTTACGATTACATAATGCTTTAAGCCCTCTGTAGTAGGCATGTAGTAACGTTACTGTAGATAGGCATGCATGCAATGCAAAGTATTTGCTCACTGATTTGCTGCGTTTGAAGAGGGACTGTTCTAGAACTCGTATTGGAGAATGGGTCTCTCAGACAATAAGCCTCACGGAGCATCACCTTACACCGGGGTTCCCCAACTGGTGATTTTATTTGTCCCCCCCAAGTTTTCTGAGCCAAATTCTTTTCATTTTGTTTCATTGTTGGACATAAAATAGTAAAAACACCAGCAAATCAGCTCAAAGTGATTTACATTTAGGAAAGTTTTCCCACGCATAATAGAGAAATGGATGTGATCGTATACAAACGTAAGCAAGGTTTGAAACGATTGTTTTAGTCAAATGTTATATCTGTTTGGGCTTCTTGCGGTCAATTTGCAGTCTACAAATTATTTGTAATTATGTTCCGGCCCCCTGACCATCCGCTCCCCCAAAAATAGTCCCGCAGCTGAATTTAGTTGATGATCCCTGCCTTACACAGCTCAATTGTAGACTACAGGTATCAATGTAGTGACCTGGGTCTAAGATATGTAAAGATATTAGCCATGTTGGCAGCCCACAGAAGACATCAAGTTTGATCTGTTTGCTCTTATCGGGTTCTGTGTCGGGCAATTTTTGACTTGTAAACTGTTGGCCTTACAGGTAGCCTAAGCCGTGCCCCATTGTGGCCAGAAAAGGGGCATTTGCCGGTGGCATCCTGGTTTGGAGACCTTTCCGGAGATTCAGAATGTGGTCATAACAATGTATGTCCCTTCCTGATAGGCTACCACTCTCTGACATACAGAGTGAGGTTACAAATCTGGGAGGTTTGACTAGCCTTTCGGGTTTTATTTATTACTCATCCTAAACTGACAGCAAAATGAAATGTATGCTGTTTTATTCAATGTACCTCATGTAGATAGGATTTTGTTTGCGAAGATCTAGTTGTCGACTTGTGTGGATTCGGCCCATGGTCATCACCATGCGTTTAGGTAGGAGTACAATAGCAGCACAGTATTATTTGAGATGGTCTTTCATACTACTGTGTCTGGTTATATTAATTCAAAAGACAACAAGTAGCCTAGTGTCTGTCTGTCTCCTGAGGCCTGTTCTGGAAAAATTTAATAATTTTCTCTTTCATTTCTCGTGTAACCCTCAGAAATACCTCTTGTCCTTCCTGTGTCAATCCATCTCAATTCAGCAAGCCATGACACCCGCCATCTCACATTATTCTCAAATCGTTTCTGTAGTTACAAACAGATAAGATTCCTACAACATTATTTTGTTGAAATGTCATTTGATCTCTGATATAAGATATAAGGTCCCGTGTGGCTCTGTTGGTAGAGCATGGTGCTTGCAACGCCAGGGTTGTGGGTTCATTCCCCACGGGGGGACCAGGATGAATATGTATGAACTTTCCAATTTGTAAGTCGCTCTGGATAAGAGCGTCTGCTAAATGACTTAAATGTAAATGTAAATATAAAATAAGCTATAATTGCACCCAAATTGACCATTTTAATTTATAGGATTCATATAGTATTCAGTAAATATAGTACGTAACATCTTATTTTGACAACTTTTTTTTTCTAACAATGTGTAAGAAAAAATAAATGTTCAAAAGCTGATCCCCCGCACCCCACTCCAATCCCATCACAACAGCGAGTATACTGTATCAGTTCTCTATGTTTAGTAGTATGGAGCTGCGGCTCTGAATATTGTTTCTTTATCCTACATAATGTATTCTCAGTGAATTCGGTAATGGTTTTCTTCCCTTGTTCAGAGAAATTTGTCATTGAAGTTAAGTTTGTCCCATCCTACATCCTGATATTGCCAGGTCTGACCACTAGATGGCGTTGCTCCTGCTAATAGGTGAAAAGGGTTGGAAGATTCCCCCCTCAATGTTAAAGGGATAGTTCACCCAAATTACAAAATAACATTGGTTTCCTTACCCTGTAAGCAGTCTATTCATAGGGTGCACCTCCGTCACTCAGTCGCGTTATGAACGTTCTCAAAACGCCCTCTATCGGTGGCGCTACAGTGGTGCCCTAAAGTGGTGATCAGCACAGTCATTCTGGATGGAGGCTAACGGTTTAATCTAAATTACACTATAGTGCCTGGAAATACAATGGCATTGCAAAAGTAGTCATATTTAGTAGGAAACAACTTTATCAGCATTATCGCGTCATTAAATTTACTTTAGACAGATGGTAATGTTGTCATTAGCTATTAAAGTTTGTCAAACATAGCTAACAATGCTAACTTTAGCCAGCTA
The DNA here is from genome assembly GCF_002910315.2 of Salvelinus sp. IW2-2015. NCBI lineage: Eukaryota > Metazoa > Chordata > Actinopteri > Salmoniformes > Salmonidae > Salvelinus > Salvelinus sp. IW2-2015. The sequence continues at coordinate 14,745,698 of NC_036849.1, read as the reverse complement.
AAATCCAGTGGCCTCCCCTCAATCTTAGCTAGCTAATGTTCTACTGCATCTAAAGTCAATATGTTGACCTCAAAATTATGACAAAAGGTTTTCCTACTAATTATTTGTATTTCCAAGCCACAGTAATGCACTTTTGATTAAATCTTCATCAGCACTCATTGGCGATGCATTGCGTAGAATGCTCAGTCGGGTATCAGTCCAAAACGAATGTTCAAAACAATATTTTGACAAAACATCCAACCAACGAATTGATAAGGTATGACATCAACCCATGCTTTGGTTTTGTTGGCCACGGTTTCAAATGCTAACTTTTAAGCATTTGTAGCACAAATCCAATTCAAGTCAATGGTACCTATATTAGCATTTTCACGCTTCATGTTTGCCACAAATGCAAAAAAGTTAGCATTTGAAACAGTGGCCAGGTAAACAAAATAATGGGTTGCTGTCATACATTGTCCATAGATATGCTTACATGGTAAGGAAACCAATATGTAATTTGGGTGAACTATCCCTTAAACATTGAGAAGGGGTCCTTAGAAAAAATCACTTAAAAGCTGGAACAGCACCATTTAGTGGTCAGAACCTGGTGTTATCAGGATGTGGGATGGGACATAAACCTAACAATGTCAATAACTAATTGAACAGGGAAAAACAAACAAAAACATATTCACTGAGAATACATTACATAGGATGAAGAAACAATACTCCAAGCTGCAGCTCCATACTACTTGTCAAACATAGAGAACTGATACTGTATAGGCCTTGTTGGGATTGGTGTGGGGGGTCCGTGGGAGGCTTTTGACAATTTCTTTGGATTCCTCATGTCTTACTCATTGTTTAAAAAAAAAAGTTTTGGTCCAAATCAAATGTTAGTTCCTATATTTATTGAATATAATACAAATCCTATAAATTAAAATGGCCAATTTGAATGCTAATCTTATCCATTACTAGCAACAAAATAGATTTCAGAACAGTCGTGTGGCATGTAGGAGAATACTATAAGCCCTAGGTCTATATTGTCTCAACTGACTGTTTCCAATGGCTCTCCTTAGACAATACTACATATAGGCTATAGTCAAAACCTATGTCACACCGACATTATTTGAGGCTTTTCATTTGGGTTTATTATCTGAGTGGTATTGCAATGTAACCAATAGACTTTTTGTCCTCGGGACTGTTAAATGGACCCTAGTAATCCCATAATGACTGCCAAATCAGCACTCTCTCTCACCATAATCCCCTTTTGGAAAAATCCCTCATATGGTGAACAACAGTGACACACTGTCTCTTTAAGAATGAGAAAAATGACCTGTCTATTGTGACATTACAGACACATCACTGTGGAATAGCAGCAGAGGAACCGCCTGCAAATACAATATTTTGAGAGCCTCTCAATCTGCAGTGTCTGGATGCCGATGGTGCAGAAGTTAGGCTACTGGTGTGTTCTTCTGAGCCAGCTTGATCTTACCTGAGCCAGCTTGATCTTATTCATTGAGTTTTCCCTCTGGAGTTTTTGTAAGTAGTGTTGACTATTTTATACAATTAAGGAAACAGTCATCTTTGAGTGAGAGGAATTAGTTCTGTTGGGTGTCATTTTCAGTCCGCTCAGACGTTCTTTGAAGAATGTAACTCAATTATGGTTATTTCGGACCTGGGGTGTAAAACGGCATTGTTGTCGCTGCAGTAATCAGACTTAGTTCAGTGGTGTTCATTAGACAGCATTGGACATAAGCTGAAATAGTAGCCAGCACTGTGTCTAGAGCTGTAGCCTACTTTCAGTAAGGAGTTTAATGATTGTCATGCTAGTGTTATCATTAAATGTTTTAATTTATTTATTGCCTGTTTTTAGGACATATGCATAATTCTTGTTGGTTAAACTGTCACACTAACAAATTGGTATTGTACTTTGATCAAGTGCATCAACTTAATTTAAACCTACAGTAACTATTTGTTCTTTGAGGTAATAACAGTGTACAAAAGCGTCTTGTTCACGCTTGATTTATTTTGGGTGGAGCTTGGAAAACCGCAGGCAGCTTAGGTCAACATTACATAATGGAAACAAGAACACCTGGCCTAACATACTGAATTGGACAAGCCTCATACTGATAAGCTTATTTTTTTCTTCACATTTTCCTATTTTAAAGTTGAACAACTGATTGAAAAAATATTACATTTTAGAGAGTGTAGATTTTGCCTATGAATGTGTTTAGTTATGAACTTTTGTTATTGCATTTGTGCTGTGCCTGTTTTGCAGCTTGTTTGGAAAGCCCTTTGATGGTGGAAAGAGGATGGACCATGGCAGCCAGCAGCAGCAGCAGCACCCAGCCATGATACGGCTCTATGAGGTCCAGCGGGAGGTCCAGTCTCTGGGCCCTCAGGTGTGCACTTTCAGCGGGTTGAAGAACGAGCGGGAGTATCGGCGGCTGGAGCGCGAGCTGACCCGGCTGCTCCTGGAGGTGGACCAGGTGGACACGGAGGGCAGGGCAGACCTACAGGGGGCACGCAAGAGAGCAGCCCAGGAGGTGGAGGGGCTGCTGCGCTACCTTGAGGAGAACGCCACCCACCCGTCTCGCCTGGCCATCGAGGAGCTGAGCCGGGAGGCCCAGAGGCTGGTGGAGCAGGGGGTGGTGGARCCKCAGCRGGCYGGGGGCACAGCAGAGATCAGTGATGAGCTGGTGGATGCYGTGCAGGAGCTGATACTGAGGCTCACCCAGGTGAAGACAGGAGGGAGGGTGCCCCTTCGCAAGGCTCGCTATCGGGCCCTGACACGACTGTGTGCCGTGCAGGACGTGATCGAGGGTCGCACGCGCCAGCAGACCCTTCCCCTGTCAGAAGACACGCACGTGGCCGTGCAGAGGATCAACCAGGTGATGGTGCAGGTGAGTGGGGCGCGCAGCCAGCTGGTGGCACTGCTGATGGGGCTGAGTGGGAGGGATAGCTGTGCCCACCTGTCCCGCGTGCTCACTGAGCTTCTGGTGGAGCTGGATGCCCTGGACGTGTCGGGGAACGCAGCGGTCCGGAACTACCGCAAACAGGTGGTGGAGGAGATCAACGGCCTGCTCAAACACCTGGACCTGGAGGGAGAGGGAGACGACACGCGCAGGTACACAGCTTTACTACCATTACAAATAATAGTACAGAAAGGAAATACAGTATGCATGTGTGTATACATGCTTTCAGGTACATCTTGGCTCAGAAATGTGATGTTGTATACATCTTTCTTTTTTCAGGTATGACTTGGCGCAGAATGACTCAATCCGTCAGATTGAGGCGGTGCGGGGTCGGGTGGGCCAGCTGCGCGGGGAGGTCCTGCGACACTGTGGGGTGGGCGACCTCTTCAGGCCCAAGCCTGAGCTCCAGAGTCTCCTCACACATCTGGACCAGGTGGATACGGCCCGTAACCCCTGTATCCGTGAGGCCCGCCGACGCGCTGTGCTGGAGGTCCAGGCTGTCATCACCTTCCTGGACCTCCGTGAGGCCCTGATCTGCCGCCAGCCCGGCTCCAACGAGCCCCCACAACACAGGGCTGTGTGGATGGTCCTGGGCAGCCTGTCAGACCTCCAGGCCCAGGTACTCTGCTTCAACGGCAAGCGGGCCGACAAGAGCTACATATTGCTTGAGGAGCTTCTAACTAAACAGCTGCTGGCCCTGGATGCAGTTGACCCACAGGGTGATGAGATGACCAAAGTGGCCCGCAAGCAGGCAGTCAAGTTTGCCCAGAACATCCTCAGCTATCTGGACATGAAGACAGACGAGTGGGAATACTGATCCACTGGAAAAGACTTTACATAGCTGAAGTATGGGTACGCCAACCTATTAAATTGTATATATACACTGGTGTATCATCACTCTAAGAGTTGGGGTCTGTACATTTTGACTAAATCCCAGAATGCACTGCAGCAGCGCTTTTGGTCTCTTTGTTGTCATTGTCGCTGGCCTGTGGGTAAAAAAAAACAACCCAAGAACATTTTTGTGAAATAGAATTTGGAGAAAAGTGTTATGACGTGCTTTTGAAAGTTTGAGCATCTTTTTGAAATCTACTGTATGTATATGAGTTTTGATCAGTGTTGTTGTGTGGTTGTAAAGCCTGCGGCCAAAAGCACTGAAGCCTGTTATGGTGGTGGTCAGAGTAGTTAAGATCCAGTCACGTCGTCTGTTTTTCAAAAGCAGGAGTGGGACTAGAGTAATTACATCTCAATGGTATCCATGTTTTGCTTGACTACTTTGGAGGTCAGTTGTAAATTAACTCAGCCAAACGATGTCTGTGATGTCTCAAAATACTTCTTTACCGAGATGAACAGAGAGTGTACATCAGCACTGTGAGACAAGATCTTCACCTGTTCATTTTGCTTATCCTCTGCTCTCTTTCTTCCTTTATTATTCAACACTTCTGAGGCAAACTCCCCTAACCATGGCTGGACACACCAGTCTCTGGCAACTGTTCAGATGACAAATGAAAAGGAGAGCTTCTTCATGGCTTTACCCACTGTCCTACAATAATGAGGATGGGCATGGAACTCGGTGAAGTTAAACGGCCTGTGAGATCCTTTGTCAACTTAGAGGGTTAGTTAAAGGCCTAGTTGGAAAGAATGAATATTTGTAGACACGATAAATGACTGTTTGTCTGTAATTTGTAGCTAAATGTTGATTGTGACTTGTGTGTTTGTGGGGCTATATCCTGTCTGCATTGAATTTAGTGAAGGGGAAAAACAGTGTGGAGGTGGTTTTGTTTTTGTCTGACTTTTCTATTGTCAGAGGAGTGTGTATGGGAGCCCTGGTGAGGGTCACTGATTTTACGTTACTATTATTATAGCTGTTTACAGTGATCACAGTGTGCAGGGCAGTCTAAAACCGCTTCAGCAGAGGTAGGAAGCTATTAGTAAAAAAAATCTGTCTTTCCTTTYMMCCCCCCCCCCCCCCCCCCTTCTGGTGTTTTTATCCAAAACAAAGCAACCCCCACCATACTCCACACACAAGCTAGGGAGGGACTGGCTGCTACCTTTTACAAAATAATCCTGAATGCACAAAGAAAAGAAAAAGCACTAAATGGGTGACTGAGGAGCACCTAGGCTATTGTCACCGTGAGAAATTTGCACTTTTTACAAATTTTCAGCATTATACCTCAGCTGTTCGTAAATGGACCCCTGCATGCCTGGTAGATAGCCCTAAGTACTAACAGAGCATAAACAGTCCTCAGTTAACTCCCACAGAACTCCCAGACTCTCAACATGACAGGGGTTATTCAACCCTTCCCCTGCTGCTGTTGAAAAACATATGGCACAAAAACAGTGAAATCCAGCTCCACGGTCATGGGATGTCTGACTCATAAGTGAGATAATGATTCGATTAGACAGTGTTCAGTGTGGCCTTCGTGTAATGGGTTTTTGTTCACACAGCAAACCTAATGCTGTCTCAAACCAACCAACCCTGCCAGATCAGAGGCTAACACTAGCTACTGTTATAATTTTCCTCTTGATCTGCTCACGTACCAGTAGGTGTGATTAACAACGCACAGTTGCACACAACCTTGCAAAAATAGAACATACCTCTTATCTGAAAGCAATGCAATGTGTTCTATCTGAACTATGTATGCATCAGTTGCATCCAGTGTTTGAAAATGCATTGAACATTTTAGGGGTAGAATGTATAATTTTGTCAGTGAAGAATGTTATAAGTTTGTTTTATTTTTCCAAGTACCAAAGCTGATTCATTTCAAGGACACTTTTTATGTTCCTTACTCTGTGGTGGACCTTTTGGTTTGCTTACTTTGCAAATGGCAGGAATGTGTCTGTGGGGTACAGTATTAAATGTTTTAATTTGACGATCTGTTTCTCCAGTCGCCTTTGACTAAGTGGATTGTGACAGGCTTTGCTGTGTTTCTCATACAAGATGCACGTATACAAACGCACACTGAGGTTTAAATGATGTGTGAATGCTTCAATAATAGGTTTGTTTGACTTTTTATTCCCACTCCAAAATAAAAAGGTGTGTCCCGGATCTAGTTGTGTAAAGACCTTTTTATTTTTTTATTCCTGGTTTTGACGTTCCCATGACAACACTCATGAGTATACAGATTACAAAACTCCATGTATAAAAACAACTACAATTTGTTAACCTTCAAAATATAAATAATATATTTAGAAGAGTTTCCATTGGGAGTAGTATATCTAGCTAGATTTATACTGCCAATGTACTTTTTACCTGCTTTTAGTCTGCTACAGATTTGAAAAGCCACCCAAATGAAGCCCAATGTATCACCCATTTATGTATGCACATACACTACTGTTCCAAAGTTTGGGGTCACTTAGAAATGTGACCCCAATTTGTTTTTTTTTATAACATCAAATTGATCAGAAATACAGTGTAGACATTGTTAATGTTGTAAATGACTATTGTAGCTGGAAACGGCTGATGGAATATCTACATAGGCGTACAGAGGCCCATTATCAGCAACCATCACTCCAGTGTTCCAATGGCACATTGTGTTAGCTAATCCAAGTTTATCATTTTAAAAGGCTAATTGATCATTAGAAAACCATTTTGCAATTATGTTAGCACAGCTGAAAACGGTTGTCCTGATTAAAGAAGCAATAAAACTGGCCTTCTTTAGACTAGTTGAGTATCTGGAACATCAGCATTTGTGGGTTTGATTACAGGCTCAAAATGGCCAGAAACAAAGGAACTGTCTTTTGAAACTCGTCAGTCTATTCTTGTTCTGAGAAATGAAGGCTATTCCATGCAAGAAATTGCCAAGAAACTGAAGATCTCATACAAGGCTATGTACTACTCCCTTCACAAAACAGCGCAAACGGGCTCTAACCAGAATAGAAAGAGGAGTGCGAGGCCCCGGTGCACAACTGAGCAAGAGGACAAGTACATTAGAGTGTCTCGTTTGAGAAACGGACGCCTCACAAGTCCTCAACTGGCAGCTTCATTAAATAGTACCCACAAAACACCAGTCTCAATGTCAACAGTGAAGAGGCGATTCCGGGATGCTGGTCTTCTAGGCAGAGTTCCTCTGTCCAGTGTTGGTGTTCTTTTGCCCATCTTAATCTTTTATTTTTATTGGCCAATCTGAGATATGGCTTTTTCTTTGCAACTCTGCCTAGAAGGCCAGCATCCCGGAGTTGCCTCTTCACTGTTGAACTTTTAACTCTTGAACCCCAAACTTTTGAAAGGTAGTGTATATGGTCACATTCCATCAGGTTAAGTGGTATGAGTTTTGGGGCACTAAAGTGCCTGTTGCCCAGCCTTGACCTCTACCTGAAACCAAAGTATCCAATCAACCATAGTCCGAGATTCCTCCCAATGCCCACACTTCATAAAGACGTCAGTGACCTTGGCCTCAACACACACACATACACAGAGGCTGACTGATGGATTTCAGAAAAGCCCCCAGCGGTCTACATTAAAAGTCCATCATATAAAGGCTTTTCAGACCATTAGCTCAGAAGCAGAACTGTGGGAGGGACAGGGCGACTGGCCACACGGAACATGTCCAAACGTAAGGGTCATGACCTTTCACACGACAGGGTGTCTCAGCACGGGCTCACTTCCGCTCCATCACCTGCAACTCTGAACAGTATCACTATAGCATTACTACAGTATCAGTTGAGAGTGCCTGCCAACTTAAACACTGGGTAATTTCATAGTTTCATAAGTTATTTTTTGTCTCTGTTTTCTTTCTCCCATAGGGCACAACTGTTCCTACTTATGGCCACTAGAGAGAGCCAGATAACAGGCCACGCACACACCCAGTGACCCTGTCAACATCCAGAGAGAGGGTGTGTGTGCTGTTAATCAGGGCGAGGCCCACTCACACATATGGACTGCACCTTGCAGCGTGTTTAAACTTGGGGTCGCTATGAGGACTGCATTAGTGTGTCGCACTAACGTGAAAACATGCCAAGCATTTCAGTTCCTCACAACATGGTTCAGTGCTGATACACGGTAACGCTATGTGCAACAACCTGTCAATGATGAGGCTACTGACTCCACGGTCCAGGTCACACGGTCCAGGCCAGCTAGCTGCTTAGTCAAATCAATCCCCCTGCCTGCCTCCCTCCACCCATCCCCCCACCCCCAGATCAGTGCTTCTGTAGTGGTGGGTTCTTTGTATGCAAGTTACGTAACATTCTTCCCTTCTGCATCTGCACCATTACTCTGGCTAAAATAGAAACCCTACTGGATGACATAACCATCCACACATAAACACATTGTCCTCCCCCCTTCATCACTGTTTATATTTCAGCTCTTCTTCTCCCCATCTTTTTCTATTCAAGTTTCAAGTGTTAATGTCACATACACAAGTACAGTGAAATGCCTTTCTTGCAAACTCAAAACCCAACAATGCAATAATCAATAACAATGTAATACTAGAAAAAAAACTAGAAATAAGAAGAAATATGAAGAAAACAATAACTAAGTAAGTAAGCATACTATATACAGGGTCAGTTCCAATACCATATTTACAATGTGCAGGGATACTGCAGTGATGGAGGTACTGTAGATATATATAGGGGTAAGGTGACTAGGCAACAGGGTATAAGATAAACAGTAGCAGCAGCTTGTATGTGAGTGGGTGTGCGTAGAGTCAGTATAAATGTATGCGTATATTATGTGTGAGTGAGCAGGTCATGGAGTGAGTGTGTTTGTGAGTGTGTAGGGCCCTGTGAGTGCTCATAGAAACAGTGCCAAAATAAAAGGTTAACTCAGATACTCCGTGTAGCTATTTTGTGAGCTATTTATCAGATATTTTTGCTTGGGGATAGAAGCTTTTCTGGAGTCTGTTGGTGCCAGACTTGCACCGGTACCGGGAATGCTTGCTTTGCAGAAGCAGAAAGAATAGTCTGTGGCTTGGGTGGTTGGAGTCTTTAACGATTTTCCTTTCTACCACACCGCCTGATATAGATCTTGGAGAGCTTGGCCCCACTTGAATGAATAGTGTAGTGTGTGGGTGCTCTTGTTTGCTATGTGTGTTTATGAACAGTTTGGAGCATTCTATACTGTATTTTGTGACTCATGTCATGTAATGTGTCGCTAGAGTAGTTACATACATGAAATGTATTATAATTCTATATAGAAAGACAGGGTAACGTGAGGTCCCATGATCGTCCAGTGGATTCTCTTCATTGGCCCGGGTCCAAGCCCCATCTGTCTGTAAGTAGGTTATGATGAATTGAGTTTGCGCCGAACCTCGGCAAATAAACACGTAACTCAAGGACGACAGCTGTGGAATTAATCCCCCCCCCACATGGTCCCTGTGAGAAATTCTGTGGGTTTCCAGAAATGATTACACCGCCAGCGGTGAGGTCACAGAGAACAGACTGGAGGAGAGTGGGGGAGCTGGAGGGAGACAGTTGGAGGAGAGTCAGCCAGTCAGAGGGAAGATATTGTGCTCTAATGTACATAACTTATCCAGCTGCAGGGCAGCCAGAAACTATCTAGAGCAACGAGGACTGCTGACGTCTGTTATATCCCGGTTCAATTCACTGATAGGGAAAATCTCAGGACAGAGCTGCAAGGCCCATAAATGATGGAGTAGAGTAGCAGTTGGCTGGTTGCCACAGCAACGTGAATGACTCACTCCTCCACGGAAACTGCCCCTTGTTTGCACTGTGGATGTTGTTCTGTTTTTCCACTCCCACAAATGTACTGCTGCCCATCCCTCACCCCAACCTCAGGGACTCAGAGTACACACATGCAGACATACAAAGATCCAAAGAGGCATCTCCACATATTTACTGTTGTCATTAAATCACCCTCAAAACAGAGCAAAGCATTATTCCATTGGACAAGAGAGCTCAGCTCTACAACAACATAACTGTCTTCTGAGTGGACTCTTCAGTGGCTCTACACAGCCTGTCTTGTTTCTACTGCATATTTTGCTGTGTTTACACTATCTGGTGAGCATCAATCTATGTTTGAAACCTTTGTAAACAGATCCCTTCTGCGGCAAGCTCAAAACCAAGTCCTACATTCTCAGTTCCCTTAAAAGCCATGCTTAAGGCTGAGAACACATATACAAGACATGCCACATCTATTTACACTGTATCTGGTGGGTAGTGTCTAATCTTAGAGGTTGGCACATCTTCATTCATGCTCCAGGGGGTACTCGATCATTGTGGCATCCCTACCACGGCCAGGCCAGGGCAAACATTTCACCTTGGACAGTGGGCTTTGGAATGGAGAAAGCAACACAGTGTCTTGATGTGTTAGCTACTGTATTTCAGGGGCCATTGTTCCCCCAACCTGAAGTGTTCTCATTCGTCTCAAAGGATCGTCCAGGTTTCAGATTCTCCTTCTCTGTACAGTGTTCACCAGCCCTTCGGCACATTCTGTTGGACACTGGCATAGCCTACTGTCTGTCTAGGAATACTAAGAGGAATGTGACACACCTTGGTCTCTGTTCAAATGGAGAAATACTAAAATGGAGTAGAAAATAGAACCCCACACCCCAACTCTCACCACTACCCGTGCTAAACAAATAGTGGTTATATTCTTGGCAGGGGGTTAGCTGTCTCAGTGTGGAATCTGTCGGACAAACCTACCAAGTTGGAACTTAGAATATCCAGCGACTATGCTGTTCTCAGAATAAAGGAAACACAGAGACAAACAATGACTCAGTGGCTGCATTCATGTCTACATAGCTGTCTGTCTCTGATGAGATGTGGAAGGCTGGATGGACCATACTGGCTACTTCACTAACTGGAGGAAGCAGTATTTAGAACAGTTACGTGCAGTTTGACAGGTGCCCTTCAGACTTCACCAGTGGTAGACTTCCTCATAAACGCAGTGGCAAGGGAGGAACTGCCTGGAACAAATAGCATATTAAAACAGCAGGCAAAAGTCCACCAACCACTGCCTTACCATATACACAGATCTTGTGACAGCCTGGAGTTGTGGGTATGGGGACAAGACAATAAACATATACATTTTTCTGCTCCAAGGTCCCTGGGCAAAAAAAGCTACTTTTGTACCCAGTAAACAAGTAAACAACATTCATCAGGGGGGCTAGATAGAACAGTACCAATGTCCTTACACAAGAACCATAATAGATTAAGATTTTGGGAAGATTTGGTTTTAGGTACAATTTCATCTCATGGATACGTCTGCTCTATTCTAATACTACGGCTAGCGTACACACCAACTCTCAACATTCAAAATACTTCCCCCTCTCCAGAGGGACCCGTCAAGGGTGCCCTATGTCCCTGCTCCTTTTTGCACTTGCGATAGAACCGCTTTCCTTGGCCTTAAAATTATCATTATCATTCACTGGAATCCACTGAGCTGGTGAAGAACACAAAGTGTCACTGTATGCAGATGATCTTGTAACGAGTGCGCTGAGAGTCGGGAAGCAAGTACAGGGAGTGAGTGCTTCAATAAATAAACAAAACAATAAAAACGAAATACAAACAATGCACCGACATGAAACAGAGTCAATAACACCTGAGGAAAGAACCAAGGGGAGTGACAGATATAGGGAAGATAATCAAGGAGGTGATGTAGTCCAGGTGAGTGTCATGAGGTGCTGGTGTGCTTGACGATGGTGATAGGTGTGCTGGATAATCAGCAGCCTGATGACCTAGAGGCCGGAGGGGGAGTATACGTGACAGTACCCCCTCCCTGACGCGAAGCTCCAGCCGCAGGACGCCGACAAAGGGGGCGAACCCGGGGATCAGGAGCGGACCGGTCACCCCTGCTGAAGCGCGGGAACCTGTCACGCCGGCTGAGGCACGGGAACCTGTCGAGCCGGCTGGGGCGCGGAACCTGACAGACCGGCTGAGGCAGGGGAGCCAGGCGATCTGGCTGAGGCGTGAGAGCCTGACGAGCGGGTAGAAGCAGGGGAGCCTGGCAATCCGGCGGAGGCATGAAAGCCTGACAAGCCGGCTGAGGCAGGGGAGCCTGGCAATCCGGCGGAGGCATGAAAGCCCAACGAGTCAGCTGAGGCAGGGGAGCCTGGCGATCCGGCTGAGGCATGAAAGCCTGACAAGTCGGCTGAGGCAGGGGAGCCTGGCAATCCGGCTGAGGCATGAGAGCCTGATGAGCCGGCGGAGGCAGGGGAGCCTGGCGATCTGGCTGAGGCATGAGAGCCTGTAGCGGCTCCTGGACCCGACGTCATTTACACTGACACAAAAAACAAAAAACACTCCCTGATGCTTCCCTTAGGTGAGGTGTTATTCTGTAACGAGTGCGCTGAGAGTCGGGAAGCAAGTACAGGGAGTGAGTGTTTTAATAAATAAACAAAACAATAAACACGAAACACAAACAACGCACCGACATAAAACAGAGTCAATAACACCTGAGGAAAGAACCAAGGGGAGTGACAGATATAGGGAAGATAATCAAGGAGGTGATGGAGTCCAGGTGAGTGTCATGAGGTGCTGGTGCGCTTGACGATGGTGACAGGTGTGCGGGATAATCAGCAGCCTGATGACACTAGAGGCCGGAGAGGGAGTACACGTGACAGATCTAATATTATATATCACTAACCCTGTGAACTCTGTCAATAACATACTGCATATTTTAAATACATTTGGATCATTCACGGGTTACAAATTGAACATTCAGAAAAGTTAACGTTTTCCGATCAACCCCGCTGCCAAGCAAATTCCCCCTGGAGCCCTGCATTTCCGTCTGTCTCCCTCTGGTTTGTCCTATTTAGGTGTGAATATAACACATTCTCAGGCTACCCTCCATAAAACTAATTTTGCAAGTCTAGTCATACGAGATGAAGCAGACTTACAATGCTGGGATAGTTTGCCTCTCTCCTTAGCTGGCAGAATCCAATCTGTTAAAATCAAAATTTTACCTAGGTTTTTATACCTTTTTCCAATGTCTTACGATCTTTATGCTGAAATCATTTTTTACCAAGTTGGATAGGCTCATCAGTCATTTTATCTGGGCAGGCAAATCACCTAGGTTACGTAGAGCAATAGTTCAAAGAAGGAGACAAGATAGAGGATTGGCACTTCCAAATGTACTGCTTAACTAATGTGCAGCCAATATTCAAAAGATTAGGGTCTGGTGTAATGCTCCAAGTACGAACTGGTGCTCAATAGAAGCACACTCCTGCCAATCATACTCCCTTTCTGCTCTTACTTATGCCCCACTGTCCTTGAGTCCTTCAAAGTATACTGGAAACCCCATTGTGCTCTCTGCTTTGTAGATCTGGAGACAATTTCGTCAACATGTTAGACTTTCTGCCCTTTCTCTTCTAAGCCCTATCTGTAACAATCACCTATTTTTACCCTCCAAACTCCACCAGGCTTTTGTTTTGTGGCGAGAGAGAGGTTTGGTATGTTTCAAAGATGTATTTTGAGATGGGAAGTTTGACAGTTTTATTGATCTCGTAGCTAAATGTAATCTGGCTCATTCTAATCTTTTCTGCTATTTTCTTTGTTCGCTCTCATTTTCCCACCTTTCTTCAACTACCTCCCAAGACGTTGCTAGAAGAGATTTAACCTGATTTCTAGATTATTTTACATTATACTTTCCTCTGAACCCTCTCCAATAAACAAAATTAAGACAGACTGGGGTCGTGAACTTGACCTTACAGATGACTGGTGGGAGAAGGCCCTTCTTAGGATTAACTCCACACCCTCATGTGCTCGATTAAGTTTAATTCAGTTCAAGGACTTGCACAGAATTCCCTACACCAAAGAAAACGTAGTAAATTCCTCCCAGACACAAATGACACGTGATAGATGTTCAATCACTCCAGCTGTCCGAGTATTGGTCATCCTTTTTTAATACTCTCTCTAACATTCTCAATATTGACCTGCAGCCTTGTCCTTTGATAGCTATATTTGGAGTTCCATCTTTGTTTCCTAGTCTCACTAAAAGTAAAACAGACGTTGTAGCGTTTGCTTCCCTCATAGCTTGCCGGCAGATCTTGCTTAATTGAAAATCCTCCAAACCTCCCACTGTATCAGCCTGATTGAAAGATCTAATGTCTTTTCTACACTTAGAAAAAATGTAATACACTTTGAGAGGTTGTACTGATAACTTTTTCTTGGGATGGCAGCCTTTAATTTCCTTTTCTGAACAGTTGCCTTCTATTGATCAGGAGTAATAATTTTGGCCAACAGGCAAAATGAGAGAGTGTGGGAGGGAAGGGATAGTATGTTGTGATATGTATGTATGTATGTATGTATGTATGTATGTATGTATGTATGTATGTATGTATGTATGTATGTATGTATGTATGTATGTATGTATGTATGTATNTGTATGTATGTATGTATGTATGTATGTATGTATGTATGTATGTATGTATGTATGTATGTATGTATGTATGTATGTATGTATGTATGTATGTATGTGTATGTATATATATGTGCATATATATGTATATTTATATATTATTATTTCCAATTGTATGTTTTAATAGATTACATTTTTGTGTATATGCTGCTTTTGTTTTTAAGGGGAGGGAGGTATTTAATTAAGTATAAGGGGATAAAAGGATGTGTCTGTTCAATTTGTAATTTGTATTTCTTTATATGTCCAATAAAAATATATATGAAAAATATATTTACAAAAATAATCATCATAGACCATACACATGTAATGAGTCTCATAGCCGCAGAACTAAAAAGGTGAGCCCATCACATGTAATGAGGGCAAACTTAAATGCCCTTTTATAAGGGCCAGTGGCGAGCACAGTGGTGTTGTCACAAGGTTGGTCACATTCAAACAAGTCCTTTAAGACCTTGTGATTAGGCTGATAGCATGTGTGACACAAGGTTCATGTTTGATATAAACTTTATGGCTTTTCCTCCTGAAAAGTACAATGTTCAACCATAATTCCTATTACATTGCAGCAAATTTGCCTGACATAATGACTTTATAACAACGTATCTTCCCTTTTTATGTGTAATAGTGAAACCTGTCTTGTAAAACACTGACCTAGGAACCAAAGGAAAAATACACTGGTAATATCTTATCTGTACAAACTGCATGACTGGGTAGCCTGTACGTCCAGGCAGCCAGTGTACATATAACAACAGATATGGTTGTCCAACACAGGGCACCATAATCTTTATAGGTCTACTCAATGAATTGTCTTGCTATTTTTATCAGCACTCATTGAGATTATGAATGCCCACAAGTCCTCGGTAGAAGAGCTCCTCTGTGTGACCTGTTTATACTTCAAATCTATCACGTTAGTTCCAAAATGGTTGTGGTGGACAAATGTTTCATATGACCCATGGCGAAAATAAGTCATACGGCGTTCTATTTTAGTGGTAGGGAACAGGCAGTGTGTGGGCATTTTGTGGAGTGTTCTTGGACAACCTAAGTAAAATGGTGGGCCTTGGTCAGCTGTTTTCAGTTATTACAGTAATGTAGGGATAGTTTAAATAAAAAGGAAAAGTTTGGTGCTATTCAGATCCACAGTAAACGTGTCCTCTATATTGCACTGGGCACAGTTGGGCAACGTTCCAGTTGTGGAGAATAAATGTGACATTTTCAGAGTAGATAACAGTCTCAGCACCCTCCTGCTCAGCTACCAGACTAGCCATGACGTCTGTGCCAGAGAGAACAAAACATCGACGTTGACCCCGAAAGAAGTGACTACTGATAAAACATACAGACATCTCTGTCTCCATTCACATCTAAAGACATGGCAAGTTCCCCTCTCAAATCTGTGTGTGCATGTGGTGCTTCAAAAGTGAAAGGTAGGGAGTGGCAAGGGGGTGCTCCTGATGCCTCAGAGAACTGGTAGCCGTCACTGTCACTAGAACACAGGGATCACCTGGGACAGGAGTCATGGATCACACCCCCACCTCACCCCTCTTCCCTCCTGCTGCAGAGCCAGGATCTTAAGACAGCTCGCCCAGCAGGTGCCCATCCCTGATCACTGAGCCAATGTAACGCAGCCCTGCGTATTAACCCAGCACATTAACCCTATGCAACCCTGCTTGGAAATGTGCCCTAGAGGCCTCAGAACCATCAGCTGGAAGACTGCCTTTAATTTAAGCTCTTAGAGGACTATCAGCATTCAGCTGCATGATCAAAGTATAATAATAAAGTCATTTGGGTAAAGTATCTTGTATCTTGCCATGGCGTCTCTCTCGCTTTCTTTATCTCAGCAGGTCACCAGCTGACTAAGCTATGCTGACAACAGCAGCATCCGACCCTGATGCCCTGTTGTGTGTAGCAGTGCTTGACATGCATGGAGGAGCTGAGATGTTTAATGGGCGTGTGATGATTTTACTGAACTGATGCTGTGTTAGGGAATCGGTACAGGAAACTTGTAGTAGCTGCAAAAATCTATTTGCTATTACAGCTCTTATGTTGGCAGCCAGAACTCAACATGGTGACATTGTGTCAATAAAGATGGAACTTGGGTCTGGGAAAGCAGTAGTGCACTTTGTTTACACTTACTGGTAAGATTAAAACTAAGATAATAGGGTTGGAAAGAGAAATAGCAACGAGGTGGGCTGAAAGGTATAAAAGGAGAGGGTATGAAAGCATGATGTTTTACAACAGAGATACAGGAATAGTTTCTACTGTACCTGTTTGGCTCTCATCCTTGGTTTAGAATAATCTCATCACAGCCTGTGTGAAGTGTGCCCTAGCCTTTGGGCAGGGGTAAACAGTCATGGGCTTTTCATCAAAACCAATCAATTTGGAAATCAATCTCTTTCCAAAACCAAAATGACCTCACATACAAAATATGGATGTACAGAGGACAAATGTTTGCCTGTTGGGAGAACCAATCAGCAGAAAGAATAATGCAGCACTGTAGAATAAACAGACTTGTCTAATCCAGTGACCAGGAGTATTGACCTCAACCTGACAGACCACACACTAATCACCTCTGATTGGTAGTGCGGTTCAATGTAAGCATGCAGTTCAAAATATGTGTTTGTGTGGGAGGGAGATTTACAATTTAAATCATATTTTACATTTAGAAATAATGTTGCTCATGATCTATGGATTTGACAGGCACCCACTGTAAGTAAGTAGTAGTAAGAGTAGGACACTTACTAATTGCCTTGTGAGATGAGACAGTGACCAAGCAGTTCCTACTTTTTTATTTTGTTTGGAACGTCTCTATGACCAATGACCCTGATGTCTGTGGACCATTATCTATGGGAAAAGGCTGCTCCACAATCATGTTCCATTTCCCCTCTGGCAGTACCTACAAAAATAGACCCTAAAGCAACCCCCTATCTCTCCCGCACCAAAGGGCTCAGAACTCAATAATTATGTTGTTATTGTGTGCAGAATTCTAATGCAAAACATTCAGCTTTTTCTGTAGAGGTGTCCACCGTCTTAATTTGCTTAACTAATTTTCAGATATGTTTATCAGACTCAGTATTATGACCATAGAACTATGCAGAACAAAAATATTACCATAACATGCAACAATTTCAAAGATTTTACCTAGTTACAGTTCATAAATAAATTCATTAGGCCCTAATCTATGGATTTCACATGACTGGGCAGGGGCCCACCCACATGGGAGCCAGGCCCAGACAATCAGAATGAGTTTTTCCCCACAAAAGGGCTTTATTAAAGACAGAAATACTCCCCCCCCACATCTCTCCTTTAACGATCCCGCAGGTGAAGAAGCCGGATGTGGAGGTCCTGCGGTCGTGAGGCCGGTTGGATGTACTGCCAAATTCTCTAAAACGACGTTGGAGGCCGCTTATGGTAGAGAAATGAACATTCAATTCTCATGCAACAGCTCTGTTGGACATTCCTGCAGTCAGCATACCAATTGCACGCTCCCTCAAAACTTGAGACATCTGTGGCATTGTGTTGTGTGACAAAACTGCACATTCTAGAGTTGCCTTTTGTCCCCAGCACAAGGTGCACCTGTGTAATGATCATGCTGTTTAATCAGCTTCTTGATATGCCACACCTGCATATGGAAAATTTCAGCTCATGAAAGCTGGGACCAACACTTAACATGTTGCGTTCATATTTTTGTCCAGTATAATTTGCAGCTCCGTTTACAGGGGATAGCTAGCTATGTGTGACACATAGAAACATGACTGGTCTCTACTGACATTGCTTGAGTTGAAGAAGCAAACCCTGTGACAGAGGTAGGGGCACTTAGTGTCGCTGATATGGGATGGTTGTCCTAACCCAGAGCAGGTTCCATAAGAGGGTTAATAGCCACAATACCGACAAGAAGACACAGCTTTACCCTGAGTCGATTTTCCTCTATAATCTCATCAATGCTACATAATTGTACTTCGTTTTTTAAAGCACCAGATCATGGGGTTTAAACTCCCAGTGCGCAGAGGGGACAGAGGAGAAACAAGAGATACAGAGATGTGGCGCAAGAGAGAGATGGGATCTGTTTACAGTCAACAGTCATCAGTTCAAAGTGGATGGATCAATTGTAGTCTTTGTCCGGACAGCTGGATGGACTCAGAAACACATTTGGGATGTCCTTGAAGATCAGAGCATAAATATAAATCATAGATCCTATCACATACACATTCCAACACTAGCTCAACATCAAAGAAAAGAACAGTGGCCAAAACACTATTTTCTGTGCTTGGACCCCACAAACACTCATCCCTGGTCTTCACAGTGGGTCAACCCTCTTTTTAACCATTAGTGGACGCTGGACGCACCCTCTCTTCCATCCGAGGTCCGACCTAGGTTCCATCCTAATGACTGCTTTCGCAAGCCTGTCTGTCAGTGCTCTGTGATTTGTGCCTGTGCTATATCTCAGCTCAGGAGGGCAGATGACAAGCTGATTAGGAGTGGAATTTCCAGGGGCTCAGAGTTGCTATTCCCAGCCTGCATCCTCTAGATTAGACCCTTTCTAGCTGGGGACAAGCTGATGACACCCGGGCTACAGGTGAGACCGGTATATCTCATAACAACAGGGTCAGCTTCAACACAATCTGACCACACAGGGCTGTTTATAACCCACATAAATGCCAGGATTACGTCATTAACTCCCCACCCCATATACACACAAATACACTTTCTAAACATGGTAGGGGACTTTATTTAAAGAACATAAAACTTCCAAGTAAAAAAAAAGTGTTGATAGGGGACAGAATGCAGTCGGACGATCAAATAATCGGCATATACAGTGCATTCGGAAAGTATTCGGACCCCTTGACTTTTTCCATATTTTGTTACAGCCTTATTCTAAAATGTATTAAATTGTTTTGTTTTTCCTCATCAAATCTACACACAATACCCCATAATAGAAAATCTTTAAAATGTTTTTAGAAAATCTTAAAAATGTATTACAAATGAAAAAACAGAACAATTACATTTACATCAGTATTCAGACCCTTTATTCAGTAAAGACAATACTGTGCAGCCGTATTCATCGACCTGGCCAAGGCTTTCGACTCTGTCAATCACTACATTCTTATCGGCAGACTCAAAAGCCTTGGTTTCTCAAATGACTGCCTCGCCTGGTTCACCAACTACTTCTCTGATATAGTTCAGTGTGTCAAATCGGAGGGACTGTTGTCCGGACTTCTGGCAGTCTCTATGGGGGTGCCACAGGGTTCAATTCTCGGGCCGACTCTCTTCTCTGTATACATCAATGATGTCGCTCTTTCTGCAGCTGATTCTCTGATCCACCTCTACGCAGACGACACCATTCTGTATACTTCTGGCCCTTCGTTGGGCACTGTGTTAACTAACCTCCAGACGAGCTTCAATGCCATACAACTCTCCTTCCGTGGCTTCCAACTGGTCTTAAATGCAAGTAAAACCAAATGCATGCTCTTCAACCGATCGCTGCCCACACCTGCCCGCCCGCCCAGCATCACTACTCTGGACTGTTCTGACTTAGAATATGTGGACAACTACAAATACCTAGGTGTCTGGTTAGACTGTAAACTCTCCTTCCAGACTCACATTAAGCATCTCCAATCCAAAATGATATCTACAATCGGCTTCCTATTTCGCAACAAAGCATCCTTCACTCATGCTGCCAAACATACCCTGGTAAAACTGACCATCCTATCGATCCTCGACTTCGGCGATGTCATTTACAAAATAGCCCCCAACACTCTACTCAACAAATTGGATGCAGTCTATCACAGTGCCATCCGTTTTGTCACCAAAGCCTCATATACTACCCACCACTGGGACCTGTACGCTCTCGTTGGCTGGCCCTCGCTTCACACTCGTCGCCAAACCCACTGGCTTCAGGTCATCTATAAGTCTCTGATAGGTAAGGCCCCGCCTTATCTCAGTTCACTGGTCACCATAGCAGCACCCACCCGTAGCACGCGCTCCAGCAGGTATATCTCTCTTGTCACCCCCAAAGCCAATTCCTCCTTTGGCTGCCTTTCCTTCCAGTTCTCTGCTGGCTATGACTGGAATGAATTGCAAAATTCACTGAAACTGGAGACTCGTATCTCCCTCACTAGCAGATCTCGTACACAGCGTTGTACGAGATCTTCAGTTTCTTGGCAATTTGTCGCATGGAATAGCCTTCATTTCTCAGAACAAGAATAGACTGACGAGTTTCAGAAGAAAGGTCTTTGTTTCTGGCCATTTTGAGCCTGTAATCGAACCCAAAAATGCTGATGCTCCAGATACTCAACTAGTCTAAAAAAAGGCCAGTTTTATTGCTTCTTTAATCAGATCAACAGTTTTCAGCTGTGGTAACATAATTGCAAAGGGGTTTTCTAATGATCAAACTTGGATTAGCTAACACAACATGCCATTGGAACACAGGAGTGTTGTTTGCTGATGATTGGCCTCTGTACACCTTTGTAGATATTCCATAAAAATTAAAAACGGCTGTTTCCAGCTACAATAGTCATTTACAACATTAACAATGTCTACACTGTATTTCTGATCAATTTGATGTTATTTTAAATGAACAATTTTTTAAATTTTCTTTCAAAAACATTTCTAGGTGACGCCAAACTTTTGAATGGTTGTGTGTATCAAACCTTTTCTGATGTACCCAGAGGACCGTTACTAGCATGTTTAAACCACTCCTATGAAAATGGTTGATCAGATACTCAACAAAAAGCTCTGATTTCACCATTACTGAAACAAGTAAATATAAAGATCCAGTCCACTGGAGGTCCAGTCCATTGGGCTCCCGAGTGGCGCAGCGGTCTAAGGCACTGCATCTCAACGCTAGAGGCGTCACTACAGACCCTGGATTGATTCCAGGCTGGAACACAACTGGCTGTGATTGGGAGTCCCATATGACGACGCACAATTGGCCCAGTGTCGTTAGGGTTTGGCCTGGGTAGGCCGTCACTGTAAATAAGAATTTGTTCTTAACCGACTTGCCTAGTTAAATAAAGGTAAAATAAACTTTTGAGTTCCCTTACACTTCAGTGGTGTGATGCAAAATGCATAGCGCAAAGAATTAAGAAAGGTATTGTCGATATTATTCACTCAAATCAGTTTTGGAGATAAGGTACTCATAGCTAACTTTGAAAAGGATTATGATAAAATACGACTGGAATTTATATAAATATTTCAATTTAGGAGAATCTCTTATACAATGGGTTAAAGTTGTGTATAGTAACTCTAGGTGTAAAATCATAAATAATGGCTACTTCTCATAAAGTATTAAACTGTCTATTTAATTATGGCCATTGAAATGTTAGCCATTGAAATCAGATCCAATAACAATAATATCAAGGTGCAAGAAATCCAGGGCTTAAAAACAAAATGTGTCATTGGACGCTGATGATTCGTATTATTTTAAATACAATTTTGATCTCTCCACAGATAACAAAACTATGATAAGTGTACAATATTATGTATTGTTCACTCAAAAATAAAACTTTTACATTACTGTGAAATGTACCTATACAATGGTCTGACAGTGGACATACTCAGTATTCATATCCCTAAAGAAATGATATCACTGTAATACATTTTAAGAGAATGTTACCAAAAATAAGACCTTGCTACCATGGAAAGGAAAATACCTGTCTATTTATGAAAAAAAAAAAAAGATCTGCCTGATTTATTCTTTAGTTATGTCCCAGTTTACACATTTGCTTATGACCCTGCCTACACCTAACAACTTGTTAATTATTCAATTTTATTTGGAAATGCAAGCCAGACAAAATAAAAACAGGCTGATTTATATAATATGAATTTGAAGGGCAGAAATTATAAAAAATTAAAGCATTAGACCTCTCACTAAAGGCTACAAATATTATGGTTAAACTCAAATATACTAATTGATAAAAAAAGATATATAACAAAAGGTAGAAAAAAAAACTATAATCTTCGAAAATTATATCATAAATACGACTGGAAATATATGGAAATGTCTGCTCTATCCAAAACTACAACCAATTAATTGGAGCATTACCGGAAAAATGGAAGAGGCAAGTGGAAGGGGGAGAAAGTAAGGCACTTGTCTGTCAGCCCTGCATTAAAGACCTAAATTGGTTCAAGAGAATTGTGATAAATAAAAAAGTATACCAGTTTCATTTAAGGACCAAAACATATACAGCTGTGCCATACAGCTTTCAAAATAGTTGTGAAGAGATTTGATGTACCGATTCCATGGCACATGGTTTATGAACTGATACACAATGACACTGGATTCAAAACCGTCCCAGCTCTGCAGATGTTGCTGCAAAGAGACAGAATCATTCGATCATTTGTTTTGGTACTGTCCTTATGTAGGTTGTTTTTAGTTACAGGTTCTGGAATGGCTGAAGAATTGAAACATTTACCTGGAGCTAACTCTGCAAATAGCACTGCTGGGTGATTTGAAAAGTCCTAGTCAGTCAATCGATCAATAATACTCTTAGCAAAAATGTTCATCTTTAATTTACAATCTGTAGAAACTATGAGAACAGAAAGGTTCAGAAGTTTTGTGAAACATCACAGCACAGTTGAAACATATGGCAAATACAAATCAAAACTGGATGGTTTTCAGAGATAGATGGGAGGGGTTGAGGGTAGCTGAAGGATGGGACTAAAAACAAAAGATAACTAATGTAAAATATACTGTGTCTGTAAAATGTATATAGTATGTATAAGCTGGAAATAGAAGCCTAAGTGTTGTTGTCCATTAGTTTACTCCAATTAGGATAGGGGTGGTAGGGTTAGGGGAAAATAATAAATAAAAAGTGCTCAACCCTAGGTTCTCCCATTGATATATATATTTTTAATTAGCAGACCTGTACACAAACTCATTGGTCATGTGTGACGAGTACAGACAATGTAGAAAATCATTGGGCAGAGGTTGTGTTCCTTTGTGTAATGGTCTGTTTCTTCTACAGTAAAATGTTTACAGTCCCTCACACAGAGGAAGAGGGGGCAGTAGCTCACATCTGCGCCTCCTCCTCCCAGCATGAACGGCTGCCATTCTTCTGCCTTTTTTGGTCTGGAGCCACAGCTCTGTCCAGTAATGAAGATAATAGAACACCTTAAGTTAAAGAAAACATATCACAGTACAAGCAAGGCAGTAGGAAGGATAGTAAGGTGTTTATTTTGAAGAGGGTGATGCTGTAACGAGGCTGAGACAAAACACCATCTCCCAAACACAAAGTGCAAAACAAATATAAAAATATGTTTAGAAACAAACTGAAGAGAGAAACTGGGTAGTAATGGGAGATTATAACCATCAATTGGAAATAAGGTAGTATTATTTCAATCGTGAATGATGCAAGAAGATATCGGTGGCATGATAAGAGTGATTGTACATGACAGACTAAGAGCAAATCTCTCAGACAGCTCTCCACAGCCCTGTGTAGAGACCCTCAGCAATCAGCTGCCTATTAATAAAATCCTATTTAGCTTTCTCTTCCCTCCCTCTGTGACAATGTTTGAGTATGTGTGGGTACGTGTGTATGCACGCATTCATCAAAGTCCACGGAAGACTAAAACAGCAGCAATTTCTCAATCACGTCTCTCCCGAAGAGGATGTCGACTGAAATGTAGAGTTTTAGCTGAGCAGGGGAGAGGAAGGGAAATACAGTAAATCAGTCTGTGAGCAGAGGTTAGGACCCAGGTCACCAGCACTGCATTTAGATCTTGGAGTTCCCCTGACATAGCCTCCTAGACCAACAGTATCTACAACCTCCAGCAGTCAGTCCTCTACACCCGGGGTTTGGTGGCAAAGGTGAGGTAGCCTGTGTGCCCTGCAATCTCCCTGGGGGGGCATAGTTGTCTTAGAGAACAGAGGTGTTGCTAGGGACTGGGGTGTCGGTGGGGATCTCCAGGGGCCGGTCAGTACCAAAGTCTGGTAGGGGGAGCATGATGGTGCGCACGTCATGCACCTTCAGCAGAACCACCAGAGTGCTGATCGCCTCGAAACCATCATCAGCCAGCGCCTCACACGTACGTCTTCTGCACCTGCTCAATACATGGGGAGGAGCACACACATGTCCCCCTGCAGAGGGAGAGAGACAATGAGACAGGGGGATTACAGGATGGAGACAAAGGGTAAATAAGGGTAAAAAACAAAAACAAGATGGAGTCAATTATTCTGAATCTCACACACTTTGCTTCTAGGCGATTTCTATGTAAACGTCCTAGGTTTGGTATATTCATCCCTAATGGAGAATCCTCTAGCTATGTTTAAGAGATTCAGAAAACAGGTTTAGAGAGCAGAAACACTCGGCTCCTGACTTGGATTCCAATGTTGGAATCAAAAACGTATATTTACAAAGTCATTAATATATATATATATATAGTTGGGAGACAATAGTATTGTATACACTGCCGATTTTTGCAGGTTTTCCTACTTACAAAGCATGTAGAGGTCTGAATTTTTTCATAGGTACACTTCAACTGTGAGAGACGAGAATCTAAAACAAAAATCCAGAAAATCACATTGTATGATTTTTAAATAATTAATTTGCATTTTATTGCATGACATAAGTATTTGATCACCTACCAACCAGTAAGAATTCCGGCTCTCACAGACCTGTTAGTTTTCTCTTTAAGAAGCCCTCCTGTTCTCCACTCATTACCTGTATTAACTGCACCTGTTTGAACTCGTTCCTGTATAAAAGACACCTGTCCACACACTCAATCAAACAGATTCCAACCTCCCACAATGGCCAAGACCAGAGAGCTGTGTAAGGACATCAGGGATAAAATTGTAGACCGCACAAGGCTGGGATGGGCTACAGGACAATAGGCAAGCAGCTTGGTGAGAAGGAAACAACTGTTGGCGCAATTATTAGAAAATGGAAGAAGTTCAAGATGACGGTCAATCACCCTCGGTCTGGGGCTCCATGCAAGATTTCACCTCGTGGGGCATCAATGATCATGAGGAAGGTGAGGGATCAGCCCAGAACTACACGGCAGGACCTGGTCAATGACCTGAAGAGAGCTGGGACCACAGTCTCAAAGTAACACACTACGCCGTCATGGATTAAAATCCTGCAGCGCACGCAAGGTCCCCCTGCTTAAGCCAGTGCATGTCCAGGCCTGTCTGAAGTTTGCCAATGACCATCTGGATGATCCAGAGGAGGAATGGAGAAGGTCATGTGGTCTGATGAGACAAAAATAGAGCTTTTTGGTCTAACTCCACTCGCCGTGTTTGGAGGAAGAAGAAGTATGAGTACAACCCCAAGAACACCATCCCAACCGTGAAGCATGGAGGTGGAAACATCATTCTTTGGGGATGCTTTTCTGCAAAGGGGACAGGACGACTGCACCGTATTGAGGGAGGATGGATGGGGCCATGTATCGCGAGATCTTGGCCAACAACCTCCTTCCCTCAGTAAGAGCATTGAAGATGGGTCGTGGCTGGGTCTTCCAGCATGACAACGACACGAAACACACAGCCATGGCAACTAAGGAGTGGCTCCGTAAGAAGCATCCAAGGTCCTGGAGTGGCCTAGCCAGTCTCCAGACCTGAACCCAATAGAAAATCTTTGGAGGGAGCTGAAAGTCCGTATTGCCCACGACAGCCCCGAAACCTGAAGGATCTGGAGAAGATCTGTAGGGAGGAGTGGGCCAAAATCCCTGCTGCAGTGTGTGCAAACCTAGTCAAGAACTACAGGAAACGTATGATCTCTGTAATTGCAAACAAAGGTTTCTGTACCAAATATTAAGTTCTGCTTTTCTGATGTATCAAATACTTATGTCATGCAATAAAATGCAAATTAATTACTTAAAAATCATACAATGTGATTTTCTGGATTTTTGTTTAGATTCCGTCTCTCATAGTTGAAGTGTACCTATGATAAAAATTACAGACCTCTACATGCTTTGTAAGTAGGAAAACCTGCAAAATCGGCAGTGTATCAAATACTTGTTCTCCCCACTGTATATATATATATATATATATATATATATATATTTTTTTTACATCCAGCCACAACAATGTAATCTCAGTTAAGTCTTGCATAATTGGTCAGCTGTTCGATTAAGTTCTGGGTCCACATTTATTAAGAGAAGACAAAGATGCTAGAACGAGGAGCTCCACCCTCGCTCTTTGCATCCGGCGCCGAAACGAGATGGCCGCCTCGCTTCGCGTTCTTGGAAAATATGCAGTATTTTGTTTTTTATGTGTTATTTCTTACATCGGTACCCCAGGTAATCTTAGGTTTCATTACATACAGTCGGGAGGACTACTGAATATACGATTAACGTCAACTCATCATCGTTCCTACCAGGAATATGACTTTCCCGAACCGGATCCAGTGTTTTGCCTTCACCCAATACAATGGATCTGATCCGCCGGCGACCTGTGCGACGCCGTAAAAGGGGCAAACGAGGCGGTCTCCTGGTCAGGCTTCGGAGACGGACAATCGCGCTCACTCCCTAGCATACTACTGCCAATGTCCAGTCTCTTGACAATAAGGTTGATG
Organism: Salvelinus sp. IW2-2015; assembly: GCF_002910315.2. Classification (NCBI taxonomy): domain Eukaryota; kingdom Metazoa; phylum Chordata; class Actinopteri; order Salmoniformes; family Salmonidae; genus Salvelinus; species Salvelinus sp. IW2-2015. The sequence goes on along the minus strand of NC_036849.1, from coordinate 14,718,933 downwards.
AATCCGAGCACGGGTAGCATTTGTAGTAGTAACATAAGACACATGGATACATATAAAGACATAAGACAGCTGAACATTAAAGTAAAACCACATGTTACGTTGATCATGAGCTGTGGTAATGGAGATATACTAAGGGACGTTCTGGCCCTCTTATTTTCTCCATTGTGCTGACAGACTGACCAGACACATGGGCACCTAAAACATTGAACAAACTAGACTTATAGTCTACATTCCACTAAAAGCACACATACCAGAAAATATGCCTAAGGCAACTGGACACTAATGATAAGAAGAGACATAGAGTCTGCCAATTCCAATAAGGACATACCAGAGAACATGCTGGGCATTGAGTTAAATACAGGGTTGAGTCATAGGCCTATAGGATAGATGGACATATATTATTTTTAAGACAAGCACGGGTCTGGCCACTATTATAATTTAACTGAAAGCAGATAATGGGCGTTAGTAGGCGTGAACAAGTAGGAAGCCTGAACTAAAAGATAATGATGGCAGGAAGAATTAGGGGAAGTTGCTTATTTGCATATGGGTGGACCCATATGCTATTTATGTATAAATGTTGGAACCGGGGTGGGAAGCGGTGTGTGTTCGCGGACATTCAGTTGGCTGTACAATTGTAATAAAGAGCATGTTTGATTTTACAAGTTCTTGAAAGCTTTATATTTGAACTGATTTTCCACGACACATTCCAGAGAGACATCAGGGATTGCAACGTGCTCTGCTTCACGGAAACATGGCTAACTCGAGACGCTAACGGAGTCGGTGCAGCCAGCTGGTTTCTTCATGCACCGCGCCGACAGAAAACAAACATCTTTCTGGTAAGAAGAGGGGCGGGGGGGTATGCTTATGATTAACGAGACGTGGTGTGATCATCATAACAACACACAGGAACTCAGGTCATTCTGTTTACCTGATCTAGAACTCCTCACAATCAAATGTCGACCGCATTATCTACCAAGGGAATTCTCTTCGATCATATCTACAGCCGTATATATTCCCCCCAAGCAGACACATCGATGGCCCTGAAAACTTTATCTGACTCTTTGTAACTGGAAACCACACACCCTGAGGCTGCATTCATCGTAGCTGGGGATTTTTAACAAGGTAATCTAAAAACAAACTCCTAAATTCTATCAGCATATCGATTGTGCTACCAGGGCTGGAAAAACCCTAGATCATTGTTATACTAATTTCCGCGACGCATATAGGCCTCCCCCGCCCCCCTTTCGGAAAAGCTGACCACGACTCCATTTTGTTGATTCCAGCCTACAAACAGAAACTAAAACAACAAGCTCCCGCGCTCAGGTCTGTTCAACGCTGGTCCGACCAATCTGATTCCACGCTTCAAGACTGCTTCGATCACGCGGATTGGAATATGTTCCGCATTGCGTCCTACACAAATATTGACGAATATGCTGATTCGGTGAGCGAGTTCATTAGGAAGTGCATTGACGATGTCGTACCCACAGCAACGATTAAAACATTCCCAAACCAGAAACCGTGGATTGACGGCAGCATCGCGTGAAACTGAAAGCGCGAACCACTGCTTTTAAACAGGGCAAGTGACCGGAAGCATGACCGAATACAACACGTGTAGATTCTCTCCGCAGGCATAAAAAGGCTAAGTCCCAGTACAGAGACAAATCGAGTCGCAATTCAACAAGCTCAGACACAAGAGGTATGTGGCAGGGTCTACAGTCATCTACGGATTACAAAAAGAAAACCAGCCCCGTCGCGGACCAGGATGTCTTGCTCCCAGACAGGCTAAACAACTTTTTTGCCCGCTTTGAGGACAATACAGTGCCACTAGACACGGCCCTAAAAAAACCTGCGGGCTCTCCTTCACTGCAGCCGAGGTGAGTAAAACATTATAAACGTGTTAACCCTCGCAAGGCTGCAGGCCCAGACGGATTCCAGCCGCGTCCTCAGAGCATGCGCAGACCAGCTGGCTGGTGTGTTTACGGACATATTCAATCAATCCTTATCCCAGTCTGCTGTTCCATGCTTCAAGAGGGCCACATTGTTCCTGTTCCCAAGAAAGCTAAGGTACATGAGCTAAACGACTACCGCCCCGTAGCACTCACTTCCGTCATCATGAAGTGCTTTGAGAGACTAGTCAAGGACCATAATCACCTCCACCCTACCGGACACCCTAGACCCACTCAATTTGCTTACCGACCCATAGGTCCACAGACGACGCATCGCAACCACACTGCACAACTGCCCTAACCCATCTGGACAAGAGGAATACCCATGTGAGAATGCTGTTCATCGATTACAGCTCAGCATTTAACACCATAGTATCCAAACTCGTCATCAAGCTCGAGACCCTGGGTCTCGACCCGCCCTGTGCAACTGGGTCCTGGACTTCCTGACGGGCCGCCCCAGGTGGTGAGGGTAGGTAACAACATCTCCACCCCGCTGATACACACTGGGGCCCACAAGGGTGCGTTCTGAGCCCTCTCCTGTACTCCCTGTTCACCCACGACTGCGTGGCCATGCACGCCTCCAACTCAATCATCAAGTTTGCGGATGACACTACAGTGGTAGGCTTGATTACCAACAACGACGAGACGGCCCTACGGGAGGAGGTGAGGGCCCTCGGAGTGTGGTGTCAGGAAAATAACCTCACACTCAACGTCAACAAAACAAAGGAGATGATTGTGGATTCAGGAAACAGCAGAGGGAGCACCCCCCTATCCACATGCGGGTCAGTAGTGAGAAGGTGGAAAGTTTTAAGTTCCTCGGTGTACACATCACGGACAAACTGAAGTGGTCCACCCACAGACAGCGTCGTGAAGAAGGCGCAGCAGCGCCTCTTCAACCTCAGGAGGCTGAAGAAATTCGGCTTGTCACCAAAAGCACTCACAAACTTCTACAGATGCACAATCGAGAGCATCCTGTCGGGCTGTATCACCGCCTGGTACGGCAACTGCTCCGCCCACAACCGTAAGGCTCTCCAGAGGGTAGTGAGGTTGCAGAACGACACACGGGGGCAAACTACCTGCCTCCAGGCACCGACCACACCGATGTCAAGGAAGGCCATAAGATCATCAAGGACAACAACCACCCAAGCCACTGCCTGTTCACCCGCTATCATCCAGAAGGCGAGGTCAGTACAGGTGCATCAAAGCAGGGACGAGAGACTGAAAAACAGCTTCTATCTCAAGGCCATCAGACTGTTAAACAGCCACCACTAACATTTAGCGGCCGCTGCCAACAAATCTGACTCAACCTCAGCCACTTAAAAATGGAATTGATGGAAATTATGTAAAAATGTACCACTAGCCTTTAAACAATCACTTAATATAATGTTTACATACCCTACATTACCCATCTCATATGTATATACTGTACTCTATATATCTACTGCATCTTGCCATCTTTATGTAATACATGTACCACTAGCCACTTTAAACTATGCCACTTTTGTTTACATACCCTACGATACTCATCTCATATGTATATAACGCGTACTCTATACCATCTACTGCATCTTGCCTATGCCGTTCTGTACCACCACTCATTCATATATCTTTATGTACATATTCTTTATCCCTTTACACTTGTGTGTGTATAAGGTAGTAGTTGTGGAATTGTTAGGTTAGATTACTTGTTGGTTATTACTGCATTGTCGGAACTAGAAGCACAAGCATTTCGCTACACTCGCATTAACATCTGCTAACCATGTGTATGTGACTAATAAAATTTGATTTGATTTGAAGTTATGGGCCAGCCTATGGGCCGAATGTCCCCTCCCAAAATTCTAAAGACGTGATACACCTACAAAAAATAGGGCCTTGTCCAAATAACCAGTGACGAAATACCCAAGCACCGGAACTATTGCTGCTTGTTATCCATCGGTGCCCATAGTATAACTTCTTATGGCTGCAGGGGCAGTATTGAGTAGCTTGGATGAAAGGTGCACAGAGGTGCACAGAGTAAACGGCCTGCTCCTATGTCATAGTTGCTAATATATGCATATTATTATTAGTATTGGATAGAAAACACTCTGAAGTTTCTAAAACTGTTTGAATTATGTCTGTGAGTATAACAGAACTCATATGGCAGGCAAAAACCTGAGAAGTTCCACTTCCTGTTTGGATATTGTCTGGATTTAACCAAGCTCTCATTGAAAATACAGAGAGATATGGATGGGTTTTCACTTCCTACGGCTTCCACTAGATGTCAACAGTCAATAGAACTTTGTCTGATGACTAATGTGTAGGGGGGGGCCGTAGGAGACAGGAATGAGTAATCACTTCCATGAGGTGCCCACGCATTGAACTGGCGCGTTCATGTGAGAGGGAGCTCAGTTCCATCGGTCAATTGAAGTCAATGTAATTCTCCGGTTGGAACGTTATTCAAGATGTATGTTAACAACATTCTAAATATTGATTCAGTACATCGTTTGACATGTTTCTACTGACTGTAACAGAACTTTTGGACATTTTGTGACGTTATAGTGGACGCGCTTTGAGACTTTGGTTAGGGCGTTTGGTAAACAATTTGAAAATAGCTAATTGGACATAAATAACGGACATTATCGAACAAATCAAGCATTTATTGTGGACCTGGGATTCCTAGGACTGCATTCTGATGAAGTTCATCAAAGGTAAGGAAACATTTATCATGTATTTTCTGGTTTCTGTTGAGTCCAACAGCGGCTAATTTGGCTATTGTTCTGAGCTCCGTCATTTATCCGTAAAGTTTTTTTAATTTTTTTATCTGACACAGCGGTTGCATTAAGGAGAGGTATATCTATAATTCCATGTGTATAACTTGTATTATCATCTACATTTATGATGAGTATTTCTGTTGAAACGATGTGGCTATGCAAAATCACTTGATGTTTTTGGAACTAGTGAATGTAACGTGCCAATGTAAACTCAGAGTTTTTGTTATAAATATGAACTTTATCAAACAAAACATGCATGTATTGTGTAACATGAAGTCCTATGAGTGTCATCTGATGAAGATAATCAAAGGTTAGTGATTAATTTTCTCTCTATTTCTGGTTTTTGTGAAAGGTATCTTTCGCTGGAAAAATGGCTGTGCTTATTGTGGTTTTGTGGTGACCTAACATAATCGTTTGTAGTGCTTTCGCTGAAAAGCATATTTGAAATCGGACACTTTGGTGGGATTAACAACAAGATTACCTTTAAAATGATATAAGACACATGAATGTCTGAGGAATTTTATGAGATTTCTGTTGTTTGAATTTCACGCCCTGCACTATCACTGGCTGTTGTCATATCAATCCCGGTAGCGAGATTGCAGCCATAAGAAGTTAAACCCAACATTTCTCCAAGTCTCTCCATCATTGTAAAGCCCTAGTTATTTTGTTGCTTTGAGAGTCATTTCTGAAGATTTTTTATTTCATGTGATTAGTGACTTATTTACATCTTTCCCTCAGCCCTGTTACGTCAACTGAACTCGTTTTAATATGGTGAAACTTGTTTTTCCCCCCAGAAGAAACATTGAACATCTAATAGTCAAATAGAGTAAAAGGAACTCTTAGAGTAAGAGTTCCTCTGTCTAGTGTCTGTTCTTTTGCCCATCTTAATCTTTTCTTTGTATTGGCCAGTCTGAGATATGTATTTTTCTTTGCAACTCTGCCTAGAAGGCCAGCATCCCAGAGTCGCCTCTTCACTGTTGACGTTGAGATTGGTGTTTTGTGGGTACTATTTAATGAAGCTGCCAATTGGACTTGATGCATATGTTTCTCAAACTAGACACTAATGTACTTGTCCTCTTGCCTAGTTGTGCACCGGGGCCGCCCACTCTTTCTATTCTGGTTAAAGCCAATTTGAAGTGTTCTGTGAAGGGAGTAGTACACAGCGTTGTATGAGATCTTCAGTTTCTTGGCAATTTCTAGCATGGAATAGCCTTAATTTCTCAGAACAAGAATAGACTGACGAGTTTCAGAAGAAAGTTCCTTTGTTTCTAGCCCTTTTGAGCCTGTAATCAAACCCACAAATGCTGATGCTCCAGATACTCAACTAGTCTAAAGGCCAGTTTTATTGCTTCTTGAAATCAGCACAACCGTTTTCAGCTGTGCTAACATAATTGCAAAGGGTTTTCTAATGATCAAATTAGCCTTTTAAAATGATAAACTTGGAGTAGCTAACACAATGTGCCACTGGAACATAGGCGTGATGGTTGCTGATAATGGGCCTCTGAACAATTTTATGTTAATTTAAAATGTACAATATCTTTTGGGCTTTTCTTTCAAAAACAAGGTCATTTCTAAGTAACCCCAAACTTTTGAACGGTAGTGTGTGTATGATTCTCATTGAAAGCAGGTCTAAGACGTGGTAGATCTGTTGTATGTGGATTATATCTATGCTTCCCGTGCTTTTTTTACAAACAGCTGAAAATACAAACATTTTGATTATGGAAAATATTTCACAGCAGTTTAGACGGTACAATGATTCTCTACACTATACTTGCTTGTTGTCACATACTCAAATTAAGTGAACTATTAGAATTTTAGCAACCAGGAAATGGCGGCGCGATTTCTGAAAAGTGCATCTTTAATAGGCACTTAATATTTATTTTTAATTTAACCTCGAGATGGGAAAGCATGTTTATGGAATTGAACATGTGCTCTTTTGAAATAATGTTAAAATTAGGTGAAATAAAGTAATATTTTTAAGGCACCAAATTGATGGAACGACCCATTTATGTTTACATAGTCTGCGCACACAAGAGTTTAACAAGATATTGACCCAATCATAAACATTTCATTGTTCTTGTGTGTTATGTTGAACACAAAAGCAAGTCAATCATTTTAAAATGCTATACATATAACATCAGTGTTTAGTAACAGAAGAACACATGGCAATTTTTCACTGGTTGCTCAAGAAGCATTGTAATTGCTATGATGATGACCCTTGTTGACCAGTGGTTGATTGAGAGAAGCAGAAGAGTTGGAGCTAGTGGTGATCAGGCAGTCAACAACACTGATCCAGGGAGTGTGTGAAAGCTATTGTTCAAGATATTTGACAACTAACTAGTCAAAATATATCTGCGGCCAGGCAGCCGTGAAACTGACAAAGGCAGAGAGGTCAGTAACACAAACACGGTTGGGCCAATTATCTCATCTTCAAGTAGGGACATTGTGTTGTGTGGCCAGGTCTAAATCAGGTTAAGAGGGTTGTGTAGGGACAGATGGAGTAAAAGGGGTTGGAGCAGAACAAGTGCAGTGGGAGAGAGAGGGACAGGTCTGCCACTCATGAGCAGTGGTGTAAAGTACTTAAGTAATCTGGGGGTAATCTGTACTTTACAACTTATTTTTGACTACTTTTACTTCACGACATTCCTTAACAAAATATTGTACTTTTTACTCTACATTTTCATTGACCCCCAAAAGCACTCGTTACAATTTGAATGCTTAGCAGGACAGAAAAAAAAAGTCAAATTCACACACCTGGTCATCCCCCTCCTGCCTCTGATCTGGCAGACTCACTAAACCGACATGCTTTGTTTGTAAAGGATGTCTCATTGTGAACCTATCTTTCAGTAAATGTAAAAAACGGTACCATCTGGTTTGCTTAATAAGGAATTTGACATGATTTATACTTAAGTACATTTTAGCAATTCTATTTACTTTTGATATTAAGTATATTTTAAACCAAATACTTTTATTCAAGTAGAATTTTACTGGGTGACTTTTACTTGAGTAATTTTCTGTTAAGGTATATTTACTTTTACTCAAGTATGACAAGTAGGTACTTTTTCCACCACTGCTCATGAGTTTAGTTTACTAGGATCACAGCAGATCCACTTAACCCAGGATCACCTCCTCCTCTGGCCAAAACCTGGATGTGCAACACTCAGGCTCCAGGGAGAAGAATGTGTGTGTGTGTGTGTTTGTGTTTCTATGGTGACAAGGAATCAGTGACAGGACCAGTGTTGAACTTCACAGAACTGAAAGAGCCGAGGCAGAACGTGTGTACGAATACATGAGTAGAATCAAACGCACAAGACTATGCATGCGTTTCCACTGAGATAATGCATCCAGAGAAAGCCTACACACATCATTAACTAACATCCAAGAATGTGTGCAAACTGCAAAGGATTTCCCTCTAAATACAAGCCCCACGGCAGGGGATGAGAGCAGCTTGCCAAGATACCTTCATTAACCTGGAGAGACTGAGTAAAGCATGCAGCCTAAATCACACACCTATTACAGAAGCCCAGGTCTCACTGTGAGAAGACTTGATTGTAGATTTAACAGTGTAGGAATAGTGAGGTGGCTTTTTAGCCTTACAAGTCCAACAAGCAACACAAGCAGACATGTACTAGTAAGTACCAAACACACACACACCAAAGTAGAAGAAAAGTCAGATTTTAGACAAGCACTCACAAAAAAACAATCTTTCTAATCTTGGAAAATGTGGGATCTCTTAGATAGCGGACGTTCCATTGACAAATAAGAGCAGCATTTCCCCTGCTAGACAGCTCTAAAGACTCCCCCATTGGCCCCACGTCTCCTGGAAGGAGCGGGGGGTTTGGTCTGTACCAGGATACAGTGTCTTCGGAGCACAGCTTCTCTAAATAAAAGGGGAAGGCCACTGGCCAATTTTTTTAAAGAATTAGTGGGGGAAAAAATAAGAAATTCTCCACATTCTGCCCCTTACCCTGGTTCTCAGATAGCATGATCAAATTTAAAGCAGGGGAAGGAAAACACACGTTTATTATTAGTGGTTATACAAGCTCTGTGCAGGAGCATGTGAAGGTCACAGGGGCAGTATAATTGACTGGTCAACTGCTGGATACCCTCGGCTGAAGCACAGAGACACAGCTCCATAGTGTTCAGTCCTCTAGAGTGAATGAGAGTGAGATGGGGAAAGGGGGATACTTAGTCAGTTATACAACTGAATGCATTCAACTGAAATGTGTCTTCCGCATTTAACCCAACCCTTTAATCGACATCAATGGCACCCGGGGAACAATGGGTTAACTGCCTTTGCTCATCGGCAGAACGACATATTTTTACCTTGTCAGCTCGGGGATTCGATCTAGCAACCTTTCGGTTACAGGCCCAACGCTCCTACCTGTCAGGCTACTGGCGGGACTCAAGTCTCTAAGACTGGAACAGAGGGAAATAAATTGTGCCTTGCCTAAAGGAGACTCATGCAACCTCTCCCTACAGCACATAACCCTGTATGGTCATGGGACTGATTCTATATCCAGATATCTGGCAGTGTGCGCGCGTGTGTGTGTGTAACGGGGAGTCGGATAGCTAAAGAGGAATATGCAGAAGTGAAACCATAAAAGGGAGGAGTGAAACATCTACTGCAGGAGAAAATGTAGGAAAGGGTGCTGGAGTCTTTGCATTGTTGCTAGTCCATGTGCCACATTCCATTTCTTATGGAGGCTTCCGTTTAATAAGATTATCAGTTTATGGGCCTCAGGATTATAAAAATCAACTCAATCTTTTACAAAGCAGTTTATAAACCAGTGATCCAAAGTAAGTAACTGTACTAGGCTAGGGTTATGTGAATAATAGCCCTGATATATTCTACCCATGTCCCACCTTCAGCCCACGAACACACACGCTCGCACAGAGACTGACCACCCAACTAAGCCACCAACTTGTCCAGGCTTGCCCCCACTGCACCATGGGCCCTGGTCTCCACAGAGAACACTGCATGCTCTTTAATCAGTCACTTTATTCTGCGTCCGTGTGACAAGGAAGAAACAAACAGGGAGGAACACATGCGAGCCAAGGACACATTTAATAAGCGCTCTGCTGACCCAGATCAATACGGAAGAGTACACTGCAAGGAACAAAGGCTTGCTGGGATTTCAGAGTGGACAGGCCAAAGTCATGTTATTGGGACCAAGTTTTGGCTTTCTCCACACACACCCTCGTGTCTTACCCTGCCTCTTCATGGCAATCTTGGCATGTTGGACAGCCTCCCAGGGTGAGGGGATGTCACCCTCCATGCAGATGTCCTGGTTACGGACGGTAGCCTACGCGGTGCTCCCTGAACTCCTCCGCCACCGTCTCAGCATGCTGCTGGTGGAACTCGTGTGCAGGTGGCCCGTGGGCGCAGGATGGCGTGGGACAGAGACCTGCTGCCCGTACCTACAACCACAAAACAAACAGGAAATGGGTTAAGAGAGGGTATGCGACTAGTGGCAGTGTCATAGATGGCTGACGTTTTCACAACGGGAAATACGTCAAAAACAGATCAATACCATTTTCATGTCATATTCCATCAACGTGTCTGATATACAGTACATGTTAGAGAGTTTGTGTAGTTGTGCAAACATCAAAATAGTAATCAAATATTGGACTGTACATCATACTATATGACCACAATACTTTCTGTTGTCTGATTGCGTCTGAAGCGATCTTGTGACATGTGGTTAGTGCAGGGGGACATGGTGATGGGCTACAGTGACCCTTTCTCCTCCCCCTCCTCACATTGCATCACTGCTGCTTTTGTTCTCATTGCAACAATGGGTGCAATGTTTACCCCACAGCGGCACATTGACTTGCTGAACGCCACGTCGTTTGACCGACCGGATGACTGACGTCAGAGCCAGGGGCACAGACAAGTGCCTGGTAACTACTTACTGCATGTAATCTGATGCTGTGTGTGGGTAGTATTACTGCATGGTAAGCCATTTCCCAGGCTTTGTAGTTTACTCCCCAATTTCATTCACAACTCTGCTCCAACCCTGCTCCAGTGTGTGTGATGTTCTACTATGACAATCCTTAAGCACTAATGGGGATAGCTTCAAATCGCAAGTATCTAAAACATCCAGTCACCTTCCTTGGTAAAATCAAGCAGGAACATTCCCTCAGGGTACATGTGAAGGCCTAAGCATGGAGTGCACATTACTTACATATTCAACTGTAAAAATATATATATATTAAGTATCATATATCACACACATACTACCGGTCAAAAGTTTTAGGACACCTAATCATTCAAGAGTTACTTTCTTTTTATATCTCAGGACAAATTAGTTAGCTAGCCAAATTGCCATGAATGTTTAATGCTTTTCGACAGCGCTCCCAGTCTAGTCAGCATGTAATCCTGGCAGCAGGATGGAGCCTGGTCAACGGGCAGCAAAGAGGGAAGAAATTAAAAATGAGAAGCAGCAGAACATAACAGGAGACCTTGTGCTTGCGCAAGCCTGCTGAACTTCAGTGCAATCTAGCCGCAAGGTGACTCCTCTAGTGACTGAATTCTCCCTACAACACACTCAGAACAGCCAACTGATAATCACCTATCACTGCCCATTTACATTGCTCATTCCCAAAGTCACTCAAGACAAAATAAGTCACCCCTGATATTAGTAAGTGCTTATCAGCAGATAGGCTCATTGCAACACTGCAGGACATGTTGCAGCTCCCCATTATGCCAGGGAGGGCGAGTGGGGGCTGACCAAACAGTTTGTTCATCGATACGCTATCTTGAGTCGGCACACACGTTTACCGATGTTCCATCAATAACCCGCCCGACTGGGAAGGAACAGAACAGCAGTTAAGCATGATGAAGCACTGCAGCAAGAGCAGCCGTCTGCCTCCAGATACTCCTAGCCAGGCACGTACACACGGCCAAGGCTGCAGCAGCCATCCATTAACCACCCACACACAATCACTTTACTTCTGAAATTAATTCAACCGGTGGACACTCCTTACTGGGGGAGATTTCTAGATGGTACTACTGTGGTGTTCCATCTCACGTCTAGTTCAGATCATTCTCATAACTGACCGCTTTACTGAATTTGTCAAGAGAGAAAGTTGGAAGTAGAATTTGACACCTGTGGGCACTCTAAGGGATGTAAAACTCCACACGGTGTGTCCCAGTGAAAACAGAGATCAACGGCTTTCTTCAAAGGTAGATAATCATGACAACTTGACATGTGTCATCAAAAGCCAAGTGTGATGTTGTCCCCTCCACTTAGCTCGAGAGCTTTCACTAACTGGCTCCTCTGTTACAAGAATCATTGGTATCACATTTAGCCTTTTGTTGTTGAGTGCGTGGTTTCCCACTAGTCTATGACACATTCCTCCTCCAGGTCTTCCCTCTGTGACCCTCTCCTACAGGGACATGAAACATGCAATCCATACTGTATGCGTATGTCATATGCTAAGCAGTTATTCTGTGAAAACGGTGACGTTTGGGAAAGTTTCAAATGATTCATGTCCTCAGATAAAGTAGCTTACACAAAGTTGGAAATCAGCGGGTTTTGTCCCTCTCACCGGATTCACACAGAGCCAGGCTTGAGCTCCAGCATCATGGTAATGTTGGCAATGTCTGTTGTGTAGAGTATCTTGGTGCAGTGGGGCAGGTTGAGGGTCCACAGCTCAGGGGTGGGGTGCAGCACAGCACATAGACCAGGTGACCATTGTGCCAAAGCGCTGGCCTATCAGGTCCTTGGAGTGGCAAATGACTCCATAGCGTGTCTGTGTTTGGGAACCCTGCTGCACCCTGACTGGCATCACTGAGTCATAACCCAGGAAGATGGCAACATCACCCTCCTGGATAAACTCTGAATACTCTACAAAACTCATGTCTTCTATCACAGGGGTCTACAAGGGGGAACCAAGGTAAAGAGGTCCAGATGTTATCACCACAAAGACCATCAAAAAGAAACTAGTGAACATTTCCCCCATGATAAACATTACACTTTTCACAAATGCATAAAAATACAAGTTTGGTGGAATGTATTGGGCGACAAAGCTGTGTTTAGCTAAAAATCAGTTCTGCCTCCTGTAGTTAGGTGGTCTGGACATCAAAATCCCTCCAATGGGTTTGTTTATTTTCATACTCATTAGAATACTTGCACGTGCGAGTTGTATATTTTGTTTTAAAAACAAGTATCATTTAAATCTAAACGGCCGCTGTTTATTTTCGAATTAGAACAGTGGAGAAACTTTACTTCAGTTATTTGACTGCCTCCACCTAAAAAGCCACAACCATGGAGAAAATGTAAGTGAAAAACAGTTTGTTCATTTTAAAATTACATACACATTGGACAAAAGATGTAACCCACAAATGTTTGCTTAGGTTTTTTTTGCCAAACTAACAATGTCTTACTGTATTTAAATTATTTTATTTGATTTCAACTAACTTATGTTTTAATTCAATTAAGTTATGTAAGACATGTTAGGAAATTAACAAATCTAGTTAGGTTGCTAAATTGCATTTTTCATCGTTAGCTAGCTTGGTTCGACAACAAATGTAATATTGCTTTTCCAAGTACACTATTCGGCAACTTCACTGTGCAAAACTTCTCAATGTTATGGTGGGAGCAATCTGACGCCATTCATTAGTTAGCTAGCTAGATAACATTAGCTAAAGTTAGGCAACGAACGTGTTAGCAAACTTTGACCCGACATAAACGTAGCTACTTGGAACTAACTCTAGTAACGTTACTGTATAAAAGCGAAGTAAATATCATATTCGAAGTGATTTATATGTCGAAAGGTTAATGATTCAGCCTTGTTAGCTAATTTACTTGCTGTTCACATGCTCTTGCAGATCTCACATATGGATTTGTTAGATACCACTGAGACTGACCAGACGAGACTCAGGTTCATTCGCAGTAATCCACTGAATCGTGCAATGAATGAGGCAGTTCAGTTGGTATATAAATCTGCGAAAAGGCGCAAACGCGGTGCTTTTTAAATGCTCTTCAACAGCTGAGCTGTGCAGGCTAAAGTTGATGACGTATAGTATTTCGTAAAAAGGCAGAACAAGCAATTAAGTGAATCATAATTTACTTTCAGCATTTTTCACATGACAGTCCTATATTTGTTAATGAATCCCTAGGAACAGTTTGAGCAAATAACAGTTAGTTAGGTCTATTTACATGGGCCAAAGAAGGTCAGTTCATAGCTTTTGGGACAACATCTGTGTATTGAGTGGACTGGCACCACTCAGGGAGTCCAACCAATACACTGACTCTCGATGTTGTGTCCCAAAGCTAGTCAGTTCATATCATTTTACATTGGGTAAAAACAGAATCATTGAGGCCACTAGGGGGGAAAAGGCCATTTTAGCAGGGGCAGCGCCAGGGCCAGATTAAGAAAGCATTAAATGGATATATAATACATTTACATAAGTATTCAGACCCTTTACTCAGTACTTTGTTGAAGCACATTTGGCAGCGATTACAGCATCGAGTCTTCATGGGTATGACGCTACAAGCTTGGCACACCTGTATTTGGGGAGTTTCTCCCATTCTTCTCTGCAGATCCTCAAGCTCTGTCAGGTTGGATGGGGAGCGTCGCTGCACAGCTATTTTCAGGTCTCTCTAGGAACATCTAAAAACTGCAATCCGGTATAGTACCAGTAGGTATTAGATGGAGCTTCCTGGCCCCACCCACCTGTGGGTAAAACAATCTGTGGTTACCTAGGTTACTAAATTGGCTCACAGCAAAACTTTCAAATGCAGTTTTCTTTTTGTTTGCTTGTTTTAATCAATTACAAACTACATTCAAGAAAAGTACATGTCTAAATATGACTTTTCAACATTGCTTGCTCCCTAGAATTCTCACTACTTAGAAAAACGTAATATTGTAGGGCTTCTCTCATGCCCTTTTCTTGACAATGCTAGCAGCCATGTGAGTAAGTGCTAGCTAGTTACCAACCTGACTATAAAGCTACAAGTAGTGAGGAGTTACAAACGGACTAAACTAAACAAGTTAAATGTCTTACCTGTGATTCAACGTTTTCAACATGCATAGCTAGCTATGTGTAGCCTACTTGGACACCTGATCCCAACATTTCCCAGTCCTCCACACAGAATAGCCTGTACATTGAATAACACAGCAGCATTTCGGAATGTTTTGTTATTTATGTATAACTATAAATAGACTACGAAATTGCCTATTTTAAATTGGGGGTCAATTGGAAAGAACGTTTGTTTTGTTGGCGCAGTCGAGGGGAATTCCTTATTTTTACCTCAATATCAACTCGGAGTATAGCCTAGTGTTCGACCAATAGAATGAATGGAATACAAACACTGACCAATGGGAGCCGAGTTCGCCTACTATAAAGCACCATCTCCAAGACCATTTTCTTCTACTAGAGAACCAAATAACGTTGGTGATTGCGCGTCACGGTCTGAAAAATAGGGATCTTTGTGTCTTCCCCTAGTAGTAGTAGTGACCAGCCTCGGCAGCAGGTAGGACCCCTATTTCTACTCACTCGAGGATGATCAGAATGGCATCGGTCGTTTTAACCCCAAATCAGCACATTAGTGACTCATTAGCAAATACTTTTAAACATTTTTAGCAGAGGCTAGATTTAAAAGGATATCATTAATATATTTTACATATTTCGGGGAAATATCGATAATTGACAACGCAAAAAGTTTATATCTGTAGCCGTGATCGAGCAGGAGACCTCGTTATGTTGATAATCTTGCTCTAGTCTAGTGTGCCGCACCTGTTACTACCTACCCTACTTTATTGTTCTGAGCGACTTGGATTTAACAAGCAAAATACCACTCTAGACTAGAAATCTATGAAATAGTTACTTGGATTGGAATGACACTGCTGCGCAATCTTTAGCATTTGACTTGCATTCCATTACTCCGCCTCTAGAGTAAAGGGATATTTTTAATTTTATCAACTTTCTGTCGACATTTTCCTCTAGCCTATATAATCGTCTGACTGTCGTTCAGTGCATTCGCTTACTGCACAATGCGCATATTGATCCATGCAGTCACATAATAAAAACCAAGTATTTGACAGTTATGTTGTACTATTTTCAAGCTCACATTCACCAGTTTTTCCTCCACTCCGTGTTGCGTCCAGGGATCAGCCATGCCTTTCGGAAACACCCACAACGTGCTAAAGCTGAAGTACGCTTCTAGTGAGGAGTACCCAGATCTCAGCCAGCACAATAATCATATGGCCAAGATCTTGACTCCTGCCATCTACGAGCGTCTAAGGAGCAAACAAACGCCCAGTGGATTTACATTGGATGATGTCATTCAAACCGGTATTGATAACCCAGGTAAAGACCCATGCAGCGTTCAACCATTAAGCCATGTGTTCTGCCTCTTAAAAGTGCGTTTAGTGAGGGCGTCCAGTACAGAGATGTTCAGAAGGTTTTGAGGTAGAGGTCAAGTCCCTTTTGGCAATGGCTTTCTGCCTGCTGTGGGTTAGGTCTATAAACCTTGTAAATTATTTGAAGTAAATTATTTCCTACATAATTTTTTTGGGAACAATTTCATACATTTAAAGTTAGTTGCCAAACACTGTCATAATTATATAATTTACAGCATATTATTTAAATGACATGATTTCACATACTATGATACACGCTAGTTCACTTTCGCTTGTTTTAACAAGCTTTACTTAAGCTTAACGTTTGCTTGTTCCTATCGTTTATCTATCAACATAGCAATAGCATACACAATGTCCGCTCAATCAAAAGGACAAAGTGCAAATATGAGTACTATCCTCCCATTGAAATATATATGTCCTTGTCTGCATATTTTTTGCGGAACGCAGATGTTCTAGGACACTTGTCAGCCCTCTGTATCAAACTACTTTCTGTTACAATGCCGCCTGTTCCATGTTATCTGACAGAATGCACAACAAACTTATCCCAGTACTGACTTGCATTGTTCACGAGTCGCTCATCTAGAGGTCAAGTCTCGAGTCAATTGATCATGAGTCTAAGTCAAGTCGCAAGTCATTTTCTTTGCGACTCTAGTCTGACTCAGACTCGAGTTTCCATCTCTGATCCAGTATCACATCTAGGGAGGCGCTCATACCCTTTTGTTCTGCACAGTGACCTTGTTGATGGATTATATAACTCTATACGAGTCTGTAATCAATAGGGAGAAGGATGCGTGTATTCCATTGGCCTGCATCCATACCAAATGCCCAAAGCACAATGGTTCAATGATTAGTTTCAGATAGCCTTTCAAATTCTGCTGGGAATAATGCTTGTTGGTCTAGCATACCATAAGAACATATCAATACGGAAACCATCATAGATTGTCACTGCAATAAGTGATAATCTGGTGACTCCATATGAACTAAAATGGTATAGCCCAACCCTCTTTGAGGGGAGCTGAGGCGCTGAGTAGATAGTCCAAATGCATTTAAGCATAGCAGGTGGCTTACCCTGTAGAATGTGTTTGTTATTGTTCAGCAATGATAAAATGGCTAAACTGACCATCAAGAGGCTGTCACCTGAGGAGGAGTTCCCTGACCTAAGCCAGCACAACAACCACATGGCCAAGGTCTTAACCCAGGACATGTACACCAAACTCCGAGACCGTGCCACCCCCAACGGCTTCACCATAGATGGTGTCATTCAGACGGGGATTGATAATCCTGGTAAAACGAACCCATCCTGAGTCTGTCGACTCCACCTTTGGAGTCTGATGAAATGCTAACTATTATTTGAGGTTAATGTTTGTCATGCTCTACAATTTGTCTCCTAATTGACTCTCCTGTTTGTTTGTTTTTACGCCAGGCCATCCCTTCATCATGACTGTGGGATGTGTGGCTGGAGATGAGGAGACATACGAGGTCTTCAAGGAGCTGCTGGATCCCATCATTGAGGACAGACATGGAGGATACAAGCCTACAGACAAGCACAAGACTGACCTCAACCCAGACAACCTGAAGGTACTGCCCTCTAAATGGGTACCTGGTTGACTGTGGTCTAAGGCAAATGTTCAACTGTGTACCCTGCAGGAAAGTAGACCAGTGTTGTCAAGTTACAGGTAACTCTAGGATAATTTGGTTTTTATTTTTTTATTTACAGGGTGGAGATGACCTGGACCCCAACTATGTCATTAGCTCCCGTGTCCGAACAGGCAGGAGCATCCGTGGGTTCTGCCTGCCCCCACACTGCAGCCGTGGAGAGCGAAGGGGTGTTGAGAAAATGTCAGTTGAAGGTACTTAACACACCCTAAAAAATGTATCAAGATGGACTGAACATATTTTCTAAATGTTTTTACCCAATAAATTGCAAAGATGGGAAGTGTAGAAATAATGTCTTGAGGGGTTGGGATGGTGTGTTTAATGCATGGTAGAATTGTAGACAGATTAACTAGAATGGTGTTTGAACTGTGGGGTGGAGCGGTGCAGAGATTTGCAGTCCAGTACTGCAGTAGGGTCTGGGGCTCTGAGTGGATGCCAGCCTAGAATGATGCCAGTTCCCTCTTGCAACATTACTGTGTGGAGGGTCCCCTCTAGTGGTGAACTGTGAATTTATTTGTCTGTTACTGACAAAAGATCGCTTCAGACCAAGGGTATTCATAGACCAGGAGTATTTATTTAAAAAAAAACATATTTGTACACATCTATTTTTTCCCGGAGGAAGTGCAGGGGATCTGTGAAAAAAATATTTAAATGTATTTTTTTAAAGTGGGAAAACGTTTTCAATGTTTTTATGAATTTTACTAGCAACAATACTAGACATTTTGAATTACATACCTACAATGGAAAAGAGGTGAATAATCATCTTTCTAATATCAACTTTATTTCTCAACTCCTAATATTGCGCAAATTGCATTCAATGGAGTATCTGACATAGGCTTTGACTGGTAATCACAGGTGCTTTTTTTCATGGCAAGTGATACTGGCTGCTGGTAAGCTTTCTTGACTTGGACATACATTTTTGCACATGGCAAACCTTTGTTTAAACAGTTGCTAATAGTGACTGTGTTTGACGTAGAGCTGGCACAATTATCGTATAGTCTTAATATATACATTTTAGGAGAAGGGGGGGGGGGGGGGTTCAACTTTATATTGAAGTGTGGATATATAGTTTACCTAATTCATTTCCAAAAGTTCTAATTTGTCAAACATTTTGTTTTTGAGAAAGGAGTGTTACCAAAGCTGTGTTGTATTTGAAAGGGGGATACCTAGTCAGTTGTACAACTGAAATGTGTCTTCTGCATTTAGGTATGGCTAAATGATGCATACAAGCTCAAAACACTTCAACAAAAATGACAATTATTACAATATCTATGG
Organism: Salvelinus sp. IW2-2015; assembly: GCF_002910315.2. NCBI lineage: Eukaryota > Metazoa > Chordata > Actinopteri > Salmoniformes > Salmonidae > Salvelinus > Salvelinus sp. IW2-2015. Next base: position 14,699,933 of record NC_036849.1, on the reverse strand, counting down.
TCATTTGCACGACAATTAATCATTACCCAAAATGTCAGAGTTGTCACAGCCCTAGTTGGAGTAATGTTAGTAATGCTAATGTTGGTTGACACTACTTCCAATTATAATGTGGGGATGTCACAATAATGAAACACTATCTACCAAACCTATTCATTTTAAAATGTTGATTATACTTGTCCTTTCCATTATTATTCACCGGATGACAAGGTGTGGGGGGGAAACACATTTTGCTAACATTATCTGGGTCCCTGGGCAAGGAAATGTTGAATACCCCTGCTTTAGACTGGAGATCACTGTCTGGACATATTTATATACATTGAATTGATCCTTTCTTGAGGTAATTTCTGGTTGTAACACAACCAGATTGAAAGCCATGTAATGAAGACTGCACATTCAGTCATCCAGTAAGCTCGTACAGAGCCAATGTATCTGACACATCTAATTTTGTTCCTCTGCAGCTCTGGACTCCCTGTCCGGTGACCTGAAGGGGAAGTACTATGCCCTGAAGAACATGACAGATGCTGAGCAGCAGCAGCTAATTGATGACCACTTCCTGTTTGACAAGCCTGTGTCTCCTCTGCTGTTGGCCTCTGGCATGGCCCGGGACTGGCCTGATGGCAGGGGTATCTGGTGAGAGGACAGGGTTTTTCATTCCCGCACTTCTAGGTTTCCTCAAAGGTATTAGAATTTGGTTTTGTTCTAACTCACCAGTCATTCTTACTTTCTCACTTCTCAACCTTACTTTATTCAAGTAAATGACTGCGGGAAGGGATAGGAAATTCTCAGATGCCCTCTAACTAGATGTACCTTAATCTCTGCTAAGTCAGAGGGTAAATGTTTATAACAGTTTATACGCTGGTGGTGGCATAAGCCATTGTCATTGACCTTGTAAGAGGACCATATAACATCTATTTATTCTAATCTGTCAAGGCACAATGATACCAAGACCTTTCTGGTCTGGGTCAATGAGGAGGACCACCTGCGTGTCATCTCCATGCAGAAGGGTGGCAACATGAAGGAAGTGTTCAACCGTTTCTGCACTGGCCTCACAAAGGTGAGAGTGAATATCTGAGGAATACATTCAAGGTTTTGAGAATTTAAATAAGGATAATTTGCTGTTGCCTTATTAAAAATGCTCAGTGTAAAAACATGTGGGCAATGATCAATCGATGGTGTTTTGTATTCCTTTCATTGTTAAAATTTGACACGATCTCTTTTCCTCAGATTGAAACCCTGTTCAAAGATAAGGGCACTTCATTCATGTGGAATGAGCACTTGGGCTACGTTCTCACCTGCCCATCCAACCTGGGCACAGGGCTACGTGCTGGAGTCCACGTCAAGATCCCCAACATGAGCAAGCATGCCAAATTTGAGGAAGTGCTCAAGAGGCTAAGGCTCCAGAAACGTGGAACCGGTAAAACATTTATCCGTCACAGAACCAGATATCTACTTTTGTTTGTTCGCTATTGCTCAGGGTAACTTACAAGCACATTAATGCGGTAGAATGACTAACACTGGCAATAGTTCTAGCATTAAAGCTGGAATTTCTCTGAAAGGAGTATTGTAGCTGTTAAGTCCATCTTCTGACATTGTCTATATTCCAGGTGGGGTGGACACCGCAGCTGTGGGTGGCACCTTCGACATCTCCAACGCAGACCGCCTGGGCTTCTCTGAGGTGGAGCTGGTGCAAATGGTTGTGGATGGTGTCAAGCTGCTGGTTGAGATGGAGAAGAAGCTGGAGAAGGGCCAGTCTATTGATGACCTCATGCCTGCCCAGAAGTGAAACTCTTGATTGCCTCCCCCTTGTCATCTGAATGAATGTGACATTATCCTGGAATGCACTCTGTAATAAACAGCACTTACTCTCTCATACAAAACACTCACATTGAAAGAGGACATCTGAAAATAAAAACTGTTTCTTCCATGTTTGATTCTAATTCTTTCCCCATTTGTGATGTTGCACATCTTCATTTAGAACTAAAATATACAGAGTCAAGTTGACATTTTTATTGACACTGGTGTTCTTACCTAATGAGCATTTACATAAATTCCACCTAAATTCAAACAATATATAAAACAAACGGAGTATAACAATGTGTCGCTGTCTTGAAAGTAAGATACATTATTTACACTGAAAACAAGGTTAACTTTAATGAAATAAATAAAGACAAAGCTTTGTCCATTTTCACAGCATGACCAACTATATTCAATTTGTTATGATGGTCTAACATGACCAGATTATATACTGTAGCTATTAGTAATTCAGTGATTATTGTATAGGAATGCTTTTGGCATTTTATCATTCAATACATACTGTATTTTGTGGAGAAAAAAAATGGAAACTGCTACTTTAATGATTGTACAGCTTAAATACTTTCTAGACATAGTTCTGCCCTTTTTGTTCATAGCTTTAACTCGTTGGTGACTTTGGATGCAATGTTTTTAAAAGTGATGGATGAGCCTGATATCCTCTTGAATCTCACGCCATTGAGGGAGAGACGGGGCAGCTTGCACACCTCCATCTCCCATTGGACAAGGTTCTCAGCATGTCCATCACCATGGACACAGAGCAGCAGGAAACACTCTTGCTGTTCAAAATCGCAGTTGTTGGCGTTGAGCACCTTGCGTATCTCTTCCATGATGTCGCAAGGCTCCATGGAGCTGGTGGTCCTCATACTCCAAGTGAATCTAAGGGAGCGGGGTTTACTGTCTTTATTTTCCCCTTTCTGATCCCCAGGTACATTGCGACTGATAAGAGGGAGATAAAGAGAAGTTTAATTAACTAAAGCTCTGCGTTTTCCCCTAGGTTTAGTCATTTTCATATCTGTTTATGGCTCGATGTCATGAATAGACAAAATAATGTAAGGTATTGATCAAAGGGGCAATTAGCAAAGCATACAGTAGGTCATGCAGCACACTAGGTGGAGCACAACATTGAACTAAAATAACCACACCTTCATCACATACAGAGACCACTTCCATGGGGAAAAGGTGAGGGAGAAGGACCCTATGGATAGACAGATGGGACTACTGGTTGACTGACAGAATGGAGAACGGAGTGAAGTGATATCAAGCCTGTCGTCACAGGAATATCAGGTTGCGAGAGCAACAACATACACCTCACCTTGAGCCCTCAAATCTCCCGTTTCTCTCAAACTCGGTTGAGACTCTGACAGTTGTAGAGGGAGCAGAGCAAGATTAGGAAAAAGAGAAAAAACACAAATGTGGACTTCCAAAGAGAGTATTTTGTCATTTCAAGGATGACAGAGAACACTGTACTGTGAATATATATTGAGATATATATAACATACAGTGAGCTCCAAAAGTATTGGGACAGTGACGTTGTTTTGGCTCTGTACTCCAGCACTTTGGATTTGAAATGACACAATGACTACTTTAATTTGAAGGTATTTTCATCCATATCAGGTGAACCGTTTAGAAATTACAGCACGTTTTGTACATAGTCCTCCCCACCCCATTATAGGGGACTAAAAGTATTGGAACAAATTCACTTATATGTATATTAAAGTAGTAAATAGTTAAGTAATTGTTCCCAAATTCATAACACACAAAGCTTGACTATAAATTTGTTGGATGCATTTGCTGTTTGTTTTGGTTGTGTTTCAGATGATTTTGGACCCAATAGAAATTCATTGTAAATAATGTATTGTGTGTCATTTTGGAGTCACTTTCATTGTAAATAAGAATATATGTTTTTAAACACTTCTACATTCATGTGGATGCTACCATGAATACCGATAATCCTGCATGAATAATGAGTTAGAAAGTTATAGACTCAAAAAATATCATACTCCCAAGCATTTTTTTGGGGGGGGTGATATTTGTGCGTCTAACTTTCGACTCTCATTATTATTCACAATTAATTTAGGATTATCCGTAATCATGGTAGCATCCACATTAATGTAGAAGTGTTTAGAAACAAGAAAGCCACCACCAAATAACCATAACCTCAATATGGAAGTGTTGACATGAAACCTGTGCAGAATCAATGGAAAAAGAGACTTTGAACTAGTCACACTGATCAGTCTCGCTGGTGTTCAAACTAACAAAAAGTGCTTCAACAGACCACATAGAGCAAGGGGATACAGGAATGGAAATGTGTTGAGTGACGTATGACAGCTTGGATACGTTTGTTGACATGAAGAAATTCACCCAAACAAGACAAAAACAAAACCATACAGTGGAACACACACCCACATGTCTAATACACACATTGTGTATTAGGGTCAGTGCATGCAGACTGGGGCTGTTGTGGGAGCTCTCGTGCAGTCTATTCTCGAGGTTGACAGACAGCAGGACAGGGGTCTTCTAGACATCCTCTAACATGTCCCATGTTTCTTCCCTCTATGTGACACTGGTTATGTTAAGAGGAGAGGGGGTTGGCTTTAAATACAATTAGGCAATCGGTTACAGGGCCATTGTAGGACTGCATACCATGTCCACAGACCCTAATGAGTTTTGTGCTGCAGACATGCAGACTAGCTTTGAAATGAGTCTACAGGAGTGTAGAGAAAGTTTAATTCCTGGAGGGTTTAGTTAGTGGGCAAGATAGAAGCCTCTAGCCAGGGGGATGAGGGACAAGAGCAGTACTGAGACTGGATCTGGGGCTGGGAGTGTCACATACACATTCTAGAGAGAAGGGAATGTGACCATGTAACCATGTTGTATATGAGTTTGTATGTCAGAGTTCTGTGTGGAGAGAACAGAGTTGAGCCTAACTCTTATGGGGACATAAGGGTTGAAATGATCCCTTACTTTAGGTCTCCATCTGCGACTTCCTATAACTTTCTAAATCTTCCGCTCTTGAAAGCGTGTATTTTTTACGGATACATGAAAAGAGAGTAAGAAAAAATGACATGATCACAGGCCGATAATGCCAGGATGACAAGGAGGAAGAGGAAGGTGGAGAAGAGAAGAGGAGAGATGAGTGGACAGAAGACTTACTAAGAGTCTTTGCTCCCTGGGAAGAAGGGATGGCAGGCCCTGATTTGGCCGTCTGCCGTTTGGCCGGGTCAATACTGACCCTGAGGGGAGGAAGAGCAGTGAAAGGTCCAAGGTTAAAGGGCACAGAAAGGTCAGGGAGACATTGGCACACAGCAATACAAAAGTGAGGAGAAGTGTGAAGGGAGGGCAAAGCGCATTGCCTACTACTGAGACAAGAGACTCCCTGCTAAGACTTCCTTCCTTATACTTCAACCAATCGTTTCTAAGATGCTGTTACTCTGTGCAGAAATAAGAATCACTCGACAGAGAAATGAAATGAGTGACAAGGACATGGTGAAGGAAGAAAGATGGAAGGGTTGCAAATGTGATGGAACTTCCTGAGATGTAGAACTCCTGGTCGCCACTAGATCTCAGTGTGCCACTAAAGGCCTTTTCACTGCATTGTTCTTAGCCCCGGGCTATCTTAGCTCCAGACTAAGACTGGCCCTGGGCTATCTTATCCTGTGATCACACAAGCATTTGTTCACTCAGGGCTATTGGGCTAAGCTTCAGCCCTGGGCTAAGGATTCACACTTCTATTCCAAAGCCCTGGGCTAAAGGGGTCTACACAGAATATGCTAACGAAGCCGACGGAGCGTAGCGCAGTGTTGAAATGTTGTTTTGCATCACAAAAGGGGCGGCTCCTTGTTGTGCGCTCTGACATTCGATGTACTCCTGTGCCACATGAAAATTGTAACACGCCGTATCATTCCTTCCGTAGCCGTGGGTGCAGTGCTGTGTGAAGTGCTTGACTTGGAATGAAATAGGTGCCGGTACTCATTTTGGGTACCAGTACGGTTTATATTTAGGTGCAGGAGCTCCACAATACTTTCGAGCTAATATTTTATAAAGAGGAACAGGAGCTCAAGCAGTAGAACATTTTAGGTGCCGGTACTCAGCTCCAGTGAGCTCCTGCACAAGTCAAGCACTGGTTGTGTAGGCAATGAAGCTTGCTTGGTTCCTTGATCTATAGCCTATAGGTCCCTCAAACTAAATTCGACCTCGAAGCCAATTCCACTGCATTTTTCCGTTGTTCCCCTCTAACCAGGGACTGATTTAGACCTGTTACACCAGATGTGTGCAATTAATTATCAGGTAGAACAGAAAACCAGCAAGCTCCGCACCTCGTAGGGTAGGAGTTGAGTACCCTTGCTATAGGCTATGCATCAAAGTAGCCTATATTACATTGATAAGAAAATAATAATAATAATAATAATAATCTCAGTGACTGTAAAAAAAAACATTGTAGCCTTTTTAGAATCCCCCCCAAAATACATTTTGTTTAGATGTAATAACTAGGGACTCCAGACTACTGGTAAAAAAACAGGGGTGTAAAGTACTTAAGTAAAAATACTTTAAAGTACTACAAGCTGTCAGCTTGCTACTACTAGCAAGGGAAGGAGACTCTTCCTTGTTTTCACTAAATAAAAAAGTGAAAAAGATAATACATTGTTATCGCCCCCTTGTGAATATGAGTGGGACCGGCGAGGATATTGTGTTACCAAAAGGTGTCCGCTACTCCAACTCCCACTCCACCCAAATGCACGCAGGTAGATCAACTGAGTGGAGCTTGTGGTAACCTTAACAGACAAACACAACATGCGAACAACAATCTCTCTGCTAAGTAAGACATTTATTAACACATGTCTTCTTGCTTCCAGCCTAGCATTTGATTTCCAACAGTGGTGGTTTGTAAACCTTGCTGTCTGCCTGTCTGACCTCAAAAACAATGTTTCACTCATACAGATCCTATTAAATTACTAGAAGGGCTATATCATAAACCCTCAAAGTTCCATAATGGCACCAAAATGGCAGCCATCTTGGTCAGGGAGAAATCCCAAACCACTTTAATTTACTTAAGCAGGAAAATAAAAGTAAGGCATGTGATGCGTCAGAAATGAATGTAATGGAATAATTATAGTCAATTGAAAATATTGTCATATAATTATAATCTGAGACATTTTCTGTATAAACAGCCTCTAAAACATATGTAAACAGACCATAAATGTCTCAGATTCCATTTTCTTGGAAAGCTGTGAGTGCTATTATATGACAAAATATCAGTACTTGTCCTATCATCAACTGTTTGCGCCAGTGTATGGCTGCGGATTGAATGCATTGTTTGAATGGAATGTTTGCATATTGGCAGTTAATTAGAAACATTTATGGAATAATTATTCTAAAACTGTCTGCCTAGCTAGCTAACACACATACGGTGCAGATAAATTCTTCACATTCATTGTTTTACACAATATCTTATCACAGCACTGGCAAACCCTGGTTGACCAACTCCCTGACCAACATGGCTGACCTTTGGACCATCATAAGAAGGTTCATTCTAGTATTCTAAATACAAATTCTATGGTTTCGCTGTTGAAATGTGATCTTGCCCTGTACAGAGAATGCTGTGCATAGACGAGACAAATTTTTCTGATCCAGGCAAAAATAATGCAACAATATTATTATCATTGACTAATTACATGTCAATAGAAAAGCTATGAAAACAGTCAAAAGTTTGGACACACCTACTCATTCAAGGGTTTTTCTTTATTTGTACTATTTTCTGCATCAAATATAAAATATATTTTGATTTGTTTAACACTTTTTTAGTTATAACATAATTCCATATGTGTTGTTCCATAGTTTTGATGTCTTCACTATTAGTCTACAATGTAGAAAATAGTAAAAATAAAGAAAAACCCTGGAACGAGTAGGTGTGTCCAAACCTTCGACTGGTACTGCATATATACAGTATATGATGGGATGCATTGACATTATGGACAGTATGTGGATAGAATATTTAGTATATCTGTAGAATACGTAGGATAGAATGGTATATACTGTATTCAGCAATGGTTGAATAAGATGCAATTGACTAGAATACAGTATATACAGCGGCTTGCGAAAGTATTCACCCCTTTGGCATTTTTCCTATTTTGTTGCCTTACAACCTGGAATTAAAATAGATTTTTGGGGGGGTTTGTATCATTTGATTTACACAACATGCCTACCACTTTGAAGATGCAAAATATTTTTCATTGTGAAACAAACAAGAAATAAGACAGAAAAAATGAAAACTTGAGCGTGCATAACTATTCACCTCCCCAAAGTCAATACTTTGTAGTAGAGGTTGACCGATTAATCGGGAAAGGCCGATTAATTAGGGCCGATTTCAAGTTTTCATAACAATCCGAAATCGGTAATTTTTGACGCCGATTTTGTTGATTTTTTTACACCTTTATTTAACTAGGCAAGTCAGTTAAGAACACATTCTTATTTTCAATGACGGCCTAGGAACGGTGGGTTAACTGCCTTGTTCAGGGGCAGAATGACGTCAGCTCAGGGATTCAATCTTGCAACCTTACAGTTAACTAGTCCAACGCTCTAACCACCTGCCTCACGAGGAGCCCGCCTGTTACGCGAATGCAGTAAGAAGCCACGGTAAGTTGCTAGCTAGCATTAAACTTATCTTATAAAAAACAATCAATCAATCATAATCACTAGTTATAACTACACATGGTTGATGATATTACTAGTTAATCTAGCGTGTCCTGCGTTGCATATAATCGATGCAGTGCGCATTCGCGAAAAAGGACTGTCGTTGCTCCAACGTGTACCTGTCTCTTATACACATCTAGATGTGTATAAGAGACAGGTCAGAGTATATGCAACAGTTTGGGCAGCCTGGCTCATTGCGAACTAATTTGCCAGAATTTTACATAATTATGACATAACATTGAAGGTTGTGCAATGTAACAGGAATATTTAGACTTATGGATGCCACCCGTTAGATAAAATACGGAACGGTTCCGTATTTCACTGAAAGAATAAACGTTTTGTTTTTGAGATGATAGTTTCCGGATTCGACCATATTAATGACCTAAGGCTCGTATTTCTGTGTGTTATTATGTTATAATTAAGTCTATGATTTGATAGAGCAGTCTGACTGAGCGATGGTAGGCACCAGCAGGCTCGTAAGCATTCATTCAAACAGCACTTTTGTGCGTTTTGCAAGCAGCTCTTCGCAATGCTTCAAGCATTGCGCTGTTTATGACTTCAAGCCTATCAACTCCCGAGATTAGGYTGGTGTAACCGATGTGAAATGGCTAGCTAGTTAGCGGGGTGCGCGCTAATAGCGTTTCAAACGTCACTCGCTCTGAGACTTGGTGTAGTTGTTCCCCTTGCTCTGCATGGGTAACGCTGCTTCGAGGGTGGCTGTTGTCGATGTGTTCCTGGTTCGAGCCCAGGTAGCGGCGAGGAGAGGGATGGAAGCTATACTGTTACACTGGCAGTACTAAAGTTCCTATAAGAACATCCAATAGTATATGAAATATAAATGGTATATAGAGAAATAGTCCTATAATTCGTATAATAACTACAACCTAAAACTTCTTACCTGGGAATATTGAAGACTCATGTTAAAAGGAACCACCAGCTTTCATATGTTCTCATGTTCTGAGCAAGGAACTTAAACGTTAGCTTTCTTACATGGCACATATTGCACTTTTACTTTCTTCTCCAACACTTTGTTTTTGCATTATTTAAACCAAATTGAACATGTCTCATTATTTATTTGAGGCTAAATTGATTTTATTGATGTATTATATTAAGTTAAAATAAGTGTTCATTCAGTATTGTTGTAATTGTCATTATTACAAATACATATATATATATATATATATATATTTTTTTTTAATCGGCCGATTAATCGGTATCGGCTTTTTTTGGGTCCTCCAATAAATCGGTATCGGTATCGGCGTTGAAAAATCATAATCGGTCGACCTCTACTTTGTAGAAGCACCTTTTGGTGCAAGTCCCTTGGGGTATGTCTCTATAAGCTTGGTACATCTAGCCACTGGGATTTTTGCCCATTCTTCAAGGCAAAACTGCTCCAGCTCCATCAAGTTCGATGGGTTCCGCTGGTGTACAGCAATCTTTAAGTCATACCATAGATTCTCAATTGGATTGACTAGGCCAATCCAAGACATTTAAAAGTTTCCCCTTAAACCACTCGAGTATTGCTTTAGCAGTATGCTTTGGGTCATTGTCCTTCTGGAAGGTGAATCTCCGTCCCAGTTTCAAATCTCTGGAAGACTGAAACAGGTTTCCCTCAAGAATGTCCCTGTATTTAGCGGCATCCATCATTCCTTCAATTCTGACCAGTTTCCCAGTCCCTGACGATGAAAAAGATCCCCACAGCATGATGCTGCCACCACCATGCTTCAATGTGGGGATGGTATTCTCAGGGTGATGAGAGGTGTTGGGTTTGCGCCAGACATAGCATTTTCCTTGATGGCCAAAAAGCTCAATTTTAGTCTCATCTGACCAAGGTACCTTCTTCCATATGTTTGGGGAGTCTTCCACATGCCTTTTGACGAACACCAAACGTCTTTGCTTTTTTCTTTCTTTAACTTCTCTAGGATAGGGGGCAGCATTTTCACGTTTGGATGAAAAGCGTGCCCAGAGTAAATTGCCTCCTACTCAGTCCCAGATGCTAATATATGCATATTATTATTAGTATTCGATAGAAAACACTCTATGTTTCTAAAACTGTTTGAATCATGTCTGTGACTCTAACAGAACTTATTTGGCAGGCAAAACCCCGAAGACAAACCATTTATATTATTTGTTTTTGAGGTCACTCTTTTCAATGTGTTTTCATTGGGGATCCAGATTTCTAAGGGACCTTCCTGCAGTTCCTATCGCTTCCACTGGATGTCAACAGTCTTTAGAAATTGGTTGAGGTTTTTCCTTTGAGAAATTAAGAAGTAGCCATGTTCAGAATGAGGCTCCAGTGAAGTGTACTGTTTGTTAGAGGCGCGTGACCAGAAAGCATGCTACACATTGTTTTCCTCCGGTATTGAACACAGATCATCCCGTCTTCATTTTTATCGATTATTTACGTAAAAAAATACCTAAAGTTGTACTACAAAAGTAGTTTGAAATGTTTGGACAAAGCTTACAGGTAACTTTTGAGATATTTTGTAGTCACGTTGTGCAAGTTGGAACCAGTGTTTTTCTGGATCAAACGCGCCAAATAAATGGATGGACATTTTGGATATATATCGACGGAATTAACCGAACAAAAGGACCTATTGGAGTGCCAACAGAAGAAGCTCGTCAAAGGTAAGGCATGAATTATATCTTTATTTCTGTGTTTTGTGTCGTGCCGGGAGGGTTGAAATATGATGGTCTGTGATTGTTAGCTGGGGTGCTATCCTCAGATAATAGCATTGTTTGCTTTCGCCGTAAAGCATTTTTAAAAATCTGACACGTTGGCTGGATTCACAACAAGTGTAGCTTTAATTTGGTATATTGAATGTGTGATTTCATGAAAGTATAATTTTTATAGTAAATTATTTGAATTTGGCGCTCTGCATTTTCACTGGATGTTGGCCAGGTGGGATGCTACCGTCCCACATATCCCAGAGAGGTTAAGCAATGGCTTTTTTCTGACCACTCTTCCGTAAAGCCCAGCTCTGTGGAGTGTACGGCTTAAAGTGGTCCTATGGACAGATACTCCAATCTCGGCTGTGGAGCTTTGTAGCTCCTTCAGGGTTTTCTTTGGTCTCTTTGTTGCTTCTCTGATTAATGCCATCCTTGCCTGGTCCGTGAATTTTGGTGGGAGGCCCTCTCTTGGCAGGTTTGTTGTGGTGCCATATTCTTTCATTTTTTTAAATAATGGATTTAATGGTGCTCAGTGGGATGTTCAAAGTTTCGGATATTTGTTTTATAACCCAACTCTGATCTGTACTTCTCCACAACTTTGTCCCTGACCTGTTTGGAGAGCTCCTTGGTCTTTCATGGTGCCGCTTGTCTGGTGGTGCCCCTTTCTTATTGGTGTTGCAGACTCTGGGGCCTTTCAGAACAGGTGTATATATACTGAGATCATGTGACAATTCGATTGCACACAGGTGGACTTTATTTAACTAATTATGTGACTTCTGAAGGTAATTGGTTGCACCAGATCTTATTTAGGGGCTTCATAGCAAAGGGGGAGAATACATATGCACGCACCACTTTTCATTTATTTATTTTAGAATTTATTTAAACAAATAATTTTTTTAATTTCACTTCACCAATTTGGACTATTTTGTGTATGTCCATTACATGAAATCCAAATAAAAATCTATTTAAATTACAGGTTGTAATGCAACAAAATAGGAAAAACACTAAGGGGGTGAATACTTTTGCAAGGCACTGTACGTATGAAATGATAACACAGTATGTAAACATTATTAAAGTGACCAGTGTTCCATTATTAAAGTGACCAGTGATTCCATGTCTATGTACATAGGGCAGCAGCTACTAAAGTGCAAGGTTGAGTAACCGGGTGGTAGCCGGCTAGTGACAGTGACTAAGTTCAGGGCAAGGTACTGGGTGGACAGTCTGATGGACTTGAGATAGAAGCAGTTTTTCTGTCTCTCTGTCCCAGCTTTAACGCACCTGTACTTACCTCACCTTCTGGATGATAGTGGGGTGAACAGGCCATGGCTCGGGGGGTTGATGGCCTTGATGATTATTTCGTACTTCCTGTGACAGTGGGTGCTGTAGGTGTCCTGGAAGGCAAGCAGTGTGCCCCCAGTGATGCGTTGGGGCAGACCCCACCACCCCCTGGAGAGCCCTGCGGTTGCGGATGGTGCAGTTGCCGCACCAAGCGGTAATACAGCCTTACAGGATGCTCTCAATGGTGCATGTGTAAAAGTTTGTGAGGGTTTTAGGGGCCAAACCGAATTTCTTCAGCCTCCTGAGGTTGAAGAGGCGCTCTTCACCACACTGTCTGTGTGGGTGGACCATTTCAGACTGTTAGTGATGTGTACGTCGACGAACTTGCGGCCCCATCGATGTGGATGTGGGCGTGCTCCCTCTGCTGTCTCCTGAAGCTCCTTCATTTTGTTGACATCATTTCTGGCACCACTCTGCCAGGGCCCTCACCTCCTCCCTGTAGGCTGTCTTGTCATTGTTGGTAATCAGGCCTACTACTGTTGTGTCGTCTGCAAACTTGATGATCGAGGTGGAGGTGTGCATGGCCACGCAGTCATGATTGAACAGGGAGTACAGGAGGGGGTTGAGCACGCAACCTTGTGGGGCCCCTGTGTTGAGGTTCAGCGTAGTGGAAGTGTTGTTTTCTACCTTCACCACCTGGGGGCGGCCTGTCAGGAAGTCCAGGAACCAGTTGCACAGGGTGGGGTTCAGACCCAGGGCCCTGAGCTTAATGCCTCAATCACAGCAATAGCGTCATTGCATAAAATGGTACGCAGCATCATCTGGATACGTGTGCAACAAAAGTTCAACATTCACCTTCTGCTACCATTTCTGTCAAGCCGTCTACGGTAAATCCAACATACGCACCACACAGAACGCACTGCAACTGCCTCTGCAACGCAATACTGCAAGGCAAATGCAGCGTTCCATTGGAAATTAATGTACTTCTGGTGTACCAAAATGCAATGACTGTTTCACACTGGCTATTTTGGCACCGTGTTTCTGGGGATAGCCCCGAAAAGTCATTTCTAACCTGCTCCGGAGCAGGGCCAGCTAGCCCTGGGCTAAGGTTGGTGCTAGTCCACTTTAGAATGTGCAAGTATGAACACTCGCTTGGCCCCGGGCTTAAAATCTCCCTTAGCCCAGGGCTAAGCAGGCTCTTAGCCCTGGGCTAAGGAGCAGTGTAAACACGCCTTGAATCAGACTGAGGAACAGAAGGTTTTCTCTGAAGAGGAGGTATGGTGGGAGAGCTTTGTCTTTACTTTTGTTTTTAACTGCTCCTGAGCTGCCAGACCATCCGCTTGTAAATGTTCAGAAATTGATGTCTCAAGACATAATTCCCTTTGAATTTGTGAATTGCATCTGATCTTGCTATCAGTACACCTTGTTCACAAAAAGCAACCCAATAATTTTTTTCAGAACCCTCTTGGTTCCCTAACAGTGTACATATGACTCCACTAACCAATATTCCACAAACTTAAGTTCCCAAAGCATTATAAACAATAATTATTATCAGAATAATCTATATCAGGGTATTCAACTCTTAGTTGGAGATCCGGAGCCTGCAGGTTCTGTTCTACCTGATAATTAAATTGCACCCACCTGGTGTCCCAGATCTAAAATCAGTACCTGATTAGAGGGGAAGAATGAAAAAAAGCAGTGGAACTGGCTTCGAAGTACAGAGTTGAATTTGAGGGATCTATATCATGCCTCACTACATCACAAAGTCGATCACATTGCGACAAGCCAGCCAAGTTATCACAGGGACCGTCGATCATAACCCATAAATGTACAACAAAATCCAATACTGGACAGAGAATCTGTCTACCTTTCAAACACATATCAGTCTACATAAAACACACAAACTTACCTGGAACAACAGTTCAATACTAACCAATCATTGCTTTGTGAAAAACAAACCAGTCAATAGCAACTACGTAAGCAGCCCCGTCCCCACCGCATGCATTGTAGATTGATTAGTGGCAAGCTTTCTGTTGGCTGTTGATGGATTTTTTTACTGACCGATCAAGAGGGCAACACTGCCCTTATAATATACCCCATCTTTAACTCTAGAAGCCTGAGACCAATCACAAAGGTTCTAAGCAGTGTGTTAGTTTGTCAGTTCCAGCTTATTATTGGTTAAAGAGAGTTTTAGTTGATTAATTGCACACACTGAAGGGAATAAGGGTCCTACCTTTTGGTAAACCTGAATGACATGTTTCTACAACAGAATCAGGAAACACAAAGAAACATGAACATGAGGAAGGACAACTGAAGGAATATGACTGATTGGTTGAAATTAGTGAAGAAAATCACACTCGGCTGTCCCCATAGCAGAACCCTTTGAAGAACCCTTTTAAGTTCCAGGTTTGAACCCTTTTGGTTCCAGGTAGAACCCTTTTGAGTTCAATGTAGAACCCTTTACACAGAGGATTCTATATGGAACTCAATAGAATTCTACCTGGAACCAAAAAGGGTTTTCCTATTCGGACAGCCGAAGAACCCTTTTGGAACCCTTTTTTCTAAGAGTGCAGGGTGGTTGGAATCATCAATGGTGAGAGGGAGAAGGTTCAAAAGACAGATGTTGATTTCTATTCCTAATGTCAGGTTAGTCTTGGGACATCCTTAAATTGTTGTCAGTAGCCTGGCTGCCCGCCTGAGATGTGTTAGTCAGTCTGGACAAAAACTCAAATTGGGTTTTCCCTGCTGGTTTACACCTGAGGTAAATTTAATTATTGGAACAATCTATTGTTAGTAGGACTGTGAACGTTCCACACAATGTGATTCAGGATGCTAAAAGGAACCGTGTTCAAAGGCCACTCAGAAGGATTAAAAACAAACCATATAAGTAAGAATTTCACTGTTAGTCCACACCTGTTGTTTTGATTTGATATACAGTAGCTCGATATAGTCAGAGTATATTTTAGGGACTTGGACTCAGTTGAATTGAGTGGCATGGAGCTGTAGTCTCTGACACCTACCTGCGTGTGAGTTTGGAGGTGAGTTTGGAGAAGAGGTTGCTGGAGCCGCGGCTGCGAGTCTGGGTAAGGCGCGCGTCGTCGTCGGACAGTGTGGGTGAGGCTGGGGGCCCATTGTAGGTGGCCGTGCGGTGCTCCCTCAGCTGGCCGCCGTGGAAGGTGCTGCGGCTCGCTGTGCCTCGTGGGAAACGTAGTCTGTCGGGCGTGGTGGCGCTGGTGATGCTGTGGGTGGACACCACAGGGCCAGGAGACACGGCCACACTACAGGGAGGACGGAGGGAAGAGATGATACAGAGAAGACAGACAAACACCTGGCAGTACATACCAGTTCTATACATAGTATCACCATTATCAGAACCTTACCTTCAAGTCCTAAACTCTAAAATTAAATCTAATCTGTGTTAATCATGTTAATTTAGAATAATCCTAGTAGTTCCCTAAAGTGTTCTATTATTAAAGTGAGTTAAAGTCCTAATATCCAGTTAGAACAAAATAAAGAGAGGTAACATGAACACCTTGGGGAAACTGGCTAGTGGGGAAACATGGAGTGACCGACACAGTTTTGGATAGTCGAGGTAGAGGTGGGTGGTGGAGCCGCCAGTGCCAGACAGGGCCCGGTTTCCTGATAGCGATGGAATTTAGGCTTACGAGTGTTTTAACGATACATCTTTCCTTCAACGGCCGAAGATGTAACATGCGTTTCCCAAAACACCATGCAGAATGAACGGTCGCTAAGTGCATCGTTGGAGCATGTGTCGATACTGATAGGATCGAAAGAAAGGGAGCGCTGCTCTCGGGTCAGCTTTCTCCATTCAAATCTTACCTTAACATTATAATTATTTCACAATACTGACGACGGATATGCTACTAAAGAGATATTACCACCTACGGTTGCAAATATTGAGGCGATGTCACATTGTATAAATGATGGGAGACAGGCGCAGGAATTCGTAATAGGGAGGTTTAATACTCCACTCAAAATATACAACATGCCATGAAAAGGCACGGGGATGAAGCCCAAAACAAACACGTACAAAAACACAGGGATGTAACCCAAACAAAAGAGCAAGGTTAAACCTCTAATAAATACACGGGATGAGACCCGCAATACACTACACGGGGTGAGACCCGTAATAACAAATGCACAACAATACACGAGACCCGTAATAACAAGTGCACAATACACGCAAGCCGAAATAGCAAAGCACAGGTACTCACAGACCAACGGACATGGGAACAATAACCAACAAAACAATGATGAACAGAGGGCACATATATACAATTACTAATCAGGGGGAATGGGAACCAGGTGTGCGTAATGAAACAGTTCAGTGATGCTGAAGGCCATTGTGATGCTGAAGGCCATTGTGACGTAGTCTCCAGAGCTGGTGCACGGAATGAGCAGCAGTATCAGGGGAATCCGTGACAGGCGGCTTATTCTAATGCTAACCCGAAAAATTCACTTATTTCACTGATTTGGCACATCATTGCACACATGTTAGGTTACACACCATGAAATACAGTATATTGAGACAAATTAAAGACAGTAGCTTTTAGACAGTAGCAAAATAAACCACCATTTATTGAACATTAAATGTATTTCAATATGATTGAAATAGCTCTTTAAGCTACTGTAGAGGCCGATTTCAAGTTTTCATAACAATCGGAAATTTAAGCCGATTTCATTATTATTATTTTTTTTACACTTTATTTAATCTTTATTTAACTAGGCAAGTCAGTTAAGAACACATTCTTATTTTCAATGACGGCTTAGGAACGGTGGGTTAACTGCCTCGTTCAGGGGCAGAACGACAGATTTTTACCTTGTCAGCTCAGGGGATTCAATCTTGCAACCTTACAGTTAACTAGTCCAACGCTCTAACCACCTGATTACATTGCACTCCACAAGGAGCCTGCCTGTTACGTGAATGCAGTAGAAGCCAAGGTAAGTTGCTAGCTAGCATTAAACTTATCTTATAAAAAACAATCAATCAATCATAATCACTAGTTAACTACACATGGTTGATGATATTACTAGTTTATCTAGTGTGAGGATCTGTGTTTATTGCGCTATAACCCAATACTACATCACGTGATTGAATATTAGCAACTGTTGGCCTGGGCGCCTGGGTGTCTGGTTACTGGATTTCTGACCCTAATAGTTGTATTTCTTATGTTAATGTGCTGTGCTGCATGTATTATCCCCTGTTTGAAGAAATATTTTACAGATGTTGCGCACGCTGCGGTTATGATGCCATTGCTTGCTCCCAGGGGGGATGCTGAGACTGCCTTGGCAGAGGACGATCCATGGTTTGCTATAAAAAAAATAAAAAAATAAATGTCTTCTTATTTTTAGTTTAATTTATTGCTTTATGTTTCACAATATATCCTTGTAATCTTTTACCCTGCATGTTGTCCTACCTTATGTCAAGGTTTACATTTCCTGGGTGGGAGGTAGCCAAACTAGTACCTGTTAGGTGTAGCAGGGTGGACTAGATGGTTTTTATTCTTTATACAATAAAGGTGTGTTTCTTTTAATCGTTGTATTGAGTGTGACACCCTAAAAAGGTGTCAAAAGGGGGAGTAGACATGCAGCTTAGCGTATATCATTTGTTGATTGGTGTTATTGTTGATTTAAAAAAAAAAAAAAAAAAAAGAAAAAATACGTTTTACTATTTTCATGAAATACTATTAACATATTACTATACTGTGACCGCTGAAGTAAAGGATAATGAGTGACACCCTAGGGGTGTCAAAAGGGGGACTCCTAAAAATCCCTATGTTATCTAATATGTTACTAGGGTACTGAGAACGTGTTCTGAATGGTCATTAAAGGTTTAAAGTTCCTGGGTTTATCAACAACCTGGTATGTATGTATCGATCATTGAATTTGATGGTTTCTGTTTTAATTTACACCCCTTAGGGGTGTAAAAAGGGGGAATTGTGAGGATCTGTGTTTATTGTGCTATAACCCAATACTACATCACGTGACTGAATATTAGCAACTGTTGGCCTGGGCGCTTGGGTGTCTGTGTGTGTGTGCTGGAAGTAACATTTTGCCCCAGATAAGTGTGCTGAGAAGCTGTGGTTAACCTTGAGCGAGAACAGTATGCTTTCTATGCAGGTGCAAATAGCTCAAACAATGTTACAGAACTGTCTGGCCCCAGTCTCTAGGATGTGGGAGCGCAATCTACACAGCAACAGCGCCGGACACCAAGGAGCGCCAAGAGGCTGGGACCAGCCTGAGCACCGGCGATAGGCTGAGCAAGTTTAAACCACGCTCAGCCTATACTGTGATAGGCCAACAGACGGGTTGGAACTACGTCTATCACAGTATAAGAACAGCTACTTACATCCTGCCAGTTTTCTGTTCTACCCTGCGAGGTGTTACAGTGAACCCGTATATACGAAAATTACATTTACCATTTATCGCTTGAGTTTAATAAAAATACTTAAAGTATATTCGGTGACTCTGAATCACATTTTGTCCTGATACCAGATTTGAATTGACGCAAATCCCTTATACTAGCGTGTCCTGCGTTGCATATAATCGATGCGGTGCGTATCGTTGCTCCAATGTGTACCTAACCATAAACATCAATGCCTTTCTTAAAATCAATACACAGAAGTATATATTTTTAAACCTGCATATTTAGCTAAAAGAAATCCAGGTTAGCAGGCAATATTAACCAGGTGAAATTGTGTCACTTCTCTTGCGTTCATTGCACGCAGAGTCAGTGTATATGCAACAGTTTGGGCCGCCTAATTTGCCAGAATTTTACGTAATTATGACATAACATTGAAGGTTGTGAAATGTAACAGGAATATTTAGACTTATGGATGCCACCCGTTAGATAAAATACGGAACGGTTCCGTATTTCACTGAAAGAATAACAATTGTTTTTCGAGATGATAGTTTCCGGATTCGATCATGTTAATGACCTAAGACTCGTATTTCTGTGTGTTATTGTGTTAACTAAGTCTATGATGATAACTAAGTCTGACTGAGCGGTGGTAGGCAGCAGCATGCTCGTAAGCATTCATTCAAACAGCACTTTCCTGCGTTTTGCCAGAAGCTCTTCGCTGTGCTTCAAGCCTATCAACTCCCGAGATTAGGCTGGTGTAACCGATGTGAAATGGCTAGCTAGTTAGCGGGTGCGCGCTAATAGCGTTTCAAATGTCACTCGCTCTTGAGACTTGGAGTAGTTCTTCCCCTTGCTCTGCATGGGTAACGCTGCTTCGAGGGTGGCTGTTGTCGTTGTGTTCCTGGTTCGAGCCCAGATAGGAGCGAGGAGAGGGATGGAAGCTATACTGTTACACTGGCAATACTAAAGTGCCTATAAGAACATCCAATAGTCAAAGGTTAATGAAATACAAATGGTATAGAGAGAAATATCCTATAATTCGTATAATAACTACAACCTAAAACTTCTTACCTGGGAATATTGAAGACTCATGTAAAAAGGAACCACCAGCTTTCATATGTTCTCATGTTCTGAGCAAGGAACTTAAACGTTAGCTTTCTTACATGGCACATATTGCACTTTTACTTTCTTCTCCAACACTTTGTTTTTGCATTATTTAAACCAAATTGAACATGTTTCATTATTTATTTGAGGCTAAATTGATTTTATTGATGTATTATATTAAGTTAAAATAAGTTGTCACGCCCTGACCAGAGTTTGTTTTGTATGTTTTATGTTTTGGTTGGTCAGGGTGTGATCTGTGTGGGCATTCTATGTTGTTTCTCTGGTTTGTCTATTTCTGTGTTTGGCCTGATATGGTTCTCAACAGAGACAGGTGTTTTGCGTTGTCTCTGATTGGGAACCATATTTAGGTAGCCTGTTTTGTATTGTGGGTTGTGGGTTATTGTCTATGTCTATGTGTAAGTTGCCTGTGCCTGCACTTGTTTATTATATAGCGTCACGTTTGTTTGTTGTTGTTTTGTAAGTTTGTTTAACTTCTTGCAACTATAGGGGGTGCTGTTCCGCATTAGCATATTTGTGTCTCCAAATTAAACTGCCTCGTGCTAAATTCTTGATCGTACAATATGCATATTATTGTTATTATTGGATAGAAAACACCTTCTAGTTTCTATAGAAGTGGAATTTTGTCTCTGAGTGGTACAGAACAATTCTCACAGCACTTTTCATGACAGGGTTCAGATTTCAGAAATTTTTACCTCTGATCTGGGGTCTGTTTTTAAGGCGACAGTGAATGCTATGAAGAAACCGACACTGCCTACGTCTTCCTCTGGGTGTCTGTACGTCATCACGTTTTCAATGAAATCGATGGGACATTCACAGCCATTATAAAAGACCAAAATGTACAGAGACCCCCCTTTCTCATCGTGCGCCTGAAGCGTGAAGGACATCGGACCTGCCTCGTTCAAATCGTTTTCTAACCAGCAATATTTCTCCGGTCATGTTTTCAGTCGTTATAGTTGTTTAAAACATCATAATGTAGTTAATTTGAACCGTTTTATAGCAATTTATATCCGTTTAGTGCGATTTTGAGGAATTTCTTTGTTGTGCACTCTGAAAGTTTGGACACGTTTTAGGGTGTCGGTCGTTGGTGGTGGACATTTCGAAGGACAGAGGACATCTATCGACCAAAAGACGTTTATAACATAGAAAGGATACATTGCCCAAGAATTGATGGAAGAACAGCTCAAAGTAAGCAATATTAATATGATAAATCGTGTTTCTGTCGAAATATTTTAAACGCATATTTCGCCATTTTGTTTGGTATAGCTTCACTTGGCCAACCCTGTATTGAAAAGTAAGGATAATTTTAAAAATGTAAATCAGCGGTTGCATTAAGAACTAATTTGTCTTTCGATTGCTGTCAACCCTGTATTTTTTAGTCAAGTATATGATTAGCTTTCAATTAAACTAGATCACTCTGATAGATGACGTCAGACATATTGAGGCTTGATTTCCTAGTATTTTTATTGTGTAACCACGGTTTTTATGGCTAAATATGCACCTTTTCGAACAAACTGTATATGTATATTGTAAAATGATGTTACAGGAGTGTCATCGGAAGAATTCTGAGAAGGTTAGTGAAAAAATTAATATATTTTGGCGGTGATTACGTTATAGCGCTCTTTGGCTGGAATCGATGCTCTGGTAACGTTTGCACATGTGGTATGCTAACTTATCGATTTATTGTGTTTTCGCTGAAAAACGCTTAGAAAATCTGAAATATGGTCTGAAATCACAAGAACTGGGTCTTTCCATTGCTATGCTTTGTCTATTTTTATGAAATGTTTTATGATGAGTAAATTGGTCATACACGTTGCTCTATCTAGTAATTCTAGTCGATTTGTGATGGTGGGTGCAATTGTAAACTGTGATTTCTACCTGAAATATGCACTTTTTTCTAACAAAAACTATCCTATACCATGAATATGTTATCAGACTGTCATCTGAAGAGGTTTTTTCTTGGTTAGTGGATATCAATATCTTAGTTGAGCCGAATTGTGATAGCACCTGAAGGAGTAAGAAACTGATGGAGTTAGAATAGTGGTGTATTTTGCTAACGTGTTTAGCTAATAGATTTACATATTTTGTCTTCCCTGTAAAACATTTTAAAAATCTGAAATGGTGGCTTTATTCACAAGATCTGTATCTTTCATCTGGTGTCTTGGACTTGTGATTTAATGATATTTTAGATGCTACTATCTACTTGTGAAGCTATGCTAGGTATGCTAATCAGTGTGTGGGGGGGGTGGGGGTGCTCCCGGACCCGGGGTAGAGGCTCGTTAGAGGTTTAGTGTTCTTCATTTTCGTCTTCATTAAATATTGAAGAATGTATTCATTTCATGCTGCGCCTTGGTCCTCCTCTCTTCAACGTTACGACGATCGTGACAGAATAACCCACCATCAAAGGACCAAGCAGCGTGAAAGAGAGGAACAGCGCTTTGTGGAACAATGGACTTGGGAGGAGATATTAGACGGAAAAGGACCCGGGGTACAGCCGGGTGAATATTGCCGCCCCAAGGCAGAGCTGGAGGCAGTGAAAGCCGAGAGGCGGCGTTATGAGGAGGCTGCACGAAAGCGCGGCTGGAAACCCGAGAGGCAGCCCCAACAATTTGGGGGGGGGGGGGCACACAGGGAGTGTAGCTGGGTCAAGTAGGAGACTTGAGCCAGCTCCCCGTGCTTACCGTGAGGAGCCGAGGATGGAACCGGAGCCAGTCGGGGTGGAGTTGGAGGTGAGCAGGGTGAGTGAAGCAGAGACTGTGAAGGATTTAATGGGGAAATTGGAGGAGAGAGAAATTAGGGATTTGCTGGTTTGGTGCATGAGGCACGACATCCGCCCGACGGAGCGTGTCGGGGATTTGATGTCACCTGAGTCAGCTCTCCATACTCGTCCTGARGTGCGTSYTAGCCGTCTGGTGAAGACTGTGCCAGCCCCACGCACCAGGCCTCCTGTGCGCCTCCCTAGCCCTGCACGTCCTGTGCCAGCTCAGCGCACCAGCTCTCCTGTGGCAGCCCCACGCACCAGCTCTCTGGTGCCGGCGCCACGTACCAGGCCTCCAGATCCAGCACCCCGCACTCGCCTTGAGGTGCGTGTCATCAGCCCAGTACCAACAGTGCCAACACCACGCACCAGGCTTCCTGTGCGTCTCCAGAGCCCTGTACGCCCTGATTCTCCTCCCCGCACTCGCCCGGAGGTGCGTGTCCCCAGCCCGGTACCACCAGTTCCGGCACCACGCACCAGGCTTACAGTGCGCCTCCACAGCCCAGTACATCCTGTTCCTTCTCCCCGCACTAGCCTTGAGGTGCGTGTCCCCAGTCCGGTACCACCAGTTCCGGCACCACGCACCAGGCCTACAGTGCGCCTCGGCAAGCCTGAGCCGCCCGCTGTCCTGAGACCGCCCGTCAGTCAGAGCCGCCAAGCAGAGCCGCCCGCCAGTCAGGAGCCGCCAGAGCCGCCCGCCAGTCAGGAGCCGCCAGAGCGCCCGCCAGTCAGGAGCCGCCAGAGCCGCCCGCCAGTCCAGGAGGCCGCACAGAGCCGCCCGCCAGTCATGAGCTACCCCTCAGTCATGAGCTACCCCTCAGTCATGAGCTACCCCTCAGTCATGAGCTACTCCTCAGTCATGAGCTGCCCCTCAGTCCGGAGCTGCCCCTCAGTCCGGAGCTGCCCCTCAGTCCGGAGCTGCCCCTCAGTGGAGTGGGGTCATTTAGGAGGGTCACCATTCCTAGGAGGCCACGGAAGAGGGGATTGACTATGGTGGAGTGGGGGCCACGTCCAGCGCCAGAGCCGCCACCGCGGATAGATGCCCACCCAGACCCTCCCCTATAGGTTCAGGTTTTGCGGCCGGAGTCCGCACCTTGGGGGAGGGGTACTGTCACGGCCTGACCAGAGTTTGCTTTGTATGTTTTATGTTTTGATTGGTCAGTTGTGATCTGTGTGGGCATTCTTCAACGTTACGACGAGCGTGACATAAGTGTTCATTCAGTATTGTTGTAATTGTCATTATTACAACAAAAAAAAAAAAAAAAATTACCGATTAATCGGTATCGGCTTTTTTGGTCCCCCAATAATCGGTATCGGTGATGAAAAATCATAATCGGTCGACCTCTAGCCTACTGTATTTATAATTTGATGCAGTCATCTCGGTTTTCATTTGAAGCATCTTTTCATATATCGCTTGTTTGTATCAATTGCAAAGACATTGGCAACTTTGTTCTAAGTTATCTGTGGTCACAGAAAGAAAGATAAACCATGTGATTCTATGTTTAGCGGAGATCTTTTGTGTATAAAGTGACACGGGAGGGAAAAAAACATCTAACGACGCACTTAGCTGTCCTACAAGTGGTCATTAGGCAGGCGTTACATTACGAGCGTTTTCAAGTGCAACGTTAATGAAGATGCTTTTGGGAAACCGGGCCCAGTGCCATACCAGGGCAAGACCAGGGTCAGACCAAAGCTCCAAGGTCCAAGCAGAGGATGGAGAGATTAGGGAACAGAGTTGTGTGTATAATAAAGGGTGGGGTTGTCTCCTATAAGAGGTTACAGAGAGGGAGAGATGTCATCATCACAACGGTTAGAGATAGCCCATAAAAGGGATGGATGTCGATGTGGGGCCGTTGCGTGGGTTAGAGAGGGCCTGAGAAAGTGAAATAGGTGGTCTACACGTGGGAGGGGAGAAATCAAACAGACAGTTGGAGGCCCTGCCTGCCGTCTTACTTGGGCCTGTAGAAGTCCAGAGTGCAGTGGGAGTGGGGCAGCGTGGCCCAGTCTGAGTCTGAGGGGCAGGCAGAGAGAGGGCCAGAGGCCTGGTACCTCAGCTGGACCGAGGTGGACGAGCCAGCCAACACGTGGGCAAAGCCAGAGAACGGACTACTCGTCACACAGGCAGACATCTCAGTTATACTGGGACACAACCAGACCAAGAGGTAACCAGATAGATAGAAGAGAAGAAAAAGGGAACCAAGAAAGGCAAGTAAAAGAAGAGCAAGAAATTGATGATATTTCTCCCCTAAAGGCCTTGTTGTGTTTTTCTTTAATAACTTCTCTCAATAATAACAGTATTCCTACACATAGTTCTCTCCTCTGTGCCCTTGGGGGGATGGACAGTGAAGGTGCTGTGTTGAATGCTGATGCCATGTGGAGGGTTCCTGTGAAAGGGGCCACTAGGGGTTTAGTTCAGGCAGCCAGTGAACACAGCAACATTCCGGCCTGTTCCTTACCTTTTCTCCTTCCCATTGGGAATGACAGAGAGACGGTCCGTAGCGTTCTTGTCGCTGCACACGT
The DNA here is from genome assembly GCF_002910315.2 of Salvelinus sp. IW2-2015. Classification (NCBI taxonomy): domain Eukaryota; kingdom Metazoa; phylum Chordata; class Actinopteri; order Salmoniformes; family Salmonidae; genus Salvelinus; species Salvelinus sp. IW2-2015. The sequence continues at coordinate 14,674,701 of NC_036849.1, read as the reverse complement.
ACGTATTTCTCCTCGTCATCCCGCCAGAGCCAGTGTTATTCTGCAGGGTGGTACAGAAACGCTGATTCAGCACACATCATCAAATCAGAATGAGGGATTCATCCACACTTCAAGTGTCATAATATGTTCTAGAATCGCTAATTGAATGGAATAGCAGACACTCACGTTGGAGACGGGGGTAGCACCCTTCTTGCCATTGGGAATATCAGCCTTGTTGGGGTTGTTGGCGTTCCCCAGCAGGGGGCTGGAGGGGGGGACACTGCGCCCCCCGGGGGTATTGGGTTTGCGGAGCTGCACCCCTCCCTCCTCTTTGATGTTGTTTTCGACCGTGCTGGTCTGGCTCCTCTTGGGGTATCCGGACCCTTGGGGAACATTCTGACCCACTGGAGAAGAGAGAGAAAACGAGGAAGAAATAGTAAAAGGATATAGAAAGAAACATTACTGGCCTACATAGAACTGAATATCTTTAGTCTCACATTTAAGCTGAAAAGCATGAGTCAAAGATGAGAATTGCCTCTAAATGTTTGTGAGTGTCTCACCCTGGTCACTATAGCGTCTCTGTTTCTGGTTGGAGGAGATGCTCCGCTGGACTTTGAGGTGGGAGGGAGACTGGCCATTGAGCTCGCTGGTGGGCCGGGGCTTAGCCAGGGACAGGTTGCTACTGGAGGTTGACTCACTGGGCTCCAGCTAGGGGTCAAAGGTCACAAGAACACGCGTTAAAAAGACTGGACTCTGGATATACTGTGCACTAGAATGAAGATATCAACAACTATCTATGGTGTTGCTCTGACCTCAGAAGACTTCCTCCCCAGCAGCAGGTAGGTGGCAGTAATCTCATCATACTTCATCTTGGCCAGAGACTCCTGGATGTCCTCTGGAGAGAAGCCCATCCCCACCATTACATCTGGAACAGTACAGAGACATGGGTTCACATACACAGCCCTCACCTCTACAACCATTGTCAACAACTTTCTTATTTTCAGGGACTATTCATTTAATGAAATTGACCCCAATCCTGCAACCCAAAATGTTAACAAACGTAATACCAGAAAGATCTTTATTCACAAGTGTCAGCAACCAAAAACAGCCCACATCCTTAGTGTGTTCTACATAGTTAATACAAAATTCATAAGCAATTATGCACACTTTGTCCTCTGACTCATTTAAAGCAATGGTGTATTTATATCTTCCTATTCCACCATAACGACAAGAGCGAATCCACCACTTATTAAATGCAGCAGAAACCTCATCATGAGTGAGTCAGCATTGCATTCCAGCTCAGGTGTTATCACCCCTCCTCCCTCTCGCCCTATCCATCAGCAGAGGAGGAAAAGTGCTGGGGGGAGGGGAGGAGTGGGTAACACACAGGCCTCCCAACCAATCACTGCCACCCCCGCTGCCTTCCAACCACTCACTCCCCATCTTCCACTGCCTCCCGACCAATCACTTCCTCCCCCGCTGTGTTGCTCGCATCACGTTGAGAGGAGCATGCCAGGTGGGGAAGATCCCGTAGCTGTAGTTCCATCATACATCAGCTCCCATAATACATCAGTTCCCTCTATCTCTGCATCCTTCTCTCTTTCTATCCACCCTTCTCTCTTTCTATCCACCCTTCTCTCCATCTATCCATCCTTCTCTCCATCTATCCACCCTTCTCTCCATCTATCCATCCTTCTCTCCATCTATCCACCCTTCTCTCCATCTAATCCATCCTTCTCTCATCTATCCATCCTTCTCTCTCCATCTATCCCCCTTCTCTCCATCTATCCATCCTTCTCTCCATCTATCCATCCTTCTCTCCATCTATCCATCTTCTCTCTATCTATCCATTCAATTTGTTTTGGAAGATAAGGCTTCACTAAAGCCCACTGAGGAGTTTCCGTTCGACTGGATGAAAGTCGGCACCCTATGATCTCTCCCATGAAGAGACTACAGAGCCCTCAGTGAAACATGTGATCTCTCTCCACTAGACTACAGAGCCTAAGTGAAACATGTGATCTCTCTCCACTAGACTACAGAGCCCTCAGTGAAACATGTGATCTCTCTCCACTAGAACTACAGAGCCCTCAGTGAAACATGTGGATCTCTCTCCACTAGACTACAGAGCCCTCAGTGAAACATGTGATCTCTCTCCACTAGACTACAGAGCCTCAGTGAAAGCATGTTGAATCTCTCTCCACTAGACTACAGAGCCCTCAGTGAAACATGTGATCTCTCTCCACTAGACTACAGAGCCCTCAGTGAAACATGTGATCTCCCTCCACTAGACTACAGAGCCCTCAGTGAAACATGTGCTCCATCCAATCTCCCCCCTCTCTTTCTCTCTTTGCGCTAGGTGACTGGCATCTCCCTCTAACACATGTGCTCTGACAGAGATCCCAGCTGCTATTATGCAATACCCCCACACTCCAGAGGACATCTTTCAGAGCATACGCCCTCTCTACCCCTCCCTCTCCCGCTGTAGTGCTTTTATCCAGGGCAGGATGTGGAGGCTCTCTCTCTGTCTCATGTGTCTCACCCTCTCTCAGGGGCTCTCGCAGAAACAGGGCTGCTTTTATGCTGCATCTCTTCTTTTTCTTTTCAAAGTGTTTAAATACTGAGAGTGATTCTGTTGCAGTGTTGCTGCTGCCTACACACTTGAGTTTCTGAAGCGCAATAACAAGAGCAGTTTTTCTCCTGTTTAGTACCTATTCTCTTCTGATCCGTGATGTCCTGTTCTGGTTCTACAAAAGCCGTAAGCTCGTCCTCCTCCGATCCCACGTTGATCCAGCGGTCCTTCATGATTTGCTGAAAGAAAAAGAAAATAGTCCTTGTAATACAGGCCAGGGTCCTCTTAGTTCAGGGTTTTAACATCATGATCAGTCATACGTATACATGGATGCAGGGGGATGTGTGTAACAATAGGAACCCTCTTAAATTCACTTTCACATCATTGAACTCAAATCAAGTGAATTGTGGTTTCCTTGAAAAAGATTGGATAGAGATTTTGATTCGAAGAAACGCTCCACTGTTTGAAAGCAGAATCGCCATTTAAAGTCTGTATAATGTCATTTTCAAACAAACTCGCCAATCAATAGGACCGTCGTGTACGACGGGTTTACAAGATAATAGGAAACGTACAACCACGAGGCCGACACCTATTCTAAATGACATCTTTCAATGCAAGGTTATAGCTAATCTGAACATCTGGTGACAAGAGGGATGAGGATGGATTCTAGCACGCACAATGTGAACACAGAAACTAAGACAATGTCTGTGTTGTTCTCAGAAACAAAAAGGATAAAAATGAGAGTGATCATGAATTATGTATTGTGCCAACAGCGGAGAGAGATAAAGAGAAGGGAGAATATGAAATCAGCACAAAAAGAGAGTGTCGAGCAGATGCCAGGCCGAGGAGTGGTGGATGGATGGAGAGATGGCGGGTGGAAAGAAATGCTCTGGAGTGCCATGGCGGAGTGAATAAAGAAGTGTAGAATATTTACATTTTCGCTGTCGTCCCTCACCTCGAAAGTCCCCCGCTTGGCCGGGTTGAGCACCAGGAAGCGCTTGAGAAGGTTCTCGCAGTCTGTGGACATGTAGAAGGGAATACGATATTTCCCCCTCAGAACCCGCTCCCTAAGCTCCTACAGAGAGACAGACAGGGAGAAAGAGTGAATGAGACAGGCAATGAGGACATCGCTGAAATTGTGAGTTCTTGTTCATCTAAAATTTTACCCATATGTTTAATTGACTATGAATCTCCCAATGACAAAGGAACTGAGGATGGAAGTATTTTTGCGATAGTATTTTTGCAGACCTTGAGGTTCTGCCCATCGAAGGGCAGCGAGCCGCTGACCAGTGTGTAAAGGATGACCCCTAGGCTCCAGACGTCCACCTCGGGCCCGTCGTACTTCTTCCCCTGGAACAGCTCTGGGGCGGCGTAGGGTGGGGAGCCACAGAACGTGTCCAGCTTGTTCCCCAGGGTGAACTCATTACTGAAACCAAAGTCTGCTATCTTAATGTTCATGTCTGCATCCAGCAGCAGGTTCTCTGCCTAGAGACACAGGAGGGAAGAGAGAGAAAATGGAAGTAAGGATGAGGTGAGAGATAGCAGTGAAATATAATAGATGTAGGTAACAGACCACCTGGGTCACAGGTAAAAGCAAATACTTGAATAACTCAAAGACTCATGATAACAGTAGAGTTCCAATAAGATATAGAGATGTCAGAGGCACAAAAATATCAACTGATGCCTGAAGAGGGCCCTTTACAGAACACCCCCCCACAAAAACAAAGTGCTCTGCAAGTCAAAGTTAGTGTCGTGTTTAAAGTTTAACTGTGTTTCCTCCTCTCCCCAGTGACACAAACACACAGGGTGGAGATGGCTGCTCTCTGCTCTCACATCTCTGTCCTCATGGATCATTCATGAAGCTCTACAGAGGAAGCAGAGTGCGGACACGCGGCTGACGCCAGAGGAGAGGAGATGGGAACTCTGAACAGAGTCACTCCCACCGAGGTCGACCCACTCACGCTAACCGAGATTAAAATACAGGAGCATCAATATTTATTCTACACGTGGCAGCATAACATAGGCTGGCTAAATGGAATGCTTGCTTTACGTGAGTATATTGTGCAGCGGAGAACATGTGAGCAGGTAAAAAGCCTGCCTCCAGCCACCTGACTTCATCCTCCTCTCCCCCACATACACCCCCTTCACCCCTCCCCCAGCCAGGCCCTCACTGGTTCCTTACCTTCAGGTCTCTATGGACAATGTGCTTCTGGTGGCAGTACTGCACAGCAGATACGATCTACATAGAAACAGACAGATAGACAGACAGTTACAGACTTCCACCTGACAATGTTTTCACACACCCCTCCCCCCGGGTGAAGGATGTGGTGAGGAGATGTGGTGTAGAGTGAGAAGATACAGCTAGAGACACAGAGTATCTCAGCCACAAGGTGTAGACATGACATCTCTAGCTGGGAGAAAACTGTGTCTCCTCTCTTCCTGTGTGAGCATCTGCTCTAGATGTATCAGTGTATCCGTGCCCCCAGTGAAACTCTGCAGTAAGATGAACCTGCAGTGAGACTAGGGAAGTAGGAAGCTATAGCCTAGACATTTCTGAGTGTGCCTGTCCTTCCACTGCAGAGCACTGTGTGTGTGTAGGCAGCACACCCCCAGTGTTTCACCGTCAGTGCCAGAGAGATAAGAGACGAGGGGAGCTCTGTGTCACTCCACAGTGACAGCAGTCTACCCTGGGTGGGTCAGGACACTGACTTGTGACGTATGGCCAGGCAGGCAGGGTGTGAATCCAGCACACTGCGGGAAAAGTCCTGTACTTACCTGTCTAAATTTAGCCCTGGCCTCTTTTTCTTTCATCCTTCCGTGTGCAACAAGGTAGTCAAAGACCTCTCCTGCAAGAGAAACACAAAAGTAAGGAGCTGAAATTAAAGGTTGAAATATGCAAAGGGAAAAAAGGTTTAAAAAGTCAACATTCAGACAGTACATCAAATGAGGTAAATGTAAAAAATAAAAATAAAAATAAAAATAAAAAAAGTGAATAACTACTTTGAAAAACAGTATCTGGAGCATGTGAGCCCAACTGTTCCTCATGCCTACAGAGGGACACAGAACTCTAATTAATATACTGTAGTTCTGTCCTGAAGGCACAAGCTTCTGAGTATGGCTACAACATCAGAGGTTTTCCTCAGCCCACGCACCTGTGTGTTTGTGTGTGGGGGGGGGGGACCAGCATCAACACAACTCCCCCCATAAAACCTCTAGTTCTGCATCCTCAAAACCCTCCCACACACACTCAGTGTTGACCGGAGGCAGGGAGTAAGTGTGTGTGTCCATGTCCGTGTGTGTGTGTGTCTCTTAGCTCTCCCACCCAGATCAAGCTCTTCTCTGTCCTGGCACCCCAATGGAAGAACCAGCTTCCCCCTGAAGCTAGCACAGCAGAGTCCCTGCCCATCTGAAATCCTACCTCTTCAAACATCTTAAATAAATAAWCCYCCCCCCCMCCYYYSYYYCCCCCCCCCCCCACACACACACACACAAATTCTACAAATAAGTAACACTTCACCAGCACTTGATATGTATGACTCTTCACCAAGCCCTATACCATCACAGCAGTTTGGAGGGCTGAGAAGCCAAGGCGTAATACTGCTCACCTCCACTGGCATACTCCATCACCAGGTACAGTGTCCTCTCTGTCTCGATCACCTCAAACAACTTGACTGAGGAGGAAAGAGAAAGAAAACAATTTGTCTTTGGCCTACACGCAACAACAACTACTACATTGCATCTTTCTGGCTCAACTTTGTCAAATGCTTGTCCTGGATAGCGCACAGGGCATTCAAGATGGTTCTAGGGAGTGTCTGTTCCTCAGTATCAATAGCAAGCTGTCTTAAAGCAAGGAATCCAATAACTTACATTTTCTACTGCTGAAAGCCTTGAGGAGGCTGAGGAAATTGAAGACATTTCTAATTTCCTTTTGTGCATGCGTGCCTGTGTGTGGGACCCAGTCATAGACTAACGCTTACCATATCTCACTTGTGCATATACTGTAGGGCACTCACACATGCTTATTGGGTATATACTGTAAAGTCGTCTTCCCTGCAGTGTTTTCCGTGAGCTGATCTAACAGTCTCTGGATGAAGAGTGGCTGAGCTCCAGGGCTATATATAGCAGAGGTGGGATGTAGAAGCGGTTCTTTCTCTCTTTTAGATGGTTATCATTGTGCATGTCATTATAATCAGATTTGAGAAATCATGACATGCGTGGGGTACAAAATCAAACGAAATTAGCAGAGAATCCTGTCTGCTTCCCCAGCTGCAATTGTGTGTATGTGTGTGTTCTGCTTACCTATATTTGGGTGGTTTAAAAGCTTCATTATTCTTACTTCTCTGAAGAGCTGGAAGGAGAGAAAATAAATGAATTCATATTTCAGTGTTGGACTGGATGTGTCAGAGAAACAGTAGGGAACCTTAGACTACCATTTTCAACTTAATTTGAGCAGGATGTGCACGCACACACTAGACAAATGCTCCATAACCATTACAGAGTTGTGTCAGAGCCATGTGCAGTTTTTTTGATTGATCTCCCTTTAACTATAGCTAGCTGTGCTCCCATCCCCCTTCCATCCATAAAATAATAAAAGTCATCCATCTTTAATGGAACAGGACACATGCCTGATGTTGTGCCATACTACTGTGCGGCTGGCATTATCCAAGACAAAATAGTGCTGCAGTAGACATAAACAATGCATTAGAGGAGATACAGTATATCACCATGTCTGAAAGTTGCAGCTCAAAGACATATCCTAACTGTTCACCCAAAGGTCCATTATTTTAAAAATTTAACCACTCCTATACACATGGTAAACTATCAGATCCAGTCCACCTAACAAACCGGAGGCCCCTTGCACTTCACTTCACTTCAAATCCTAGAAAAATGTACAGCGCTTAGAATTAAAAAGGTATTGTCAGATAATATTAATCCTAATCAAATGTTTTTTTTACATGGGTGATACATTGTAGATAATTTAAGACAAGTACTTGACACAATAGAAAACTAGAAAGAAATCTGGGAAACCAGGCCTGGCATTAATAGCTGATTTTGAAAAGGCCTTGGATAAAGTACGACTAGAATTTATATATAATTTGACTATTTTAGTGTTGTACAATGGGTTAAAGTTATGTATAGTAACCCCATGTGATAAAATAGTAAATAATGGCTACTTCTCAGAAAGTATTAAAAACGGGCAAGAGGAGTAAAACAAGGATGTCCATTATCGGCATATCTATTTATTATGGCCATAGAAATGTTAGCTATTAAAATCAGATCCAACAGTAATATCAAGAGGCTAGAAATCTAGGGCTTAAAAACAAGGGTGTCATTGATCTGGGTACCAAAAAATGTCTGCAGCATTGAAGGTAACCAAGAACACAGTAGCCTCCATCATTCTTAAATGGAAGAAGTTTGGAACCACCAAGACTCTTCCTTGAGCTGGCTGCCCGGCCAAACTGAGCAATCAGGGTTAGGGAGGCGTAAAAGGTCTGAATACTTATGTAAATTTATATTTCAGTTGTTGTTGTTTTCTTATTTGTGAACATTTCTAAAAACCTGTTTTTGTTTTGTCAGTATGGGGTATATTGTGTAGATTGATGAAAAACACTAATGTAATGCATTTTAGAATAAGGCTGTAACGTAACAAAATGCGGATAAAGTCAAGGGGTCTGAATACTTTCCGAATGCACTGTATATGGGGGATAGGAAATTATGTAAACAATTACATAGATAGAACCCACAATTTATCTGCAATATTAAAGCTGATCTGCCTGTTAAAAACATACAAAAATAACAGACAGACACACAGACACAGGCCACACTCCGTACTGGCGAAGCCAGCCAGCCTGGAGGAGGATGAAGACCGAGTGGTTCAAATTTAAGCTCACTTTTCCCATTACATCTCTCTACCCATTATTACATCCAAAATATTGTCATAGTTCTGCATAAATATTGAGAAAAAATCAAAGGCCATTATCCATGTCATGGAAAGGCAGGCAGGCGTATCATTGTTTCCAATGAAAAAACTATGGGGGACAGATAACACTATATCACAGCAGTTAATGACAGGCTTATGGGGTGACAAAGAGCGGAACTGGTCAGTTCTCACTCTCACACACACGCACGCATGCACAGACGCACGCACACACACACTCACACACATACGTTAGACTTCAGTCAACATCAAGAAACATCCAGAGTGTGCGTAGAGGTATAGACACAGACCACATGGGAACTATCAGGCCAGGGCATTTAAGAAGTCTGCAAAAACATCACGAGACACAACACTTCTAGATGTTGTTGCAATCAATGCAGGTATACCAGAGCACTAATACATGGATCATTAATCTTTACTTGCGCAATGCTAATTGTCACAGCGGGTCACTTTCTAACAGGCAGTTCCACATTTACTGGTGAGCACCGCTTCTGCTCTCATTAGCCTATACTGAGACTAGTGCTGCTCTGTGGTGACTTGAGGAGAACAGAGTAGGAGAGCAGTAGAAGCAAATGCTACACCGACATTTGAGAAAAAACTGTTTACCTTTAATCAAGGGCTTCCATAACTGTTTCCCTCTAACCTAGGCAAAAACAGCCTGGTCTGGTCATGTGACCTCCAGTGAAGTAGGGGGGGGGGGGCTAGGGATGGATAGAGGGAGGCGAAATAAAATCACAATAAGCTTGTGACAGATGTGAGCTGGGCCTCCTCTCTTCCAAACTAAGAGGAATACAAAACTTCACATCCAACACCTCTAATTACATAACACAAAGGTCAAGGGCCACTGAGAAGAGGAGACTACAAATGCGGGTGGCTTCGGGTTTTTGGGCCATTAAATCAAAACATGGACCGTGTCAGAGAGAGGTAGAGTTTCTATTGTTCACAAATCAAAGTCTCTGATAGCATTGTCAGACAAGGGAATTTCAACTGGCAAAGAGGACATTTAAGCATGATATTTGTAGCCTATGCATTGCTATAAATGAGTTAAATCAAAATGACTACTCCTAGGGTTTATTTCTAAGGACCTACAAGGAGGCTGTCAACAGAAGAGTCATGCTTTGTGTGTTTCCAACAAGCCACCTCATGAAGTGCCCCTCATGGCTCTGATTGTTTCTGTTGGTTTAGCATAGTCTATGCCGAAGGGCCAGGCCTTAAATACAAAGCACAGAATCAATGGTGGAGAAACAGATGGAAACTGCAGCTAAGCAGTGAGTGAGAGAGATGCTTACCCTAAGTCTCAGAGTTGGGCAGGCAGAATACCAACGGCCACACAAGCTTCCCGGGTATGCCCTGGTCATGCTCTGCTTTCTGTCTACCAAAACCCTGCCTGCTACAGCACATCAGTCAGATCAATAATGCCCTCTGACTGGCAACAACCACAACCAGGGCCAAAACTACAAAGGTCAGGGGTTGCACAGCCACACTCAGAAATGATCAACTTTGTCACACCACCTCAATAAGTCTACTGTGAATCGCAGGAACACGGGGAGGATCCTTACCTTCTGAAGGCTGTTTGGGTTTAGTTGTGTCTTGTCGATGATCTTTATTGCCACCTGAGGAGAGAGCAAAAACAAGGTGTGTAGAAGATGAAATAACAGTATAAACAATTATCTTTTGAGGACGCTTGACTGGGATCAACACAGCACATACAGTTAGTTGAAGTCAGAAGTTTACATACACTTAGATTGGAGTCATTAAAACTAGTTTTTCAACCACTCCACAAATGTCTTGTTAACAAACTATAGTTTTGGCAAGTCGGTTAGGACATCTACTTTGTACATGACACAAGTATTTTTTCCAACAATTGTTTACAGACAGATTATTTCACTTATAATTCCCTGTATCACAATTCCAGTGGGTCATGAACGTACTTTGGTGCGAAAAGTGCAAATCAATCCCAGAACAACAGCAAAGGACCTTGTGAAGATGCTGGAGAAAACAGGTACAAAAGTATCTATATACACAGTAAAACGAATCCTATAGCAACATAACCTGAAAGGCCGCTCAGCAAGGAAGAAGCCACTGCTACAAAACCACCATAAAAAAGCCAGACTATGGTTTACAACTGCACATGGGTACAAAGATCGTACTTTTTGGACAAATGTCCTCTGGTCTGATGACACACAAATAGAACTGTTTGGCCATAATGACCATCGTTATATTTTGATGAAAAAGGGGGAGGCTTGCAAGCCGAAGAACACCATCCCAACCGTGAAGCACGGGGGTGGCAGCATCATGTTGTGTGGGTGCTTTGCTGCAGGAGGGACTGGTGCACTTCACAAAATAGATGGCATCATGAGGTTGAACAATTATGTGGATATATTGAAGCAACATCTCAAGACATCAGTCAGGAAGTTAAAGCTTGGTCGCAAATAGGTCTTCCAAATGAACAATGACCCCAAGCATACTTCCAAAGTTGTGACAAAATGGCTTAAGGACAACAAAGTTAAGGTATTGGAGTGGCCATCGCAAATCCCTGACCTCAATCCTATAGAAAATATGTGGGCAGAACTGAAAAAACGTGTGCGAGCAAGGAGGCCTACAAACCTGGTTCAGTTACACCAGCTCTGTCAGGAGGAATGGGCCAAAATTCACCCAATTTATTGTGGGAAGCTTGTGGAAGGCTACCCGAAACGTTTGACCCAAGTTTAAATTGTTTAAGGCAATGCTACCAAATACTAATTAAGTGTATGTAAACTTCTGACCCACTGGGAATGTGATTAAAGAAATAAAAGCTGAAATAAATAATTCTCTCTACTATTATTCTGACATTTCACATTCTTAAAATAAAGTGATGATCCTAACTGACCTAAGACAGGACATTTTTCTTGGATTAAATGTCAGGAATTGTGAAAAACTGAGTTTAAATGTATTTGGCTAAGGTGTATGTAAACTTCCGACTTGAACTGTACATACACTCACCGGACAGTTTATTAGGTACAGACAGTGATTCAAGTTGCCGTGGCTTGCTATATAAAGACAGGTATCGATGCATTCAGTTACTTTTCAATTGAACGTTAGAATGGGCAAAACGTGTGACCTAAGCATCTTTGAGCGTGGTATGATCGTCGGTGCCAGGCGCGCAGGTTCCAGTATCTCAGAAATAGCCGGCCTCCCGGGCTTTTCACGCATGACAGTGTCTAGGGTTTACCGGAAATGGTGCGACAAGCAAAAAACATCCAGCGGAAGTCCTGTGGGTGAAAGCAGCTCATCGTGCAAGCTAACAGGCGGGCCACAAACAGACAAATAAGAGCACAGTACAACAGTGGTATGCAGAACGGCATCTTGGAACGCACAAACTGTCAATCCTTGTCTCGGATGGGCTATTGCAGCAGACATCCACTCATACCAGATAAAAACAAGAAGAAGTGGCTTCAATAGGCACATGATCACCAACACTGGACAACTGAGGAGTGGGAAAAAATTGCCTAGTCCAACAAATACCAGTTCCTGTTGCATCATGCTGATGGCAGAGTCAGGATTTGGCATAAGCAGCATGAGTCCATGCACCCATCTGCCTGGTGTCAACAGTAAAGCGGTGGTGACAGTGGTGTACTGGTGTCGGGAATGTTTTCCTGGCACACATTAGGTCCCTTGATATAAACGAGCAACGATTGAACGCTACAGCGTACCTCAACATTGTTGCTGACCAAACCCAATAGAGCATCTATGGGATGAGAGAGAACGGGATGAGAGAGAACGGGATGAGAGAGAACGGGATGAGAGAGATGTGTGCAGCATGAATGTCCTGCCGTCCAATCTGCAGCAACTGTCAGCATGGACCAACATACCTGTGGAAAGTTTCCGACACCTTGCAGAATCCATGCCATAAAGAATTCAGGCTGTTCTAGAGGAAAGGGGGGGTCCGACCCAGTACTAGCTGGGTGTACCTAATAAACTAGCTGGTGAATTGCTTCTCTTTTTTTATGTCACCTACTGATAAAAAAGATACAATTCATATTTGCACAACAAGAACAACACTATTGAGAGGGGAAAGAAGAGTCTATTTTTATTTTTATTTTTTAACCTTTATTTAACTAGGCAAGTCAGTTAAGAACAAATTCATATTTTCAATGACGGCCTAGGAACAGTGGGTTAACTGCCTTGTTCAGGGGCAGAACGACAGATTTTTACCTTGTCAGTACAAGGATTCGATCTTGCAACCTTTCGGTTACTAGTCCAACGCTCTAACCACTAGGCTACCTGTCTGTGAAGCTAGGTAAACCAGAAAGGGGCTACAGCAGCCTGTCCTGCTGCAGATCAATCCTCTCACCTCTCTGCCAGTGAGGATATGGCGGGCCAGTTTGACCTTGGCGAAGTTACCCTTCCCAATGGTCTTCAGGAGCCGATAGTTCCCCACATGAGGCTGCTCGTCGGCACCAGAGTTTCGGGTGCGGACTCCCGAGCGGACGGAGCGCGTGGTGACCTCCTGGCGCCCATTGCTGTGAGACGTATGCTGTGGACAGACAGACGGACAGACATGAGTGAAACAGTGTGCTGTAGACAGACAGACTGACAAGCGGACGGACAGACAGGAGGTGAACATCTCTGCACTAGCAGTGGCTCATGCTGGGGCATTCCATCCCCTGTCAGGATCCAAAACAACTCTCATGTTTATTACATGTTTATTGAACAGATTATGATCAAGCAAACCAAGAGGGTAAAGAAAGGTTAGTGTAGGTTGGGGTTGCAAAATTTTGGGAACTTTCAATAAATTCCCTCGGAATGAAGAGGGAATAAGCAGGAAATCCAGAATCCTCCTACCAGGATTTCTGGAAAACCAGGGAATTTTGCAACCCTAGTGTAGGTGACTCCAGCGTATTGATCTTTCTGACCATGGTTAAAAGCCCACAACACCCCATCCCAAAATCAGATAGAGACTTTTCTATGGGTCAGTATCGACTCTCCACCCCATTCAGCTCCCTCAACAGGGCCTGCTCTGTGCTCTCACTCCGCCCTAACAACCCCACCCCTAACCTGGGCATCAGTGGTTCCCTGGCCACACAGACAGTTTCAGTTGTGGGAAAAGATATACAGCGCTGAACTGGGAAAAAAAAGGGAAAGCATAGGCTAATAAGATTCAGATGTTTGCATTGATAAGGATGTTACCAGTAAGAATGCACTAGATTCAGCAGATGTCCAATAGCCTCGTAAACCAGACATATCGCTGTGCTGGTCAGTCTGTTGGATCAGGCTAGACTTCCTGTAAAGCCAACCATAACACTGGGTTACAGTGCTGTTATCACTTGCAGGGATGCTATAATAAAAAATTAAAAAACGTAAACCCTTTTTTCCCCCAATTTTGTGACATCCAATTGGTAGTTACAGTCTTGTCCCATCGCTGCAACATGTTTTAATTTCTGTTGTGATCCACTACCAGCCTAGACAACAACCTAAACACAACACCTCTGAATGTGAGAACAATTCAACTCTCTCATAAACCTTCTCTAAGTAGATCTCACTTAAAGTATTATTACCTGACAATATACTGAGTATACCAAACATTTGGAATACCTTCCTAATATTGAGTTGCACCCCACCTTTTGCCCTCAGAACAGCCTCAATTCCTCGGGGCATGGACTCTACAAGGTATCGAAAGCGTTCGACAGGGATGCTGGCCCATGTTGACTCCAATGCATCACAAAGTTGTGTAAAGTTGGCAGGATGTCCTTTGGGTGGTGGACCATTCTTGGTACATGTGAGAAACTGTTGACCATGAAAATCCAACCATTGTTGCAGTTCTTGACACAAAGTGGTGTGCCTGGCACCTACTACCATACCCTGTTAAAAGGCACTTAAATATTTGTTCTTGCTCATTCACACTCTGAATGGCACACATACACAATCCATGTCTCAGCTGTCTCACGGCTTAAAAATAATTATTTAACCTGTCTCCTCCCCTTCATATACACACTGACTGAAGTGGATTTAACAAATGACATCAATAAGGGATCATAGCTCTCACCTGGATTCACCTGGACAGTCTGTCATGGAAAAAGTAATAAATAGTTTGTATACTCAGTGTATGTTCCTTCACTACAATGTCAATTCCAGATTAACCAGATAGAGAGGACGAAGGAAACTTCATACAACAGTATAAAATGATCAAATTCACTAACAGACATTCCAAGAGAGTTTCGTCCTCATTTAGCCAAATGAAAATTCCAGGTAGCCTAGAGTTGCAGAGATGTATCTTATTAATAAATCGTTACTTACTATGGTGATGGGGGGTCTCTTCATCGACGGAGACCCTGTCATTTTTGTGCTGGCAATTTGAATGCCATTTAACCAGATAACTCTCTCGTTTTTGTGGGGGTAACTCATAGATCCCCTCGCGCTTGCCCGATACTCTCAACGAGAATGAAAATTGACAGACGATTGCCTTTGAACTGAAAGGGGTGGGAACTGTGTAAACCCATTGGTAGGCGAGCAATTGGCACCTCTATTGACCGACACTTTTAAAAACCAGTCCTCTAACAGGTAAGGTTTGGATAGAGATACAAATTAGTATCTATCACTGTCCACAGACCAAACACAGCATATGTCGTGTTTTCAGGCAACATAGGAGATTACAGCCAGGGCATGCACAGTAGAGGAACATATGCCAATCTCCCGTGTGACACAATGTATCGAACACTCAGATACAATGTAGCCAGTAGCCTAAGTAAAAGGGTATGATACAATGGAACAGGGAGAGTGGTTACTTTGTATTGTCAGACACACTACACCTCTAACTACTTAATAATACGTTAACTTACGCTTTCCGCCTCTTTCTCATTGACCGTAGGTAGTGGAGTTTTTGTTGACATTTTATTCTCGATGAATGTTGTCTCTATTTCCTTAATGATTCAATTCTGCACCTTCTTTGGCAATACAACGGTGGTGATTGTACTCTTGCTTCTGGACCAAAACCATGGATTCTGGATACTGTCTCAACATCGGTCCATCCAATCCAAATGTGTCTCAAGGTGTCCCGAGGACGCAGAAAAAGTGTGATGATGACATCTATTTCCCTATAACGCTCACTCGGCCTATAGTCATTTATATTGAAAATGAAGGTTGATAAGCTATATTTTTATTCGAAAAATGCCATACATGGCCTCTTAAATGTAAGTAATTATCAGAGACTGGCTCCAATCTAGGCTAGAATAGCACTCGGACAGAGGGGGCGGCAGATGGTTGTTGTCACCGGTCCCAAAATCGCTCCTTTTTGTAACGCAATCCTTGTGTGCCTTGATGTCCTGTCCGTCTGTATTCCTGAGTTTCAATAGCATTTATCTTTCTGACTCGCTGTCGGCTCAATTTCTTCCATCTCCGATTCCGAATGAGGCTAGTGTTTTAGGTGGGACCAAAATGGCTACTCACGGGTTGGATCGGGCCAAATCCTGTCAGAACAGCAGAGGAAGTGAGGAAACAGGCGTCCCTCGGCGCTCATTGGAGCGCAATACAGCCGGTGATAGCGCGGTCACCGCTCAGTGATTCACATTAATGACAGATAGGAAATAACAGGTCTTTCTCTTGTGTACAAGTTCATGCCTTACCTACAGAAACCATGAGTCAGTGGTTGTGCTTCCAAACGTAGCTGGGTTATGGCAGGATGGCAGGTCCCTCCCATAAAGAAAATATACTTAACAAAAATAGAACGCAACATGCAACATTTTCATTGATTTTACCGAGTTACAGTTCATATGAGGAAATCAAGTCAATTCATTAGGCCCCAATCTATGAATTTAACATGACTGGGAATACAGATAAGCAGCTGTTGGTCAGATACCTTAAATAAAGTGGGCCTCAGGATCCGTCACGGTATTTTTGTGCATTCAGATTGTCATCGATAAAATGCAATTGTGTTCGTAGCTTATGCCTGCCCATACCATAACCCCACAATGGGGTACTCTTCACAACACTGACGTCAGCAAACCGCTCCGCCACACAACGCCGTACACATTATCTGCGGTTGAGGCAGGTTGGATGTACTGCCAGATTCTCTAAAACTAAATTGGATGCAGTTTGTGGTAGAGAAATTAATATTACGTTCTCTTGCAACAGCTCTGGGGGACATTCCTGCATTCAGAATGCCAATTGCACGCTCCCTCAAAACATGAGACATCTGTGGCATTGTGTTGTGACAAACCTGCACATTTTAGTGTGGCCTTTTAATGGTCCTCGGCACAAGGCACGCCCGTATAATGACCATGCCGTTTAATCAGCTTCTTGATATGCCACCGGTCAGGTGGATGAATTATCTTGGAAAATGAGTAATGCTCACTTAACAGAGCTGTAAGCAAATGTGCACAAAATCAAAGAAATAAGCTTTCCGGGAGTATGAAAATGTAAGGGATATTTTATTTCAGCTCATGAAACCAACGCTTTACATGTTGCGTTTATATTTTTGTTCAGTGTATATTTTCCTCATCCAAGTGAAGTAGGCCTATAATAATAGATACTGATGCAATATACTGAATACTAATCAGGGGTGGTTGAGTCACCCTGATGAGCGTCATATATTTCAGTGTTTTTTTCTGTGCTCTCAATATTCCAAAAAGCTGTATCAATTCAAAAGTATGCTGCGATGTCACTGCTGACTTGTCAAGAGGGGGAATACCACAAGTGTGTGGAGTACTGAGTGACATCCATAGAGGTTAGGCACAGTTTACACATACCACAGATCTGACAATATCAAGAATACCATCTAATAATTCAATTGGAACAAAATACAGTTGTGGACAGTAAAACATTTAATGACAAAAAAACAGGAAGAAATTCATGCCAGTCAAGTAATTCCCCCAAAACCCACCCATATCTCAGATCGGATACATCTCAAAATTACAGAGGAAATGTGCATAGCGCCATGTTAATCATGCCAGGAAGCAGTGAGGGTGTGAGAAAAGGAAAGGAGGGCTGGTGATTTGACAAGATGAGATAATGTGATTCAAAGCTACAACTTCTCAAAAATGGCATCCTTGTTTAAATTGCATCAATATCGAAGTCGTCCTCTTCCTCGTCAGGCTTGTTCAGTTTTACTGTCTCCACTTTCAGTTCACGAGCAGAAGAATCATACACAACCTGAGTGAGTATGAGAACATAAGAGTTGTTACATTACAGTAGGTCTTGCATTAGCTGCAATTTTGACTAAACAGATCCTAGTAGCCCAACTCGAACAGTATAAAACTGTGAAAGCTGTGAAATCAGGGGATAGTCTAACCAGTACCTCCACATTTTCATCATCCTCTTCCTCCTCTACCTCGCTGCCCGCACTCTCTTCCTCCGCCTCCTTCAGCCACCTGATGAAAGGAGACGCCCTCGCATGGATCTCTTTGGCAAGTTCCTTAGAGACATACTTCTTGGACACCTGAAAGAGACAGTCATGAGCAACGAGACTTAGAGAACCGAGCAAACAGAAAATTAAACGTCACTTATTTTACAAGAAGCTACGAATTAAGCTAAGTGGGACATTCAAATGTATTGAAGTGTGTGTGAGCAATGTACATGTTTAACCACACACCTTCTCTGCCCAGGACAGTATGACATCCTCCTCCACTAGATCAGCATCATACAGGTCTTTGAGCACGACAGGCACACGGGGCAGCAGCTGGGCTTGGTGCAGCTTCACCAAGCACTCAAAGCCTCCCAGGAGGTACTTCTGGGCCTTCTTGTTATTCACACAGAACTGAAGTCATAAGGAGCAGTAACAAAACCATTATCAATTTGAGAAGGTTTTGGTCAACTGTCCCCTCTTGAATGCCTTACCACTGAGTTATGAGGTTATGACAGAGGTCAAACGTAACAATACGAGTTTGAAGACTCACGCGAAGGAAATGGCGCTTGTATTTCTTGATCTGGTCACGGATGTTTTCGTCAAACAGTAGTTCGCTCAGAATCAGCGGTCCCATGGCCATCACATCCAGACGCTCTGCCTCCGCCAAGATCTCCTTATCTGCTGCATCAACAGCGCAGTCCTCCCTTTTTTGCTGGAGAAAGTAACCACAAGCAAGAATGCTTTTAACACCATGGTCTTCAACATAGACCCCAAGAAGCCTAGCAACACAAAAATTCTTTCATTGTTACCCTATAGGAGACCCTGATCCTGGAGTGCCGCAGGTTAGGGACATGACAAATGGACAATTTAGCTTAATGTTTAAACTGCCATTTCGCTTTGTTTTCCATTAAAAATGCTAAGAAAAAATCTAATCCACATCAATTTACAATGCAGAATAATGGTTCTATTACCCATGTTTTTTATTTATTTTACCGTTATTTTACCAGGTAAGTTGACTGAGAACACGTTCTCATTTGCAGCAACGACCTGGGGAATAGTTACAGGGGAGAGGAGGGGGATGAATGAGCCAATTGTAAACTGGGGATTATTAGGTGACCGTGATGGTTGAGGGCCAGATTGGGAATTTAGCCAGGACACCGGGGTTAACACCCCTACTCTTACGATAAGTGCCATGGGATCTTTAATGACCTCAGAGAGTCAGGACACCCGTTTAACGTCCCATCCGAAAGACGGCACCCTACACAGAGCAGTGTCCCCAATCACTGCCCTGGGGCATTGGGATCTTTGTTTAGACCAGAGGAAAGAGTGCCTCCTACTGGCCCTCCAACACCACTTCCAGCAGCACCTGGTCTCCCATCCAGGGACTGACCAGGACCAACCCTGCTTAGCTTCAGAAGCAAGCCAGCAGTGGTATGCAGGGTGGTATGCTGCTGACAAATGTATGACTGCTGGGACCGGGCAATGAAGTGATCTACCGCAAACCTTTACAGACATAGAACACAGCTACAGTAACATGTCGATAGCAACAATTGTGAACGTCGCAGACCAAGAAAATAAATAACTGACAGAATTCTGCTCTGACATAAAAAGTTCTGTATTTTCTCCCCAACAATAAACATTGCTGACTGATGTGCTGTTTTTTTTTAATGGCATGGTAGCTAGAGGTTTTATTTCTACTAAATGTCTTGGTATGTCACGGTATTTAACTAACTTTAAAAGTACTTTTTTTAGGAGATTGTCTGCCCGCAGGCAAGGCAGCAGGCTGCGCACAGCAACTCAAGATTTGACTGACAGTTCTGGTTGCCTAGTGATGGACATTTAGTTCCGCTTCAGAAGCCTCATTCCTTTACAGGCAAGTACAATGCCCATTCATATCTCCAGAAGTTTTGTGTCTGCATTTAAAAAGCCGTAGTGTACCCTACCCTAGCAGACAAACATGCCGTAGCTGCAGTGCGTTCAAGGGGCCACATTCAATTATGTCTGAAAAGGGTAAATCGATAACCGGCTCCCGGTAGCCTACTGTAATTTCAGATGAGGAAGAAACGAAGAATACGCTACCCTGTGCTCGCAAAACTGTCCCGAAGAGGCTGCTGTATCCCGGCAGAATCGGTTTTATTTATTTAACTAGGCAAGTCAGTTAAGAACACATTACTATTTACAATGACAGCCTACCCCAGCCAAACCCTAACGACGCTGGGCCAATTGTGCACCGCCCTATGGGACTCCCAATCACGGCCAGTTGTGATACAGCCCATGATTGAACCAGGGTCTGTAGTGACGCCTCTAGCCCTGAGATGCAGTGCCTTAGATCCCTGCGCCACTCAGGATGCCTGTACCTGAGAAGACTGACCACACATTTGCATCATTAGTGAAAAAGATTGCAGACAGGCCAGCGTGGGTGAGGGGCAGCAGAAACATGCTCATATGTTTTGGTAATGTGCATCTCACAATGTCTTGTCTTGCAAATTCACCAAAGTAGCCTAAAAAGTTCCTCTTCCTCTGGTTTTACACAACTTTCCCAGGCCTTTATAGCCTATAACAGAAAATAACTGCACTGTGATTTCAATTAAGTGGGGGGGATAAAAACAATGTTTTTGTAAGTTAGGGATTTTTCTTAACATTAAAGATCCCAACTTCGTTTAAACGTTCACACCCTTACCACAGGTACTGCAGGAGCTTGTCTCAACTACGCCCCACACCAGACCAACTGAGCTAATTGATTAGTTCAGTGACTGAGTAAATGCAACACACCTGGCCTGGTTAAATCAAAAACATGAAGTGCTTATGGCACTCTAGGACCAAAGTTGCCTACACCATATCCAAGAGAATTTCACAATCAATCACCAACTTTCATTATCCTTGTAATTAGTTTCAGGCACAACTTACTTTGACAAAGTTATAGAATATGTTGACCCGCTCCTCCAGGGTCTTCTCCAGGTCCTCACTGAGGGTCAGGTTCTTTGCATGGGAACTGATCTCCTCCATCCTTCGTCTCTGTGCCTCCTCCGTGGTCTCCTCTGCCCAATCCTCATCATCTTCACCATCCTGATACACAACATATTATCACTGGGTCAATGCTGCAGATGGCAGGCTTGAGATACTGACAAACTAGTCCCTCAGACCAATAATAGATTGGAGGCGGGTGATGGAGGTTTGTTCCCCCTATTCAACCGCTAACATTAAGACCTGGCATGGTTTGCGTACATTAATGAGGATACTCACTACGGCATCAGGGGCATCTATGTCGTTATGGTTCCCAGCCTCAACGCTGCCAGAGCCATTCTCCTTGTCCTTCTTACGGTTCTTCTTATCTTTCTTCTTCTCCACAGACCCAGGTTCATTTTCTGATGAAAAAGACACCGACGCTTTAACTCAATAGGCCACATATCTGACTTGACTTTTAGATTAGTAAGGAAACAAATCGATCATGGGCAAATTCTTATTGTGTGCTTACCTGGTGGGTTTTTGAGGATGAATGTGCAGAGCTTGTGTCGTGTGTCTAGCATGCCGCGGTACCCACAGGCCTTACAGGAGTTACCGATTGTTTGTTTCTTAGGATTGATATGCTGCAATGAAAAGGTCAAACAAATGAGCATATTCACTCTAATGACAGTGACTATACCACCAATAAGACAAGTAATAATTTACCCAGCAGACCATAACTGTATTGCAAGACAAAAAGACAATTGATCAACTCACTGCAGGGTATGTAGCATACAAAGTTAGATCCAAATGGCTGCGGCATGAACAAGCAGAACCCAAAATTACAGATATAGCACAAGGTTGGCAGGACATCAAATATATCTATATACAAAAACCTGACCAGGGCTGTGTCATATCTACAGGCCTCAGGAGGGACCTTGATACAACACTATGCGGAGTAAAAAAAACATGATTAAAAAAACATTACCGGAAAAACTGACCATCTGTGGCTTTGGTATAATGGTCAAATTACAATTGCAAAGTCCCACAGATCAATGCGCTCGACATTTCATTCCTGTCCCCCTCTACTACCCAAACGTACACCACAAATATGTTCCTCAAATAGTTACCAGATCAGTTTCAGGGTTATCACACTCAGGACACAGCACAAATTTCCGGATAAATACATCTAGCATGTCCTGCAACTTGTTTGCTTCATGGGATCCGTTTACGATGAAGCGGTCATTCTTTGCATCAAACTGGGTCTGAGCACCAAGCTCACAACCAAAAAACTTGGTTGGATCTGCAAGGATAAGAGTCAAAATCAACATCCCCTAAGCTAATGGATGTTAATGCACACTAACATTTAGCCACATCAAGGTATCAATGTATGGTGCGAGTCAATGTTAGCACTTCAGAAAACACTTGTGGTGGGGAGGTTAACTTACATGTTGGAGGCCTACTCAGTGCCTTTGCAACATCAGTCATGTTGACAATGACAGTCTTGATTCCATTTCCTTTGCCCTCAACCTGGACACAAATCCAACCACAAAAAAAACCAAATAAATTAGTAGAATCATTTTGCAGATGATCACCATTGAGGCCTGCACATCTCACTGGAAAAGAACTAGAACAAACACAGCCAAAGATAGTCATTCAACATTCTTGATATTTGTAAGTAATTTCTCTTACAGGATCATCCTATACCAGATAGTCACCTTAGCAATCAGACGGGGCATCTTGTAGCGATAGAACTGGTCTGCCACACTGCGGTTGACATTAACAGACATTTTGGCTGGCTACTAGCACTATCAGTAAGATAAAAAATATATTGAATGGAGATGTTTCGGGATCTTCTGTCTGGAAAATAGAGGATGACATAAACGACTGCAAGCGTCCCCCGTCTCTGACATGAAAAATATTTTGCCAAAGTGGCCGCAAGCCCCTTGCTTGTAGACTAGGTTTCCCCCACACAGGTTCCAACAGCTCTGAAAGAAAGGGAGAAAGGCATGGACATCAGCTCTAGTGCCACAGATTCTGATAACTTCCTAGATGGCAATGGCTTTTATTGAATACCCAAGTAGCCTATATAATTCTATGACTTGACCTTTAAATAACAATCTGTATAGGTATATTGTTAGCTACCCAATGTGTCCATAGTGTGGCTCTTATGAAATATCACCGTTGACAATTACAGACAAGACGAAAAGGCAGTCTGACATTTAGCTCATTGTCCTCCAATTCCGACCAGGCATTACCATATCGAGGTGGTCAAGTCACGAGTTGAAGACATCAAATTCGGCATCAAAAATTACTCTAACCTACGGAGCTAGCCATCTTCACGACTAGAGCAGTTAATCTCACATGTCATTGGGTTTGTTAACTAGCTACGCTAGCCAGCCAATTGATTTTGCTTTACCGTTAACTAGTTAATATATTTAACGACACATTCTTTCACTTCGATATACAAACCACTTACAAACGAAGTTGGGTAGATTAGCACCCAGAAAGCCTGACTGATGAAGCTAGAGTATGCAGAAATCAAAACAACTGGGAACTCGGAAATCTCCTTCTTCAGGCCGTCCAGAACCACTAGCAACTCAGAAAAACCGAGTTCCGACTGGTAAATATCATTTAGGGTCATCCAACTCGGAATCTCGGGCATCTTTCTAGAGTTCCGACTGAAGAGCATTGACGTCATGATTCGACCTCGTTTCCGAGTTCGCTGTTATCTTGAAAGCGTCATTCATGCCGCGATCGGAACAACTGGGAAATCGGGAGAACAAACGCGCGCTCCGACTGGGAAAGATCGATTTGAATTCCACCTCGGGCCTCTTTCTAGAGCCCCGACGTCATAATTTGACCTCGTAAGTGTCCGAGTTCCCAGTTATTTTGAACGCGCCAAAACTACTAGTTGGCACTGCAGAGTGCGTCATCAGATGGCACGAGTGATGGGAGACGCCATTTTGATGTTCTTAGTTAAGACGCAAATAATTTAATTTTAAAATATACATTTACGATAGCACCTTACTCGTTATATAGTCATAATGCACTCACCGATTTCGTAAGACATAAACACACCGCTGGTCGTCCAAGAGGCGCAGTGAGTGGTTGCCAATAGTTGTGATGTGTTGCTAGGCTTGTGGTGGCAAAATAAGTGTCGTTAACGTCGGAGGTGACACGATCCAGCAGATTCTTGCCCCTATTGTGAAAATATTCTGGACGCCCTCAGAGTGGGGATACCTAAGGAAACGCGAAAGTCAGTCAGTAGAAACTTGTTAACTAGATAATGCGGATAGCTAGCACGTTGATACTCTCACGCTAACTTTAGCTGGTTTTTTTTGTTGCCTAACTAGCTTTAGCTAAATATAACATGTTGACAACACAACAATTGCTAGCTAGACAAGTCAGATGGTCGACAGTAAAATTGCTTACCTCTCGAAGGTTATTTTTCAATGCTTCTGCTTCTTCTGTGGGGTTTTACTTACAAACTATTGCCGCGTTCAAGACAACTGGGAACATGGAACTCGGGAATCTCCGACATCAGATTTACCGTGCGTTCAAGACAACTGGGAACGCGTTCCGACTGTGAAAAATAGTTTCAGTCATCCAACTCTAAATTCCAAGTCGGAAACTCAGGGATCATCCTAGAGCTTCGACTTCTCCTACCTAAAGATCAGTGATTTCATAATTTGGCCGAATTCCTATGGTGCGTTCAAGACAACTAGATTTCGGAATTGGATGACCAAGTTAAAAACTATTCTTCCCCGTCGTTGCTCGTTTTTTTCCAGAGTTCCCGGTGTTCTTGAACGCACTGAAGTCAGAGAAGTCCGAGTTCCCAGTTATTTTGAACGCAGCACCAGACATCCTATTATGGTGCATGGTCTTACACATATAATTAAGGTTTGAAACCCACATTTTTGGGGGTGACCCAACCAAATTCACATATAAATGTGTGTTATAGATTCTCATTGTAAGCAAGTCTAAGAAGCGAAGCTGTGTATTGTTTCTATTTGCACTCTTTCCAATGGTGTAGAGTAAAAATACTTTAAAGTACTACATAAGTCGTTTTTTTTGTGCATCTGTACTTTAATATTTATACTTTTGACGGCTTTTACTTTTACTCCACTACATTCCTAAAGAAAATGATGTACTTTCTACTCCATACATTTTCCCTGACACACAAAATTACTTTGTACATTTTGAATGCTTAGCAGGACAGGAAAATTGTCTAATTCATGCGCTTAAAGACAAAATCCCTGGTCATCCCTACTACCTCTGATCTGGTGGACTCACCAAACACACATGCTTTGTTTGTTAATATGTTGGTGTGACCCTGGATATCTGTAAATTAAAGAAACAAGAAAACTTGTCTGGTTTGCTTAAAATAAATCATTTGACATTATTTGCATAGTGTATCTTTAATAGGATCTTTATGGTTTTATGCATATAATTAGGAACTAGTAATTTAATAGGATCGCTATGATTTTATTGTACGGGGCATGCTACGTTCACATGTAGTCGGAACTAAGAAATGTCCAGCTTGCTGATTCATTAATCGCAACACGTGTATAACTGCAACCAGTTAGCAAGTCGGACATTTCAGAGTTTCCTAGTTCCGACTAGTATGTGAACGCAGCAACAATCCGCAGTTTTGGCCTCTGTCCTGTCTCCCGCAACCAAACGCCACTAATGTAGAACAAAAACGTTGATCTGTCCCGTATTTCATTAAGACATTCCGACCTGTCTCTTGCAGTTACCTTGCGCTTATGAAAATATAGGCCTGTATCACAGGATCTCGGTGGCACCTTAATTGGGGAGGACGGGTTTATGGTAAGGGCTGGAGCAGAATCGTATCAAATACATGGTTTCCATGTAGAAAGATTAAGGTGCTATCATACACACATTTGCGTATGTCTTAACTAAGAATATCAAAATGGCGTCTCCCATCACTCGTGCCATCTGATGACGCACTCTGCAGTGCCAACTAGTAGTTATTGTAAGAAAACTCCTCACAGCTAGGAAAACAGCAAGTAGCTCCAGGTAATTGATATGCAGTGCTCTTAGTTCTGTCGACCAAACCCCCCTTTCAGAGTAGCCCACACACTCTCTCCCTGTCTCCGGCAGCCCCGAGGCCACCTTAACACTGATAACAAAGAGGCCCTTCTCCAGTAACCCCAATTTCCCTAAGAAGTCAGTGAACAACTAAGTCTGAACTCTTCCAGTGACACTGAGTGTGTTTCCACCCCAGGCAAACAGGACAGCACTTGTGAGTATCTTGCCCTAGGCTTACTCTTACCACTGGCCATCTTACTCAAACAAGGAAGCACAAACTACACAAGCAGAGCAGAAGTGCTAGGCTTTTAGCAAACACAAATCCTACCCAAGCAAGGAAGCATTAGCTACACAAGCAGAAAGTAGTTTGCTTTTAGCAAACACAAAAACCAATAACAAGACCCCAAACTCGCAACATCTAGGTGGACGAATAATCTCTCCCCACTAACAGACACCTAAGACGCTTGTAAATTGTGTTAGCTGAAGAATTGAGGAAATTAATGTGAGCCATGCTGTTATAGCCAGGAAGGCGGGGCTTCCGAGAATGGACTCTGCCCTTTGGGCATGTTTTTAGTTTTCTTCAGGTGAATGTGATTCGTTGTTGACTCCCCATAGTGTGTTATACAGAGTGACCGACTGAAAGGGAACAGACTCCCACTTCTTCCATCCTTCAAAGTTCCATATCTCCTCACTCGGGGTTGTACAGCTCGTGACAGCTTTTCATGTAACTTCATCGCCGAGAAGTCCTCCAATCCCAGAAACCGCTCGGCCGCATCCACAATGATGTCCATCTTTCGAGACTTTTTCTCCACTTTGGCAGTGCCGTTGATCACCATAGCCATAAGTACAAAGTCCACCTTCTTAACCTGTAGAATATCTGGGTCCTGATGATGAGAACCAACCCCTGCTGCCTGCAGTGAATGCCTATCCACCACCATTGGCCCTTCAGGACCATTCGCCCCCTCAACCCTCTTGGCAGCTGCTGCATATGATATGTTCTGGTTGGCCCTGACTTTAGCCACCTCGTTTTCTTTCACCCTCGTCGGGCATTCCAAACATGAAGCAACATGGTTCCCACCACAATTGAAATATTTCACACGATCAAAACTCAAACCACACTCAATGTGATCTCCACAACTTTCACACCTTTGCTTCTTTCATCTACAGACACTTTCCACATGTCCAAAGGCACTATAGTGATTACACTGCAACAATCTTAGGACAAACGCTCTGCACCTCGGTAGGTAGGGACTCCGCTTCAAAAAACAAATTACAGATAGACTCTTCACTTTCTCTCCATTAACTACTTGATTCATCCAATGTGCATCAATCACTCCAGGGATATTTGTTATTTCTTCCATCTTGACTTCCTATGCACGCCAGATATTACCCCCTTGAGGGGTGCACTGCACCGAAGAGCTACGCACGACACGGTAACCTTCTCGAATAAAGTACACGATATCAAAACAAGTACACTTATCGTAATCCTCACTGCATTAACCCATCACTCTTTCCACCAGCTTGGATATTTCAAATGGATTCCTCAGGTTTGGCAACTCAATCCTCCCCTCCTCAACAAACCACACTCCTACAAGATAAGAAGGGGCATTCGCAGAACTACCTGTTTTGTTTCCCAGCACTACTTTGGTCTGTTTTCTATTCTTTTGGACCATTGTCCAATCTTCCTTGCTTTTACCACCATAAGTTTGAAGTTCATCACCGTCTCCAGTTTCCGCCATCATTCTGAGTTGCTTGTACCTCAACGCCATTGGTCCCACTCAGGGGGAGAATCTCAACTCCATACTCTTTCTCAATTGGATTTGCTAAACTCCTGCGTCCTGCGTCCTCTCTCCTCCTTCCTCTCTCTCCTTTTGAAAAAGGTCAAAGGTAGGCCTAATCGAGGATAGGCGGCGAGTAGAAGGAACGTTGATGAAAATCCACTTGTATGAAATTACATTTACAGGGGTGAAATCCCCAAATAAATGTGTATATTGATAAAAGAAATTTAGCTAGTGGTGCAAGACATTTTATAGATAAAAGGATAAATAGCATATTTCTCCTTCCAGAAAACAACTGCTTCAAAGGGGGTGTGGCAGATATCAAAACTCTCCCGCGAAGGACTCCGGTAGGATACACATGACCATCCTCGATGAAAGGTGGCTATCAAGGAGGGGAGGACACTCTTCCGTTCGACTACTAACAAATTGACTTCTCCTCAACCACCGACCTCTTATTGGTTTCTAGGTCACTGAAAATAGAGGCTGGAAGACGAGCTTTTGCCCAAATGACAAAAGGCTCTTGCGTCCTTTCTCCTCGCCTCCTTCTCAAAACCCATTGGAAAAGGTCAGAGGAGATGGACTTCTGGCTTTCTCATCCAATGGGATTTGAGAAGATGGCAAGGAGAGAGGACTCGAGGAGTATGCTATTGAGATTCTCCCAGATGGCTCATTTCCATACAGGATTTACCCCAGTGTTTTACCCAAAAGGCAGACTTTTCTGTTTCCATCTACGCGGGCCAGCACCCGTGTCTCACTGGGCCATGGCTCCGGTGGATCTACTTTCACCTGGGGCCAAAGCCAGGCCACTGGTACTTTTCAGCCCTCATTTACATGGCTCACTGTGAATTTTAACACCTTTACACAAAGCAACCATCTTGGTCTATGCCGCTTTGACATTGCTCGTCCAAATATTTATATATTCTTAATTCCATTAATTTACTTAGATTTGTGTGTAATGTGTGTATTGTTGTGAAATTGTTAGATATTACTTGTTAGATATCACTGCACTGTTGGAGCTAGAAACACAAGCATTTTGCTACACCCGCAATAACATCTGCTAAACGTGTATGTGACAAATAAAATGTGATTTGATTTTGATGATGCAGTGGTTGTTGATTCTGCTCTCCCCAAGTTTTTAGTTTCACACTCCTATTGGAAACACAATTACACTTTAATTTACATTAATGTAAAACACTGGCGACACACTGGTGTGGGGGTAAGTTTCCATGGAAATGTTGCAAATGCCTCCTCATTCTTCTCTTTCAATGCTAGACCTATGTTTGACGGGATAAATTCCTCTGTAGCCAAAATGTGAACTGTCTGCACAACTGGTTATCCCCGCCCTCCCCTTTCATCCATTGGACAAATCCTTCTTCGATGGGGTTGATGTAGTGGAGTGTGCGTCAGAGACAGGGAGGAAGTAATTAATCCTTCACTAGAGTTCTCTCTATGACCATATCAAGCAAATACAACACAACAGACATGTTAAACTATTCAATGGAATAGTACTGATGTTGAGAATACTGGAAATTAGTTTACACAAACAAAAACAACTTTCTCTATGCAGTTTCAATTAAAATGTATTTGGTAAAGGACCCTCCCTCATATCACTCCCCTGCAGTCCCCCAACCCCAAAATATAGTGCCTTCAGAAGGTTAAATGGATTTAATTGTAATTTCTTGTCAAAGATCTACATAAAATACTCAATATCCAAGTGGAAGAAAAATTCTAACATTTGTAAAAACAAATAATCATGAAAAATAACCCTAATATATCTTGATTAGATAAGTATTCAACCCCCTGAGTCAATACATGTTAGAATCACCTTTGGTAGCGATTACAGCTGTGAGTCTCTAAGAGTTTTCCACACCTGGATTGTGCAACATTTGCCCATTATTCGTTTAAAAATTCTTCAAGGTCTGTCAAATTGGTTGTTGATCATTGCTTGACAAAAATGTTCAGGTCTTGCCATAGATTTTCAAACTGTAACTAGGCCACTCAGGAACATTCAATGTCATCTTGGTAAGCAATTACAGTGTATATTTGGCCTTGTGTTTCAGGTTATTGTTTTGCTGAAAGGTGAATTTGTCTCCCAGTGTCTGTTAGAAAGCAGACAGAACCAGGTGTTCCTCTAGGATTTTGCCTGTCCTTAGCTCTATTACGTTTCTTTTTATCCCAAGAAACTCCCTAGTCCTTGCCAATGACAAGCATACCCATAACATGATACAGCCACCACCATGAAAATACGAAGAGTGGTAGTCAGTGATGTGTTGTTGGAATTGCCGCAAACAAAGCTTTGTATTCAGGACATGAAGCTAATTTCTTTGTCATATTTGTTGCAGTTTTCCTTTAGTGCCTTATTGCAAACATGTTTATGTTCTGGAATACAGTTGAAGTCGGAAGTTTACATACACCTTAGCCAAATACATTTAAACTCAGTTTTTTTTTACAATTCCTGACATTTAATCAGAGTAAAAATTCCCTGTCTTAGGTCAGTTAGGATCACAACTTTATTTTAAGAATGTGAAATGTCAGGATAAAAGTAGAGAGTGATTTATTTCAGCTTTTATTTCTTTCATCACATTCCCAGTGGGTCAGAAGTTTACATACACTGAATTAGTATTTGGTAGCATTGCCTTTAAATTGTTTAACTTGGGTCAAACGTTTCGGGTAGCCTTCCACAATAAGTTGGTTGAATTTTGGCCCATTCCTCCTGACAGAGCTCCTGTCAGGTTTGTAGGCCTCCTTGCTCGCACACACTTTTTCAGTTCTGCCCACAAATTCTCTAAAGGATTGAGGTCAGGGCTTTGTGATGGCCACTCCAATACTTTGACTTTGTTGTCCTTAAGCCATTTTGCAACAACTTTGGAAGTATGCTTGGGGTCATTGTCCATTTGGAAGACCCATTTGCAACCAAGCTTTAACTTCCTGACTGATGTCTTGAGATGTTGCTTCAATATATCCACATAATTTTCCGTCCTCATGATGCCATCTATTTTGTGAAATACACCAGTCCCTCCTGCAGCAAAGCACCCCCACAACATGATGCTGCCACCCCCGTGGATGTTCTTCGGCTTGCAAGCATTCCCCTTTTTCCTCCAAACATAACGATGGTCATTATGGCCAAACAGTTCTATTTTTGTTTCATCAGACCAGAGGACATTTCTCCAAAAAGTACGATCTTTGTCAGCATGTGCAGTAGCAAACCGTAGTCTCTCTTTTTTATGGCGGTTTTGGAGCACTGGCTTCTTCCTTGCTGAGTGGCCTTTCAGGTTATGTCGATATAGTACTTGTTTTACTGTGGATATAGATACTTTTGTACCTGTTTCCTCCAGCATCTTCACAAGGTCCTTTGCTGTTGTTCTGGGATTGATTTGCACTTTTCACACCCAAGTACGTTCATCTCTAGGAGACAGAACGCGTCTCCTTCCTGGGCGGTATGAAGGCTGCATGTTCCAAAGGTGTTTATACTTGCGTACTATTGTTTGTATAGATGAACGTGGTACCTTCAGGCATTTGGAAATTGCTCCCAAGGATCAACCAGGCTTCTAAAGCCATGACATAATTTTCTGGAATTTTCCAAGCTGTTTAAATGCACAGTCAACTTATTGTATGTAAACTTCTGACCCACTGGAATTGTGATACAGTGAATTATAAGTGAAATAATCTGTCTGTAAACAATTGTTGGAAAAATGACATGACGTGTCATGCACAAAGTAGATGTCCTAACCGACTTGCCAAAACTATAGTTTGTTAACAAGAAAATTGTGGAGAGGTTGAAAAACAAGTTTTAATGACTCCAACCTAAGTGTATGTAAACCTCTGACTTCAACTGTATATTTATTCTGTACAGGTTTCCTTCTTTTCACTCTGTCAATTGGGTTAGTATTGTGGAGTAACCACAATGTTGTTGATCCATCCTCAGTTTTCTCCTATCACAGCCATTAAACTCTGTAACTGTTTTAGTCATCATTGGCCTCATGGTGAAATCCCTGAGCGGTTTCCTTCCTCTCCGGCAACTGAGTTAGGAAGGACGCCTGTATCTTTGAAGTGACTGGGTGTATTGATACACCATCCAAAGTGTAATAAATAACTTCACCATGCTCAAAGGGATATTCAATGTCTGCTTTTTTATTTTTACCCATCTACCAACAGGTGCCCTTTGTTGAGAGGCATTGAAAAACCTGCCTGGTCTTTTTAGTTGAATCTGTGCTTGGAATTCACTGCTCGACTGAGGGACCTTACAGATAATTGTATGTGTGGGGTACAGATATGAGGTAGTCATTCATAAAACATGTTAAACACTATTATTGCACACAGAGTAGTCCATGAAACTTATTATGTGACTTAATGAGCACATTCTTTTACTTATTTAGGCTTGCCATGACAAAGGGGTTGAATACTTATTGACTCAAGACATTTCATTTTATTTGTATTATTATTTATTATTAATCCACTTTAACATTATGGGGTATTGTGTGTAGGCCAGTTACACAAATCTCAATTGAATCCATTTTAAATTCAAGCTGTAACACAACAAAATGTGGAAAAAGTCAAGGGGTGTGAATACTTTCTGAAGTCACTGTACATGTATAGCTCAGTGCCCCCAACAGCATGTCCCCTTGTGATTAGTACTGACAAATGTGGTCTATGGCTTTGCCTCTTCCTCTTTGGTACTGATAAAAAGATTGCGTCATCATTATCTCAGCTTTGAATACTCATGATTGTCATGTCAACAATAAGGGAAAGTTTAGCGTTCACCTGGGAAAACTCCCTTTATCCTGATACACAAGCATTACCATACCCACTGCCCCACCCACATCTCTGGTTACCTGTTGTAAAACAAACAGCCTTTGGTTTCATACTTCAATAAATTATATTTCTCAGTCAATCATAAATATGTCTACTGTGGCAGACACAAATAGGCCTACAGTACTTTTCATATTTTTTTCCTATGAAACCAGACCAACAGCTTGTCAGGGCCTGTTATGAGTGGATTAGCAATCACGTTTATCCAGAGCCCCTTCCAAGAGGCATGGTTGAGGAATTTGATTATGTAAACGTTGAATGAAACAACCAGGTAGACCAGTTATTAAGGAATATACCAAATATTCCCCCACACTTTGAAAATGTTCCCGACCTGGGAAAGTTTTGGGGAATTCAAAACAGTTGATTCATACCATCACCCAGTTAAGCAAGTGCTGCATAATGCTAATTTGTTCAGACTATAACCTCCAGCATGTTTACCTTAAAATGTATTGTTTCCTGTCATCAGTTAGTCCATTTAACAGATCAGTTGGTCTATTAACAGGATTCTCATAAAAAAAGTCTTCACAATGAGTGTATTGTTCAACATGTAATGGTATATAGGTGTACAGGACAATACAATGCAGCCACAGAAACTGAAAGCAACACTGACTGTGGTGTCTCCAATCAGAAAATGGGGAATTCCCTGCTCCAGCACCACTCTATATAGTTTGGTAAACGGTCAATTGTATGGATATTGGTGGTTGGTTGACAAACTGTGACTTACAGTATTCCTCATTTGGACTACTGTACATGTACTTGCTACATCCCCTCAAGATATTCCATCATCATATCCACCTACTTGGATTCTGACTAAGGACCAGTTGAGTTCAGCAGTGGTCCCTTTTGTGGCAATCAGTGTGACAGGCAATCAACCCAGAAGAAAACCATGAAGAAATTCAACTTCATGAGCAGAAAGAGTAAGCCATTGGGGAGAGAGGACGTGAGTCCTCTGATTAAGAACAGTACACTGCCTACAGATGGTGAGGTCCAGATTATTATTATGGTCTATCTATTGTTTGTCTGAGTTTTTGTCATTTGTCATGTTTGTTCCATAAGCAAGAAGATATGTCTACATTTGTTGGGATAAATGTATTTTAATGTAATAATAGCATGACCAAAACAAACAGTATTCAATTTATAATGAATAAACTAAGAATACATGAATAATGGTCTTTTGCATATTTTTTTGGAGCACTGTATTCATTCAAATGCATTGCATTATTGGTATTATTCACAGAAGAGGACCAAACCGGGAATGTGGGGTATGGGAATCCCTACATGGAGAATGGCTTTAACAACCATCAGGAGTTGGACAATCAGGGGGGTCAGGAGAAGGGACAGTTGTTGCTCAGTGTACTTGCAGAAGCTTTGGGACAACCATGTTGTCCCTCAAGAGAGACTTGAAGCTAATTTGGAGGGGCCACCAGAAGAGATTATGTGCCATGAGGCTCAGAAGAAGGACGATACACACCCAGAAGTTTTTCATCTTATTGAAGCGTCTGTGGACAAACACTTCCCCAAACTGCCAGCAGGGAACACTGTGAATCAGCTGGAGGGCTACCTGATAAAGGTGCAAATAACTGTGCAAGGGGAGCTTCTGAGGTTGGCACCCCTGCTCAAAGAGGCTCAGTTGCTGAAGCATTTGATTGCTTGCTATCATCAGCGTACGTTTGACTGTCTACAGCAGATCCTTCAGCATGTCAACACAAAAAAAGAGGCCTTCACAGTTCTTGACTGGGTACTACACACATACTTGAGGTACTCTGTCCCACCTGCACACTCTCTCTCTCTCTCTCTCTCTCTCTCTCATTCACTCTCACTGGGATGGTGTAGTACTGATTCTGATACTAAAGCAGTAATGGCATACATTTTCTGGGTTGTTTTTCTAGTGAGGAGCTGCTAGGACACCCCAACATCTGGGATGAGGCTATACATGCAGTTGACCTTCTCCTTCTGACAGACTGGATCCCACAAGCTGAGAATAAACTCCTGGCCACTGTGCAGGTGAATAACCTATAGGTGATGTGAAGTCATCTCAAAACAAGCACACTTCTTGAGGGCTAGATTTCTATCATGTATTGATTTTTAAACATATTTTATTTGATAATAACCCATGAAGTTCCTGTGAAGATTTTACATATTTCAGTCTCTCTGTCTGACCCATTGTAGGAGGACACCTCCACATCACTGAGGAGGATCCTTCAGAACGAGGTGTCAGGTAGAGAGGTGTGTGTCTCTGGAGAGGAGGCCTTTATCAAACTGCATCTGGATGTCATCCAGGTACTTTAACCAGCAGTGATGTGTAAAGAGATAATAAAGTGTATCACTGTAAATCTATACTAAACCATTTCTCTCCCTGTGACTCTTCCTCCTCTACATAGTGCATCAATGCTGTTCTCCAGAAAGCAAAGATGATGAGCCAAACTCTGATGCGCAAGGTCCAAATAGTCTGTTGGCAAGAGCTACAGGACTTTGTGGAAAGGTAGTTGTCACCTTTTCTTAGTACCACACTACGGTTTCATTGTCTTGCTGTTTGTCTAGTAATGCACTGAGACCAGGCAAAATGTTGAATGAATGTGCTTATTGTGCTAAACTGTGCAGGTATGTTAATGTTGAAAAGAAGCACCTTCAGAAACAAGCAGGAATGGGAACATCAGGTACAATGCACTTCTTTAAGACTTTCAACACCTGCAATGAACTCAAGTAAGTTTTATATGTTCTTCTTATGCTATGAAATCAAATCTCATGTATTGTTGTTGAATCATGATAATCATTATGATTATGTATCTGTTGCAGGTTGTATATTTCAAGGATTGCCAAAGATTACACAAGCTTAGACTGTGTTAAAACCATATCAACACTTAAGGGGTTGGAAGCTCTTTCTTGGAAGCTTCTCCTGGAAAAACCAATTCAACTTGCACAGGTTAATCCCCCCCCCCCCAGCTGAATAGAATACTATAGCAAGACAAGCCTATCTGTTCAAAATCCACAAGTTCCCACTTCCAATATGAACTTCATCCTAGAAACACATTCATTTTGTAATCTTCATTTGTATTAAATTATATTGAAACCATTAAGGGAAACTGGACAGTGTTACAATGTTTTGTGATCCCCAGATTTCCTTGAAGAAGTATTTCAAAAGAGAGGATGAACAAATGGAAAATCTAATGAAAGATATTACATTTATTTTCCAAGACCTTCCCAAAGACAAGGATACGCAAAAGGTGTGTTCACTGTTCACATCTGGTGTGAGAGCATTCCTATTACATTCTTCTTCTTTTTTTTCTCTCCCCAATTTCGTGGTATCCAATTTGTAGTAGTTACAGTCTTGTCTCATCGCTGCAACTCCCGTACGGACTCGGGAGAGGCGAAGGTCGAGAGCCATGCGTCCTCCGAAACACAACCCAACCAAGCCGCACTTCTTCTTGACACAATGCCCATCCAACCAGGAAGCCAGCCGCACCAATGTGTCAGAGGAAACACCGTACACCTGGCAACCTGGTCAGCGTGCACTGCGCCCGGCCCGCCACAGGAGCGCGATGAGACAAGGATATCTCTGCCGGCCAAACCCTCCCTAACCCGGGCGACGCTGGGCCAATTGTGCGCCGCCCCATGGGCCTCCCTGTCGCGGCCGGCTGCGACAGAGCCTGGACTCGAACCCAGAGTCTCTGGTGGCACAGACCACTGCACCACCCGGGAGGCCCCTCCTATTACATTCTTATAACGAAACTGTAATGTGAAATACTCAACACTTCTCTCTTGTTCTTTCCAGCATATTATTTTATACATCTCTGTATAAAATTTTTATACATCTCTGTCCCTTCTCTCTGCAGACTGTGATTAACAAAGCCTATCAGTGCATCACCCTTCTGTACCTCCAACACCTGGTGCAGAGTAACCATGGGAAGCTGGTGAAGAGATGGGATTATGTGAACAAAAGAGTGATGCATGATGCCGAGCTCCTTCACTCCATCTTCTCAGGCCTGGTGAAAAAGCTAGTCCTGTTGTACACCAATTACTATAAATGCCTCCTTTCTACCTGATAAGATGCAGCTGGTTCTTCTCAGAATGTGTAATTACTTTAAAAGGTCAACATTCTTCTACTGACATTACTTATTTTTTATCAGAATCCTGATGTTAAACAGTGGAACATCATACTGATTAAAGTGAGAGAAGTGCTGGAGTGCAGCGACATTGAAAGTCTCAAGATAACAGTCAGTGAGATACTGAGGGACAATGCCAGTACAAGGTAAAACAGAGTATACCACAGGGTTTCAAAAGTCTGCATGGTCCACAGCACTGAAAGTAATTTTATTACATAGGGATTAGCTTGAGAACAGGCTTGATATCTCCAATATTATGTATTGATAAATGTTTATCTCTGTTGTAGTGCTGCTGAGCACCTTCCAGCCCTGCTGCGCTGGAAGGGAGGCCTGTCATGGAGACTGACCCGGGAGGTTCTGGAGGCAAGCCAGGAAGTGTACCCCATTGACCTCTCCCAAACCAGGTCTGCACCCTGGTTTGGCTGGCTTTTTTGCTGCTGAGTGTGTGAACTGGGACGTCTCTGGCAAAGGACAATAACGAGCCCACTCTAAACAACATGACCCTCAAGTTCTCACCCTACTGCACAATATTTGGAGCTCTGTTTACATGTCTTTGTCAACTTTTTAAAAGGTACTATATGGCAAGTTATTATTTACGGTCTTAAAGAGAAATTGGAATTAAAACTGCCTAAAGTTTTTCATTTTCAGGTCAAGTGGTTTTAATCCTCATCAAAAATGCCTAATGGAAAGACTTAGAACCAATAGTGCCCTGTAGATGGAGACAACGGCGGGAAGGCTATCAGTGATTGTGCTTCCGCTGAGAAATCCCCTAACAGTCTTTTTGGCTTGTGAGAGTAGTACTCGAATATTGGAAATTCCAAAATGTACAAATACAGTAATCAGTAAGTCAATTTGAATGCATTTTGGATGGCTCCATTGGAGAGGTAGGATGGTATTTAGCTTATCTTTTTCAATGAACAGTATGGTGTTTCCCTTCATATCATTATCACAAACTATTATAAATCACTGACAGTCTTCCAGTGGAGATAAAGACATTAACCTGGAAGAATTGGCAGCCTGATTCACTCTAAACATCTTTCCTGTTAACAAGGCTGTAAATGTGGTTTCCTTCCTCCTTCCAAAGTCATAGGTACACTACCGGTCAAAAGTTTTAGAACATCTTGTCATACAAAGGTTTTTCTTTATTTTTACAATTTTCTACATTGTAGAATAATGGTGAAGATGACAAAACTATGAAATAACACATATGGAAACATGTAGTAAACAAAAAGAAGTGTTGAACAAATAATTTATTTGATATTTGATATTCTTCAAATAGCTATCCTTTTCCTTGATGACAGCTTTGCACACTCTTGGCATTCTCCCAACCAGCTTCATGAGGTAGTCACCTGGAATGCATTTCAATTAACAGGTGTGCCTTCTTAAAAGTTCATTTGTGGAATTTCTTTCCTTAACGCATTTGAGACAATCAGTTGTGTTGTGACAAGGTAAGGGTGGTATACAGAAGATAGCGCTATTTGGTAAAAGACCAAGTCCATATTATGGCAAGAACAGCTCAAATAAGCAAAGAGAAACGACAGTCCATCATTACTTTAAGACATGAAGGTTAGTCAATACGGAACATTTCAAGAACATTGAAAGTTTCTTCAAGTGCAGTCGCAAAAACAATCAAGCGCTATGATGAAACTGGCTCTCATGAAGACCGCCACAGGAATGGAAGGATGGATGCTGCAGAGGATAAGTTCATTAGAATTATCAGCCTTAGAAATTGCAGGACAAATAAATGCTTCACAGAGTTCAAGTAACAGACACATCTCAACATCAACTGTTCAGAGGAGAGGCCTTCATGGCCGAGAGAGGCCTACAGGCCTTCATGGTCGAATTGCTACAAAGAAACCACTACTAAAGGATAAAAATAATAAGAAGAGACTTGCTTGGGCCAAGAAACATGAGCAATGGACATTAGACCAGTGGAAATGTGTCCATTGGTCTGGAGTCCAAATTTGAGGTTTTTGGATCCAACCGCCGTGTCCTTGTGAGATGCGGTGTGGGTGAACGGATGATCTTCGCATGTGTATTTCCAACCGTAAAGCATGGAGGAGGAAGTGTTATGGTGTGTTGGTGCTTTGCTGGTGACACTCTCTGTGATGTATTTAGAATTCAAGGCACACTTAACCAGCATGGCTACCACAGCAGCGATACGCCATCCCATCTGGTTTGGGCTTAGTGGGACTATCATTTGTTTTTCAACAGGACAATGACCCAACACACCTCCAGGCTGTATAAGGGCTATTTTACCACGAAGGAGAGTGATGGAGTGCTGCATCAGATGAACTGGCCTCCACAATCACCCAACCTCAACCAAATTGAGATGGTTTGGGATGAGTCTGACCTTAGAGTGAAGGAAAAGCAGCCAACAAGTGCTCAGCATATGTGGGAACTCCTTCAAGACTGTTGGAAAAGCATTCCAGATGAAGCTGGTTGAGAGAATGCCAAGAGTGTGCAAAGCTGTCATCAAGGCAAAGGGTGGCTATTTGAAGAATCTCAAATATATTTTGATTTGTTTAACACTTTTTTGGTTACTACATGATTCCATATGTGTTATTTCATAGGTTTGATGTCTTCACTATTATTCTACAATGTAGAAAATAGCAAAAATAAAGAAAAACCCTTGAATGAGTAGGTGTTCTAAAACTTTGGACCGATAGTGTAGCTTACTGGTAAAGTGAGTGTTTACCTGGAACTGATACACAAAATAAATAATGGTCGGCTAGACAAGTGCTTAGAGTGTATACTTTCCATTTTCATTGACAGAATGGTAACAATGACTTGGAATCATTGACTAACCAATTGAAGGGAAATCCTTGAGTAAGGCAGAAAATACTAAATAACCACATAATTCTTGAATCCATGAAGGAGAAATTGAGAAATGTCAACTACACAGAGGTGCCTCACATACATGTAATGAATAGCTCTTTTTATTAAATAAATAATTCAACATGCAAAATACAACATAAAATCTGTAAGAAGCTATAGTACAAAGTTAAACAGCCCCACTTCACACGGATGAGTATGCCACAGGGTTTCCAAAGTCTGCATGATCCACAGCACTGACTAATTTTATTCCATAGGGAATAGCTTGAGTACAGGCTAGATATCTCCAATTTTATGTATTGATACATGTTTACCTCTGTTGTAGTACTATGGAGCACCTGCCTACCCTGCTGCATTGGACGGGAGGACTGTCACAGAGACAGACCTGGGAGGTTCTGGAGGCAAGCCAGGAGGTGTACTCCATTTTTCTGTCCCAAACCAGGTCTGCAGCCTGGTATGGCTGCCTTTTTTGCTGCTGAGTATGGGAAGTCTCAGGTAGAGGACAATAACGACCTCATTCTAAACAACATGACGCTCAACTTCTCACCCTACTGCACAATATTTGGAGCTCTGTTTACATGTCTTTGTCAACTTTTTAAAAGGTACTATATGGCAAGTTATTATTTACGGTCTTAAAGAGAAATTGGAATTAAAACTGCCTAAAGTTTTTCATTTTCAGGTCAAGTGGTTTTAATCCTCATCAAAAATACCTAATGGAAAGACTTAGAACCAATAGTGCCCTGTAGATGGAGACAACGGCAGTAAGGCTATCAGTGATTGTGCTTCCGCTGAGAATGGAAATCCCCTAACAGTCTTTTTGGCTTGTGAGAGAGAGAGTAGTACTCGAATATTGGAAATTCCAAAATGTACAGTAATTCACAATACATACAGTAATCAGAAAGTCAATTTGAATGGTACCATCCACTACATGCTTCCACAATGGTCTCCCAGGGGATATTATCATCAAAGAATGGTGTTTCCCTTAAATCCTTATCACAACCTATTATTAAAACTGACAGTCTTCCAAGGGATACAGAGACATTAACCTGGAATGATTGGCAGCCTGACTCACTTGAAATGCCTATCCTGTAAACAACAAGGCTGTTAATGTGGTTTCCTTCCTCCTTCCAAAGTCATAGGTAGCTTACTGGTAAAGTGAGCGTTTACCTGGAACTGATACACAAAATAAATAATGGTTGGCTAGACAATTGGTTAGAGTGTATACTCTGCATTTTCATTGACAGAATGGTAACAATGACTTTTAGTCATTGACTAACCAATTCAAGGGAAAATGTAATCTAAATTATAATCTATGTACCCACAAGTAATTATTTATCATGAGATGGCAATAAACAATAACTTGTAATGCAGAATACTTTCGAGGACACACGCTCAAGTACACAGTACAAATATGATACACATATGAAATATTTTATGATGTATTTGCTATTCAACAAAACTGAGGCTTGAAATGACGTATACGCTTTCTAAATATAGTACAATCAAATTCTAAAACGACTAACTATAAAATGTCAACTTCCTTATAACTGTAAAATACATGTTTCATGTTAGAGAAAATGTGCATATTCTCTACTCATTATGAACTGGCCATTCTTCTCATATTAATCTTGTCTGTCTATGACAAACAGAAAAAACATATATTTAAAATCTCAGAATTATTTTTGATGACTTTGATAAAGTTCTGGATGTGATGAAACCATTCTCTCCTGCTACGCTAGGAACTAAGGATTGCAGGCATGTGCTTTGTCAGTGGCTGTGACGTAGCGTTCAGCCAGGAGTTGATGGAGAGTTGGAAGAGTGAATGAAATGGTAGGCAGGACATCCCAGCTTCAAGTGATGTCAGATTTCACAGCCTGAGGTACACATGTGGAAGATATATACTCCCGAGTCCGTGAGATCTAGGGCTATCGCTGAATGCATGCTATTTCAATCTATGGTGTCCACAGAACAATTTATAAGCGAACATTTCGGTCAGAACCGGAACCAGAACCACGCTAGTCCCCTCTTTAGGGTACTTTCCTTACAAGAGCATTGCAGACTTGATTCATTAACAGTATTCAACACTCATTTGACCTGTACCTTGGAGAAAAAAGATGGGGCATCCTGGGAGCTGGTGGTGTCCTGGTTGTCCAGAAGGGTCTTCTTTACCCTCGTCACGGCAGAGGCAGAAAGGTTGGATTTGAGGCTAAGCAGGGCGGACACCTGGAATTCACTGTGGGTTAAAGTGGAAAAGGTTGAGCTCACTGTGTGTTCAACGCAAACACAGCATCATCTGCACTGTGTTATTGGCCTTGTGCCAAGGCACTGTAACTTCATTTAGCATTATAAAAGGAACTGTTTCAGCTGTATCAATATAAGCAATCACTGCACTAGAATATGCAAAGGAAATACAAAATCACATAACTGTTGTTAGAAAATACTGTAGCTATGTGAATAACAAGTATGAAAGTTTAACCTGAGATCAGGGTAAGCTTGACTCAGAGTCACTATCTCCAGCTGTATGGAGGAAATGTCTTGGAGTTTCAGCACTTCAGCAATCTTGGGCAGGATGTCACTTAGCCACTCCTCCCTGGAACCCTGTGACAACAAACACAATATGATCTCCAGTGTGTGTGTGTGTGTGTGTGTGTGTGTGTGTGTGTGTGTGTGTGTGTGTGTGTGTGTGTGTGTGTGTGTGTGTGTGTGTGTG
>NC_036849.1:14553452-14632298 GCF_002910315.2 Salvelinus sp. IW2-2015 | reverse complement strand
GAGAGAGAGAGAGAGAGAGAGAGAGAGAGAGAGAGAGAGAGAGAGAGAGTCTCTTAAGTGTTCTACATGTATTTGTACATCATGGTGCCACTGGCTATCATAATGATAACAAAACTGTTGATTTCACCAGATTTCTCTATATTTACACACAGATGAAGGCCCCTCCCTCATATCACTCCCTGCAGTCCTCCAACCCAAATATGTATGGCTCAGTGCCCTCAAAAGCATGTTCCCTTCTGATTAGTACTGACAGATAGATGTAACATAGTAAACATGGACAATACAATTAGTATGATATGTTACAAATTCCAATTTTTGTGATATGTTGCGAATTGCAATTTGTGTACAAATTACAATTCGTACAATATATTACGCATTTGCTAAACGTATGATATGTTATGAATTCCAATTTAGCTAGGCTATGAGTTAAAGTTAGGGTTAAGGTTAGGGTTAGGAGTTAGGTTAAAGGATCAAGGTTAGGGGTAGGGGAGGGTTAGCTAACATGCTAAGTAGTTGCAAAGTAGCTAAAAAGTAGTAAGTGGTTGCAAAATTGCTAAACGTCTACCCATCCACCCCGACCAATCACCCTACTTTAGTTTTTGCCATAAGTAACCTTATGTCTTATGTAACCATACCAAACATAACATATTATACTAATTTAAGATCTCCCGATTTACATTTACTATGTTACGTCTAGTCTATGAGACCATGCTGGACAAAGATAAACATATGGCTTCCTTCTTCCTTTCTGGTGCTGATAAAAGTATTGCATCATCATTAGTTCAGCTTTGAATAATCATGATTGTCATGTTAACAAAAAGGAAAAGTTTCGAGCTCACTTGGGGAAATTCCCTTTATCCTGATACACAACCACTACCACAACCACTGCCAACACCATCTCTGGTTAGCTGTTGTAAAACAAACAGGCTTTGGTTTGGTACTATATTTCTCAGTCAATCAATATATTTCTACTGTGGCAGACACAAATATATGAAATTTTCCTCTTCTTTTTTTCTCTCTATGAAACCAGGCCACCAGCATGTCAGGGCCAGTTATGAGTGGATAGCAATAATCCCAGGAGGAATGTTTGGGGAATTTGGTTGTATGAGTGTGGAATGAAACAACCAGGTAGAGCTGTTGTAAATAATATTCACTCCTTGAATTTTTTCCAGACCTAGGAAAGTTTGGGAAAATTCAAAAGGTTAGACGGTGTTCACCCATATAGGAAAATTCTACAATGTAATGGGCTCCCGTGTGGCGCAGTGGTCTAAGGCACTGCATCTCAGTGCAAGAGTTGTCACTACAGTCTCTGGTTTGAATCCAGGCTGTATCACATCTGACTGTGATTGGGAGTACAATAGGGTGGTGTGCAATTGGCCCAGTGTTGCCGGGGTAGGCCG
This sequence comes from Salvelinus sp. IW2-2015, assembly GCF_002910315.2. NCBI lineage: Eukaryota > Metazoa > Chordata > Actinopteri > Salmoniformes > Salmonidae > Salvelinus > Salvelinus sp. IW2-2015. Next base: position 14,630,898 of record NC_036849.1, on the reverse strand, counting down.
TTGTTGTAAATAAGTGTTTGTTCTTAACTGATTTGCCTAGTTAAATAAAAATAAATAACCTCCTGCATGTTTATCTTTCAAACACATTTGAAATGTATTGTGTCCTATCATCAGTTAGTCCTATTAACTATTAACAGGATTATCGTTAAAAACAGTCCTCATAATGAGTCTATTGTTACAAAATGTAATGTTATATTGGCAGGCATCCAGTACAATGCAGCCACAGAAACTGAAAGCAACACCATGACTGTGGAGTGTCACTAATGGAAAAAGGGGGAATTCCCTGCTCCAGCTCTACTGTACATAGTTCGGCAGACAGCCTCTTGTATGGACATTGGTGGTTGGTTGACAAACTGTGACTTACAGTATTCCTCATCTGTACTACTGTACATGCACCTGCTCCATCCCCTCAAGATATTACATCATAATATTTACCTACTTGGATTCTGACTGAGGACCAGTTGAGTTCAGCATTGGTACCTTTTGTGGCAATCAGTGTGTCAGACAATCAACCCAAAAGAGAACCATGAAGAGATTAATCTTGATGACCAGAAAAAGTAAGGAGGAAGGATGAGAGTCCTCTGATGAGGAACAGTACACTACCTGCAGATGGTGAGATCCAGATTCTTACTATGGTCTACCTATTGTTTGTCATTCATCATGTTTGTTCCAAAAGCAAGAAGATATGTCTACATCGCTTGGGATCAATTAGTTATTTTAATGTAATGTATTATGACCAAAACAATCACTATTCAATTTATATTGAATCAACTTAGAGTACATGTACGGTATAATAATGGTAATTCGTTTTTTGTGCCGTGAGACTCAGAAGAAGGACGATACAGACTCAGAAAACTTTCTCCAAAGGTACTTTCACCATATGGAGGCGTCTGTGGACAAAAACTTCCCTAAACTGCCAGCAGAGGACACTATGAATCAACTGGAGTGCTACCTAAAGGAGGTGCAGAGAACTATGCCGGGGGAGCTTCTGAGGTTAATACCCCTGCTCAAAGAGGCTGAGTTGCTGAGGCATTTGATTGCTTGCTATCATCTGTGTACGTTTGACTGTCTACACCGGATCTTCCAGATTGTTGGCACAATGGCGCAGCAGGTAGCCTAGTGGTTAGAGCGGTGGGCCAGTAACCAAAAGGTTGCTGGATCAAATCCCTGAGCTGGCAAGGTAAGCATCTGTTGTTCTGCTCCTGAACAAGGCAGTTCACTGGTAGGCTGTCATTGGAAATAAGAATTTGTTCTTAACTGACTTGCCTAGTAAAATAAAGGAGGTCTTTACTGTGTTCTACACAGATACTCAAGGTACTCAGTGTAACAATTACATGTTTTGGGTTATTTTTCTAGTCAGGAGCTGCTAGGACACCCTGACCTCTGGAATGAGGCTCTCCAAGCAGTTGACCTTCTTCTGACAGACTGGTTCCCACAGGCTGAGAGGCAACTACTGGCCACTGTGCAGGTGAATCACGTATAGGATCATTAATGTCATCTCAAAACTAACAAATCAGTACAGGTGTTCTACTTCTTGAGGGTTAGATTTCTAACATGTATCGATTTTTAAACATATATTTGTGATAATATTCCAAGCAGTTCCTGTGAATATAATATTTAACTCATTTCGGTCTATCAGTACACCTCCTGAGTCTCTCTCTCTTTCTTTCTGACCCACCTTAGGAAGACAGCTCTACATCACTGAGGAGGATCCTTCATAATGAATAGTCAGTTAGAGAGGTGTGTGTCTGGGGAAGATGCCTTCATCCGCCTGCATCAGGATGTCATTCAGTTACTTCAACCAGCAGGGATGTGCACAGAGATTATACAGTGTATCACTGTAAGTCTATACTAAGACATTTCTCTCCATGTCTCTTTTCTTCCTCTGCGTAGTGCATCAATTCTGTGCTCCAAAGAGCAAAGATGATGAGCCAAACTCTGATGCTCATGGCACATATAGTCTGTTGGCAAGAGCTACAGGACTTCATAAAAAGTTAGGTCTCGCTTTTTCTTAGTCCCACAACTGTTTCATGGTCTATAACTGTTTGACCAGGCACAATGTTGAATGAATGTGCTAAACTGTGCAGGTATGTCATGTCAGGTACAATGCACTTCTTCAAGACTTTCAACACCTGCAATGAACTCAAGTGAGTTTCTCTATTCTTCTTATGCTGTTTGCAATCAGTAATGATATTGTTTTTTTCATTACAATGAGCATGACATAAAATCAAATCTCATGTATCATTGTTGGATCATGGTAATCATTATGATTATAAATTATTATGTTTTGCAGGCTGTATGTTCCAACGATTGCCAGAGATGACAAGTTGACTGTGTTAAAACCATTTCAACACTCAAGGGGTATTTCCCCTTAAATCCGTATCACAACCTATTATCAAAACACTGACAGTCTTCCAGGGGAGCTAGAGACATTAACCTGGAAGAACTGGCAGCCTGACTCACTTGAAAAACTGTTAACAATGCTGTTAATGCTGTACATGCTTCCTCAATAGTATCCCAGGGGATATTATCATCAAGGTCTGGTGTTTCCCCTTAAATCCTTATCACAACATATTATCAAAACACTGACAGTCTTCCAGGGGAGCTAGAGACATTAACCTGGAAGTATTGGCAGCCTGTCCTGTTAATGCTGTTTCCTTCCTCTTTCCAAAGTAATAGGCAGCTTACTGGTAAAGTGAGCATTTACCTGGAACTGATACACAAAACAAATCACAGTCGGCTAGACAAGTACTTAGTGTGTATACTTCCCCTTGTCGTTGACAAAATAGTAACAATGACTTAGAATGGTTGACTAACCAATTTGAGGGAAATCCTTGAGTAAGGAAGAAAACACTCAAACTTGAAGTGTGAACATGAAGAAGAAATGACAGAGAACTATACAGAGGTGCCTTACAGACGTAATGCATAGTCCTTTTTATTACATAAATAATTCAACATGCAAAATACAACATACAAATCTATAAGAACACAGTATTCTCATGGAGGAAAAAACTGCAGTAACCTAAAATAACCGTATTATATCAATATATTAAATGTCTACTCTTCACAGCACCCTCAAAAGCTCATAAGGTACAGCAATGTGAAATAAGTCCCTTTAAGAATGCCCATATACAAAAGACAATCTAATACAGTACAGCTTATCATTGCATGGTTAACACTACAGACTTGACTCAAGAGTGTTCAACAATCATTTGACCTGTCGTCACTAGTTATCACAGCCACAAAATCATAAACCACACCCATTTTTACAATTTCTCGTGTTAAAATATGATTTTAAAACTCTAGCCTTAACCACACTGCTAACCTCATGCCTAACCCTAACATTAAATTAAGACCAAAATGCTAGTGGTAACTAGTGGAAATCCTATACCTTGGAGAAAAACGACGGGCCATCCTGGGAGCTGGTGGTGTTCTGGATGTCCAGGAGGGTCTTCTTTATCCTCTTCACAGCTGAGGCAGAAAGGTTGGACTTGAGGCTAAGCAGGGCGGTCACCTGGACGTCACTGCGGGTCAAAGGGGAAAAGGGTGAGCTCATCGGTTGTACAATGCAAACACAGAATCATCTGCAGTGTGTTATTGGCCTTGTGCAATGAACTTTAACTGAATTTAGCATTATAACCTGAATTATTTCTGTATCAATATCAGCCATCACTACATAGTATGCAAAGGAGATACAAAATCTCATAGCTACAGTGTTGTGTAATAACAGTTATGTGAGTAAGAAGTATGAAAGTTCAACCTGAGATCAGGGTAAGCTTGACTCAGAGTTACTATTTCCAGCTGTATGGAGGAAATGTCTTGGAGTTTCAGCACTTCAGCAATCTTGGGCAGGATGTCACTTAGCCACTCCTCCCTGGAACCCTGTGAAAACAGTCACAATGTTATTTCCAGTGTGTGTGTGTGTGTGTCTGTGTGTGTGTGTGTGTGTGTGTATGTGTATTCTCACCGCTTCAGTGAACAGTTTGTTTAGTCTCTGGCCATCCTCACACACCAACCTGGCCGCCTGCTCCTGCATCCTTTTGTCTCTCAGCTTGATCTTCCTCTTCAGTAGCCTCCTCACGTACTCCACTGTCACCTCCAAGTGCAGCTGGCTCAGCATCTCCTGCATAACCATTCGACCAATTAATCAACCAACCAACCAATCAATTTCTCAATCTATCAATTAACCAACCTACCAACCAACCAGGAAATCAGCCATTCCATCTCTCAATCAATCTGTTAATCAATTTACCTGATGACAGGAGTCAGTCAAGCCCTTAAGATCCTGGGTGTGTTTGTTAATTCCTTCAAACAGCTTCTCAAACACCTGTTTCTTCTTCTCCAACCAGACAGGCGTCCCCAGACCGCTGTACTGAGACTGTGTGTGTGGAGAGGGCAGATAGACAATAGATCAGTACTGAATTAAGAGCAAGGACAGGCTAGTAGGTACATTGCACTTTATATTACTTGACTCAGACGCAAAATCAAAGAGAGATGAGTTGTGTAAGTCAGCTATACCTTGAGATCCTTGTGTATAGGGCTTGTTAAAGATGTGTAGCCAATGTTTTTCATTTCAGCTACTATGGACAGACAGCATTCCTTTACATCCACTGGGAAGATATCGGCTTTGTTCACAATATAGTCCCTGTGTGGAATCATAGACATCAAATTAGATGACTAGATGTCTTGGTGGTTCTATCAATGTGGATATAAAAACTGAAAAGAAAAGTAAAACATACCTAAATTGCTCAACACAGGCAAGATTGGCCATTATCACAGTTCTGCTGTTTCCATTGTTGCTTCCCTTGAGAACTTTCTCCTGGAATTTCTTATAGCTGCAAGTGTGTAATTTGGTATATTAGTAATAGATAATCATAATTTGATAGTATTTGGAGTAGAATACAATGCATTGTAACTTCAGGTCATGCAATTCTTTCCTGCAAAAAGTGTATACTGTAGTACCTATTCAAGAAGTCCTTCAACAGGCAAACAATTATCTGGACTTTGGACGTGGCTCCCAAAACTGTCTCTATCGATTTCACTGCAGCATTAATAAACTAAAGGGACAGTGAAATAAAAAATGTATTAAATTAATCCCTGTTAAAATCAACAACCTAATTTGTGACTAACTGAATAGTTAGAGCAATAAAGGCATGAGGATGCCAAATATTTCCTATATGATGTCTACCTGAATTACGTCGATGGCCAAGGGGCTAAAGTAACAGTCGTCTCTGAGCTCAGGCACAGACCCCTCCATCCAGGCTTGCTCCTCCACCATCAGCACTTTGTTGATCAATGTCTGCACCTCTGTCTGAAAACAGGGCATCAAGAAAACAATGCATCTAACAAGGGAAACATTTATCTCTGCACTCTTAGAAAAAACGGTGCTATCTATAACCTAAAATATAACCTAAAAAAAGTTAATGGTAATAATCCCACAAAAGGGTTCTTTGTCTCTTCCCATAGAATAACTGTTTTTGGTTCCAGGTAGAACCCTATTGGGTTACATGTAGAACCCTTTCCCCAGAGGATTCTACATGGAACCCAAAATAGTTTTACCTGGAACCAAAAAAGTGTTGGCTTATTACCATAAACTTTTTTTAATGATCCACAAGCCATCATTTACATCTCCAGATGTAAGATCTTAATTTGACCCTGCATTTGAGAGCAGGAAAATAATCCTGCAGCAACAGGAAATGTGAATTATTGTGTGGATTATAAATAGACATTTCTGGAGAGGTTGATACATTTTTAGTAAGGGTAAATCAAGTCTGAACATTTTAAGTGGAAATTACTAACTTTAGAAGCCTTTTAAACCTTTTTTTGTTGTTGCAAGATCCTACATCTGTAGGGCTCTATTCAAACCGTATTGCGGAAGTTCAGCGGTACAGCATGATTGAAATTTAAAGGCAATGTTCCTGCGTTAGTGAAGACTTTATTCACGATAAACGCTGCATATGTTGGCTCAATCAGATATTACCTTTACATTTCTATCACACAATCTGTAATGCTTCAGCGATACAGACTGAATAGAGCCCCTAATCTTTTTCTGTACAAAAACATAAACACATGGGTCAGAAACCTGTGGTCCAGTTTGCAGGACACATTTGAATTGAAATCATATTTACCTCTTTGTGAGTAAGACATTGATTCTCCAATGGTGTTGTCAACTCCTCAGTCAAGAGCTTTCCTAACATTTCAGGGTTAATCACCTTGGTCAGTTCCGGATTTTGTAGAATTCTAAGACAAAAACCAGGAGTTACTATGCTAGTCAGTCACATTTCCTAACCTCATTATAAAGTATTTTAATAACCAAACACAAACAAGACATCACTCACTCTGGGTAGGCAACATTCACCCAATACAGGAGGTAAGAGCAGTCATCCATTACCAGCCCATACTCTTCAATCTTCCTCATCCCTGCGCTGAAGGCTTGGTGATACATCTTTCCATAGAAGTTGCAGATATCCATGTCCTCTGGGTAGCAGCCCTTCACATCCTTCACCACCCTCAGCAGGTCCTCCTGCAGCCTCCTGCCCTTCCCACAGACATCCCTCTGCAGGGAGGAGCGTAGCTTGTTGCTCTCTTCAGGAGGCAATTCGGCATTGTCCATACGCTCCTCCACCAGGCTCTGGAGGACAGTGTTGTGGTGAAGTCTACACTCACTGGGTCTCCAGGCAGGCTGTTTACCCACCTGCTTCAGCCATCGCCTATCCTGCTCCTCCTCCTGTAGGATAGCTTTCACTGCACACTTCAGAGCTTCAAGACTGTCTTCGTCTGGACTGAGAGAACTCTTTACAGCCAGGTCTATTTGGCTGAGGAGGGCTTTGTGATCTCTGGTGAACTGCTCTTCCTCCTCCTCCCTCTCTGTGGTCGACTGAACCAACTCTTCTGAGATCTGTCCATATAGACGCTCCTCTCTCTCAATCAGCTGTTGGCCAGCAGCAGACAGGCAATTTCTCTCAAGGTTCTGCTCAAAAGTCAACAACTCTGAGGGGAAAGACAACAAAGACTGTGTAGTGTTTACAGTGTCTAAACTATATGCCATAAAACATTTGCATATGAATGTACTGTATGATATCTGTTAAATTAACCATCTACAGATGTTATATAAACAAATGAATCAGTCATAAGGGAAATGTAAATTCCATAGGGATTTTGATAACCTTTGACAAGAAAGGAATCATTTGAAATTGCAATGCAATGACAGATAAAGGTACAACTCATTGCAGTGTTTACTCACCCTCGAGAGGGGAAGTAATAACACTGGATGTGTTGGGGACATCTGGAGCAGTGATGTTGGTGTTACTCTTGGAATTCCGTCTTAGGATGTGGGGCAATGTTAAATGTTTAAACTTTCTTCCAGCTGATGTTGCCTTTCCACTGGAGAGTTTGTTGTGTTCCACTGGAGAGTTTGGCTCAGTGGATTCTGTTCCTGCGACTGTGTTTCTAGTCCTTAGGGTCCTCATCACTATAGAGAGACAGTCAGAGATAGATGGACACTTACTGCATTAGCATCAGAGGAGACATGCCGATGGGGGTGTTTTACAGACACAATGTGCAATAAACTGATGGTATTCAATCTGCTGCGCTGTTAAATATTGCAGCGACTTTAACACAACGCATAGCGAACTCATCAAGAGGTTTGGACCATTTAGTATAACGGTTAAGCATTTCGCTACTGCTAAAAAATGTGTATGTGACCAATACTATTTGATTTGATTTGAAGGCCTTTTTATCTGGCAATATCTTTATCTAACGTTACCCTAAAAAAGTGGGTAAAAGATAAGATATATATTCTGCAGATATCATTGCTATGTATATTTTGTTAATTATAATTTTGAGATCATAAGCAAACGTTCAGTATGTGTAAAAGAAAGCATTCAGTATAGACATACCTTAAGCCTGATAGAAAAATAAGTGTGAGCCGAAAGGAATAGCTCTACTCTCCCGGCAGGACTGACCACTTTACTTGTATAGCGTAGAACCAGAGTTGCCAACTCTCACCCATTGGTCATTGGTCGTGAAATACACGCATTTGACCCTCTTCTCACGCTCGCACGGCACACGTCTTATATCTCACGCATTGAAAATTACTGAATTTATTTTTGTAATTAGTCGATTATATAGTCAGCGCCTTAACTTTTCAACTGTGCTCCAACTCATTCTGAAATCGGAGCATATATGCGCCTGCAATTTAACATCACGAGCGGAACATCTATAATGGTCCTGCCCTGCCACACTGTCAACCACCGCATATTGAAGAATATGATTGGTCTAAATATGTAAGGGATCAAGATAATTGGTTGCATGTTTTAAAGAAACGCCCCTCAAGATTAGTGGCACTGAATGGAGAGGGCATTCCAAAAACTTAAAAGACACACCCTCTCCCCTCAGCAGTCAAATGAAGTGGACAATTCTGATCCTGACGTCTGACGAGTGTTCACTTTTTTTAATTAAACAGTAACATGTGAAAAAAAAGAAGCAGAACAGCCAGAGGGATTCCACAAAAAAATAAGGAAGAGAAAAAATAAAATAATAATACAAATCCACATTATATCAATTCAAATACAGGCATGTAGCGAATACATTTTTTAGATATTTTGTTTTGTATGCACTTGCAAGGCAGGGGAGGATCCTTGAAAGGTTTAGTATTGCTTTCTAAAGCTGAAGGTATCTCCAGACTTACTTATGCAGCCCAGTCCCTACATCTTGACAACAAAATAGGTAAAGCGGTTGACCAGATGCTTTTCAACTTCATCTGGAAAAATCGTACACATTATATTAGGAAATCTGTCGTTATAAACACATATGAATATGGTGGTCTCAATTTTTTTGATTTTCCTACTTTGAATAATCCCTTTAAGATAAATTGGGATAAACATTTCTTAAAGAATCCAAATTCAATTTGGAATTTCATCCCTCATTATATCTTCTCCCATTTTGGTGGCTTCAATTTTATGTAACTTTGTAACTGTAACATTCATAAGATTCCTACAAAATTATCTGCTTTTCATAGGCAAGTATGCTCAGCGTGGTCGTTAATATATAAACATACTTTCCCCCCGCATAGGTACTTCATTTTGAACAATAAGGTTATTTGGTATAGAAACAAGTCTTTATTTTTTATGAACTGGTTTAATAATCATATCCTGCTGGTGAGTCAACTTTTCAATGCAGAAGGATTGTTACTCAATTATGAGGAATTTCTCTCTCGTTACAATATCCCTGTTACACATAGAGAGTTTGCCATAGTCTTTGATGCTATTCTATTTGGAACTCTGTTGTTTAGAGATGTAACCAGACCTCACCTTCTTGACCTACCCTTGCTTAATCCAGTTGACTCTCCAATAGGAAAACTGTGTTTCTCCTTGCTCCCTCAGAACAACAGATCTATATTATTTCAAAGGGATATTTTATCCATTCCTTATGTCACAATAATATCTGTTGGGAAAAAGTCTGGTCATTACCACACAAATACCTGCTTGTTAACAAGGTCAAAGAGGTCTCTTTCAGAATGATTCATAAGTATTACCCTGTGAATCATTACCTGAAGAAACAAAAAACACATTAACATTAACTGTACTTTTTGTGTTTTCGCATCCAGAAACAGTTTTGCATTCATTTTGGCATTGTCTACATGTAAAGAAATGATGGAAAGATATTCATAGTTTTATAATTGTTAATATTCTTGATGTCTTGTTTTATGGGAGAATGTGCTGCTCGGTTTCCTTAACTATAATAAGGATAAAGAAAAAATTTTACCTCATGAATCTAATTGTGCTGATGGTAAAATGTCATATTCCCAAATGTAAATTCACGAATAAAAAAACATTATTCCGTGTTGTCTATAATGAATTCGAGCAGTACATTAAGACCATTCTACATTCTTCTAATAAGAAAGCTGTTAAAACAATATGTGTGTATCTTTTCCGGTCTTTGTATAATCTTTTTGTACCCCTTAGCATATGTTATCATTGTCTGTTTATATACTTATTGTATGTATACTGTTTTTTTTGCAATAAAAAACAAGAATAATAATTTGAAAAATATACAAATTACAAAAAAAATAATTAAAAAACAAAACAAAAATCTGTCAATTATGATTGCATGTCTACTTATATTAACTAATGTTATATAATTATTAATATACGTCTACAGTATGATAGCTAGCAAATTATTAAGTTCTACATTTCTCAAAAGCTAACCTAACAAAAACATAATGACTTTTACGTGCATTAGTAGCACAATTTCTAACTTATTTACATTCGTTTTTACTTACGATGTTATGTTGACTCCTCCATATTGACGTTGAGGTTTTAAGTTTTGTCTGACTCTTAGTGGATGTACAATTAAAAACGAGAGCGGAGGGACTTACGTTGCAAACTTCCCTTGCTTGGCTAATCAGAGGAACCGACGACAAATATGGCCGCGGGGATTCCCCAAGGGCATAAGGCGAGGGTAAGTGGACGAGGGTGTGTCTTTTATGAGTTTGACATTTTGAGCCAGAGAACGTTCTCTGCTGAGTTTATAAAATTGTAAAAAGACGCTGTGGCAACCCGTCATTCAGGGCAGGTGGGGGTTTTGAGCCCCACCTGTTTTGCATGTTATTTTTGCATTGATATGTGACGTTACCATGATTCAATTTGGGTTTTTTTCCGAGTTCCCAGCTGTCTTGAAAACACCATAAATCCAATGAATGCCAGAATTTGATGACAACTTTTGATGACAGAATGAAGGCAAATTCTGCGCCACCTTCCTGTTCAAGTGAGCACAGCACAGTACAGAAAAAAAACAGCACAGAGTCCAAAATGTATTGTATGCTGCTGCGTAAATTATGTAGCATGCCAGGGAGATAGTATTACATTCTTAACTAAAGTATACATAAGTGTATGTTGTGTAGTAAGCTGTTAGTAGCCCATGTCCCTCACCCTAATCAGTTGGTCCTTTTTCCCCTCTTAATTTAGCCTACTGTTCTGACTTGTTGGTGCACATGTAGCCTATAGCCTGTTTTAGAAGACAACTTGTTTTCAGGAATTAGTCTGGTCAGTGGAACAATTGTCATTCTTAACAATGGGCTAAAATATAGGGTAATTACTGTGCTTGTCAGAAAGAACCCTACTGTTATTCCCACACTTACTTTGTTATTCCACTTCTTCCCAATTATGCCAGTGTAATCACATGTTTAAAATCTCATATTTCTACTTGTCTTTGAGAATGAATAATATGAGGCTATGTATTTTTTCAGCCATTCATGGACAGTTTTGAATAAGTCATACAAATAAGCATTTCTCCAGGAATCAAATATAATTTTTGACATTTTAGTATTGTGCACATGCTAGGCGGGGATGGTAGGGGGACTCACAACTCATAAACACATATTTTGTTTATGTAGAGTAAAAGGATGGCAAGGACCTTCAACTAGTAGGCATAAACCACCTGAATATTGATATTCATTGCATTCTTCTTTAAGGTTTGGTGATTTTGAGAAATGTATTATTATAACAAGAACATTTTCAAACACTCAACTCTTGGGAAACATACCCTCCAGGAGGGTATGGAGAGAGAGCAAGCAGGATTTTCTTCCAGCCCTATTTTAAAGAGTTCACCCAAATTACAAAATACAAAATGTTTGCAATCTGCAAACTATGATTTGGTTAACCACTGCCATCAACCATTATTAATATTTCCTGTGTAGAGTCTTGGTGTAGTGGTAACACTCCCAGGCACGTGTTGCATGCAACTTTCCACCTGTGAACAGGGATCATTGCCTGCTTCCATTCTTCCCACTGTTTCTAACATTTGCCTGTCTCCTTATTTCATTACTGTCTGAATAAAGTGTCAAACCACCTAAAAAATATCTCACAAACCCACACCTATCCCACTTTTGTAGAAGTTCAGAACGAGAAAGTGTAGGTTATATAGAAATACAGTAATTATGCTCAAATAAAAAATTATTAAACAAAATAATGAGGATTTATATCGAGGTGAGATGACATCTCACATTTCAGTGTTCGAACTTGTAAACAAGGCTGCATCGGATTTCTCTTAATCCAATTCCGTGCAGCCAATGGCAATTTCCACTTTAGGGATAATGCAGGGAGAGCTTGTGGATTTGACTGCCTTAATGCAGTTCACCTCCAACACCGTCAAAACATCAGCTATGCGGATGTTGGCTAAAGCGGATTTGATTGAATAGACCATAAAACACTTTGAGGCTATGGAATTTATCACCTGTTTTAAACAGATAGACTATTGCTTAGCTATGTCAATAATAACTACTAAAGCAGTGAAAGCTTAATTGTTAGATTTATTTTCCGTTATGCAATGTCATTGAGTTCTAGACTTGAGAAATTATCATTCCTTACCTGCTTCATCCCTCAACCCTCGAAATAACTTCATTCTTCCACAGTGTGCGCTGATATTAATGATGGGTCAAGTGTTCTACCTCCCCTGCATGTGGTCTAGGTGAACTGAATGTTGCTTAGAAATAGACACCTCAGGAGGATACTGAGCAGTCTTTTATAAGACGGTTGAGCTGCTCTTTAGCAACATTGCTTCCTTCCTCATATGACGATATGTGTTTTCCTGTATGTGTAGCTGGCTTCTGTGATCTGATGCTTTGGAGTTTGTTTTCATAGAGCATGTTTCAAACATATTTCCCAATCCTATCGTGTGCTGGGTTGGCCTGCATGCATCTCACATGATAAACAGGCAAATATGTATTGACTTCAAATAAAACTTGATGTACAAGATAATGATTACTTTTATGACACATTTGATTATCATTATAGCTACAATATAATTAATAAGCTGACAAATGATCAGTGAACTATGAGAACAGTATACAGTAGATGTTGGATGGATTTCTTTGGGATGGACTCATACTAGACACATGAGTACAAAGGAAGGAAACTAAAGTTTTCACTTAACTAACAAATGGAGAAGACTGCATTTGTTTTGTGGTTTAATTCTCAAAATGTTATATTTCAAAACCTCAATACACAAAAACAGAACTGTGGACTGTGGGGTCCCCCCTAACCCCCAAAAAATGATAGGCTAATAACTGCAACGAAATGCATCTAAGTAGCCCGGAAATAGCTGTACTTTCACTTTCGTCAATGGTAAAGTTTGTTCAACACTGAACATCAGGGGTGCAACTTTCACAGCCGAAGAACACCATCCCAACCGTGAAGCACGGGGGTGGCAGCATCATGTTGTGGGGGTGCTTTGCTGCAGGAGGGACTGGTGCACTTCTCAAAATAGATGGCATCGTGAGGAAGGGAAATTATGTGGATATATTGAAGCAACATCTCAAGACATCAGTCAGAAAGTTAATGCTTGGTCGCAAATGGGTCTTCCAAATGGACAATGACCCCAAGCATACTTCCAAAGTTGTGGCAAAATAGCCTAAGGACAACAAAGTCAAGGTATTGGAGTGGCCACCACAAAGCCCTGACCTCAATCCTATAGAACATTTGTGGGCAGAACTGAAAAAGCGTGTGCAAGCAAGGAGGCCTACAAACCTGACTCAATTACACCAGCTCTGTCAGGAGGAATGGGCCAAAATTCACCAAACTTATTGTGGGAAGCTTGTGGAAAGCTACCCGAAACGTTTGATCCCAGTTAAACAATTTAAAGGCAATGCTACCAAATACACTTAATTAGTATGTAAACTTCTGACCCACTGGGACTGTGATGAAAGAAATAAAAGCTGAAATAAATCATTCTCTCTACTATTATTCTGACATTTCACATTCTTAAAATAAAGTGGTGATCCTAACTGACCTAAAACAGGGAATTGTTGCTACGATTAAATGTCAGGTATTGTGAAAACTGAGTTTAAATGTACTTGGCTAAGGTGTATGTAAACTTCCGACAATTTGATTTGATCCCTAGGGGCAGGACGGGGTGACCCAGCTATATTGTGTGCAAGTAAAAAGAGCTCTACAGAACTATTAGGCCTATGATATGGAGTGTATACTGTTTTTATGTGTAGGTGTATGTGTGTTTTCATTCAACTTTTGTTTTCCAAAGCCTTTCCTTGAGACAAAAAAAGATGGGAAGGAAGTTGTGTTGGGGAGAGTTGAGCTATTGAATGGACTGGTGGGGTCGGGCATGTAGGCGGCTTGGGTCGGCTGGGTGGTCTGGCTGAAATTTGATATAGAGGATGTCTTAAAGACAATCAAAAGTTGTAAACGTTGTTCATTTGTTAGGCTATTGGTTAAAAGGTGCAATACAACATTGATTATTGAATTATCATGGATCTAGTTCAGTCTTATCAATCACTTAAACATATTTAATAATCTCTTATCTAGCTTGATGACTGTGGGCATTTTTGCTTACTTTTTGCTGTTCTAAAAAGAGACGGCTAGAAGGGCCATGGGTCATATTAGATTGTGTAGAAATGCAGGAAATGTGCTTTAGATGCCCCCCCAAAAATGGGAGGACCCCCAGAGCCCATGCCAAGTTATGTCCTTGTCACGATCGTCGTATTGTGGAAGAGAGGAGGACTGAGGAGCTGCCGCTCCGTCCGGAGCTGCCCCTCAGTCCGGAGCTGCCCCTCAGTCCGGTGCTGCCCCTTAGTCCAGTGGGGTTAATATGGAGGGTCGCCATTAAGAGGAGGCCACGGAAGCGGGGATTAACTATGGTGTGGTGGGGGCCACGTCCAGAGCCAGAGCCGCCACCGTGGACAGATGCCCACCCAGACCCTCCCCTATAGGTTCAGGTTTTGCGGCCGGAGTCCGCACCTTGGGGGGGGGGTACTGTCACGTTCCTGACCTTATTTCCTTTGTTTAGTCTTGTTTAGTTGGTCAGGACGTGAGCTGGGTGGGCATTCTATGTTATGTTCTCAATTCTCAGGTTCTCAATTAGAGGCAGGTGTTTGTTCATTGTCTCTGATTGGGAACCATATTAAGGTTGACTGTTTTCACTGTTTGTTTGTGGGTGATTGTTGCCGTGTCTATGTTTGTTCGCCACACGGTACTGTTTTCGTTCGTTTGTTCACGTCGTTTATTGTTTTGTAGTTGTCAAGTGTTCTTCGTGTTCGTCTTTGTTTAATATATTAAAGTATGTATTCAAACCACGCTGCGCTTTGGTCCGATCCTTGCTCCTCCTCAGACGAGGAGGATTACGACGAACGTTACAGTCCTCCTCTGCAAATAGCACTGCTGGGTGATTCAAAAAGTCATAGTCAATCGATCAATACTATAATAATACTCTTAGCAAAATTAGTATTTATTTATTTACAATATGTAGAATCTATGAGAATATAAAGGTTCAGAAGTTTTGTGAAACAGCACAGTTAAAAAATATATGCCAAATGAAATGGTGTTCAGAGATAGATGGGAAGGGTTGAGTGGAGCTGAAGGACGGGACTAAAAACAAACAAAAGATAACTATTGTAAAATATACTGTGTCCGTAAAATGTATATAGTATGTAGAAGCCTACGTGTTGTTGTTCATTAGTTTATGCCAATTAGGGGAGGGATGGTAGGGTTAGGGGAAAATAAAGGAAAATATATCTATATATTTTTTAATAGATATATTTACAAAAAAATATATGGGGGATTGGAAATGCAGACAATTACATTGAGGGAAGCCACAATCTGCAATATTAAAGCTGATCTTTCATTTAGCAATCAGCCCCATTATTATTTGTGTCCTAAGCTTCTTTTGCGACAGTGGGCTGTAGTAACAATACATGATAGGAAACAAATGAGGCGTCTTAAAGCATCCCTTTGATTATATTAATCATTATTCTAAGTTTGATTTGTGCGAGGTGATCCTACTTGTGATACAGTATGTTATTTTGCAGACAGTTTGGTTATGTTATCATCTCTGTGTAGGCTCCTGTATCTAGGTCCGTTTATTGTCTGTCTGGGAGGATGCAGAACAACGGAATGTCAGCCAGACAGTCTGTATTGGTGACTGTGACCTGCATGTCACTGAAGAGGGCTCTTCTATTATCTCCAATGTTCCCTGCGGTTCCCAGTTCCCTCTTCAGCTCAGTGAGACGCTGCAGGATCACCTGTCTCTCCCTGCCCCGCATCAAGCCCCTGAAGTACAGCACAGCCGACAGGTGCTTCTTACTGCAGACAGAGACAAAAAATTAAGTGAATCTTGATATGTAGTTTACTAAAGTTCAATCAACAAATCACATGTCAGAGAGGTTCACAAAAACCCAGACCAGGACAATGTTCTGGGAAAGTACAGCACAATTAAAGACCCAGACCAGGACAATGTTCTGGGAAAGTACAGCACAATTAAAAACCCAGACCAGGACAATGTTCTGGGAAAGTACAGCACAACATACAAGTGGTCATGCCTCATCGGGGAACACCCCCCACTGTCAACCCTGCTTTGTAGTCAATTCAATGGGCTTTTTTCACATGGGAAACATTGCCAAAGCACGTGAAATAGACAATAAACAAAAGTGAAATAAACAAAAAATGAACAGTAAACATAACACACAAACGTTTCAAAGCAATAAAGACATTTCAAATGTCATATTATGGACAGTGTTACAAATGGGAAAATAAACAAATATGGGTTGTATTTACAAATGTGTTTGTTCTTCACTGGTTGCCCTTTTCTTGTGGCAACTTGTCACAAATCTTGCTGCTGTGATGGCACACTGTGGTATTTCACCCAATAGATATGGGAGTTGTTCAAAATTTGATTTGTTTTCGAAATCTGTGTGGGTCTGTGTAATCTGAGGGTAAGTATCTTGCTCTACTGCTCTCAGGAATCAACAATGCTTTCTGCTCCCTCTCAATCTGCTACTGTCAACATGCTCCCCCTGTCTGATGAACACTGCTAACCACTGACCTACTTTGTCTTCCACTGCTGTTCTCTCTTCACAGCAACAGGGCCATAACAGAGTCAGAGTAGAATTCATATGATGTTTTTTTAACTTGCTCTTTTTTTGTAATTTATACTGTGCATATTACACCGGTATACTCTGTTGATTACCAAAATCAACAGATACAAGATGTGACCTCAGGAAGATGCAATGGTATTACCTGATGTCTGGATAGTCGGCAACTAAAAGTTTCAGGTGGTTCTTTATGTCCCTCTTGTTTGTTTCCCCAATGATGTTACTCAGGTGGTCTCCTACTCGGTGGAGCCAGTCATGGGTTGTCTTATAGAAGAGGAAAGTATTTGTGTGTCTTGTAGTCTTGAATGGTTATAACAAGTCATTTGTTTAATGACAGCACTGAGGGGCCTTTCTGATTATACAAAGTAACATTCCTCAAAACACAAAGACATAACGATGAAACAAATCTATGTATTGTAGTATTCTACATTTTAAACAATGTTGAATGAACATGAAAAGTGGAATGTGTGTGGATGTAAATTGATAAAACAATCTTAGAACGGTCAGATTGTGGTTCAGGGTTAAGAAGTGTTAGCTACCATTTCCTCAAACAGATCCTTGAGTTTATCCCACTGCGCCCTCATCTTGGTGGCGGCTTTGTCATGCTTCCTGTTCTTACAGGAGTAGTTGTTTTTCATCAGCTGGGAGACATACTCTTTCACCACGTAGTAGTGCAAGCGGCTCCAAAAGGTCTGATGCAGAGGAACACAGGGAACAGTGGGGCAAGAGAAAATAATTAAAAAGAGAAATGAAAGTCTGCTGTTTTCACTGTTTACATTCTTTCACGTGACTGACATCATCCTAATCAACTAAGTGACATCCATCCTCCTCTGCCTTTTACTGCTTTTCCTGGCAGTTCACCGAAATTTCCACATCAACTCAAGAAGCTACTTTAATCCATTTTCCAGTCTATGCATGGTCACCTTCCAGCAAGACTCTTGAGGAAAGAGAATAGCAGGGAGGCTGCTGGCCCGGACACGGTCTCTCCAGCCATACTTAAGCACTGCGCTGACCAGCTCTCCCGTTTTCACAGACATATTCAACCAGACACTAGAGCAATGCACTGTTCCTGTCTGAATGACTACAGACTTGTAGCACTCACCTTGGTCATCATGAAAACTTTTTAGCGTCTGGTACTGTTCCATCTCACAAACATCAATGACGCTTTCCTCGAAGCACTGCAGTTTGCCTACAGAGCTAACTGGTCTGTGGATGACGCTGTCAACATGGGCCTACACTACATCCTCAAACACCTGGAGAATCCAAAGACATATGCAAGGATACTGTTTGTGGACTTTAGTTCTGCGTTCAATACCATCATCCCAGAACCGCTACAAGACAAACTCTCCCAGCTGAATGTGTCCAGCTCCATCTGTCATTGGATCACTGAATTCCTGCCAAACAGGAAAAACACCTTTTGGAACTCTTTCTCTCAGCACCGGAGCGCTGCAAGGCTGCATGCTCTCACCTCTTCTCACTCTACACCAATGACTGCACCTTCAACAACGCATCTGTCAAACTACTCAAGTTTGCAGATGACACCACTATGGTCGGTCTCATCACCAATGGCGATGAGTCCTTGTACTGTGGAAAGGTCGATCGGCTAGTGGCCTGGTGCAGTCGTAATAACTTGGAACTCAACAAAGGCAAAACCGCGGGAAATGGTGGTTGACTTCAGAAACCGCCCTCCCCCATCTCTCCCCCTTGACGTTGATGGCTCAGCTCTTAGCACTGCTGAATCATTCAAATTCCTGGGGACCATCAACTCCCACAAGCTCAAGTGGAAGGACATCACAACGGTCACCAAGAAGGAACACCAGCGCATGTACTACTTGTGGCAGCTGAAAAAAACGGCTCATTCTTTTATAGCTCTATGCTCACTCTACTTAGTTGTATTATATAATGTATGTAAACTTTGTTTAAACTCCGGTGTCTGTATTCTGTCTCTAAATGTTGTCTATCACTAGCAGCACCATATCACCAAGTAAAATTCTGAGTATTTGCTTAATTGAGTGTTATATCCTTAATTTAAAACAATATGAACAGCACTTCCCGATTCCTTACCTGTGCATATGGAGATTTCATTTGTAAACAGCGATGGGTCAGCTTCTCTGTACTGCTATACAGCTGTTGGAAGTCCTCATCTGTGGAGAGCCACTTCCTCGTCATCATTCTCCTGAGGTAGGGCTGGAAGAAACAGACGCATATTAACCCACCCATTCCCTCACACATTTTTTTGTTTGTTTGTTTTTGATCCCCCATCCATAACATTGACAGCAGGAGCAATTGAGACCTTAGTTTAAAAGCCTTTACAAAAACATGTGCAAGGAGTAAATCAGTAGGCTACCAAACTAAGTAACTTCCAGGTCACCCGAGACAAGTAGTGTAACGGATGTGAAATGTCTAGCTAGTTAGCGGTGGTGCGCGCTAATAGCCTTTCAATCAGTGAAGTAGTGGTTCCCCTTGCCCTGCAAGGGCCGCGGCCTTTGTGGAGCGATGGATAACGATGCTTCGTGGGTGACTGTTGTTGATGTGTGCAGAGGGTCCCTGGTTCGCGCCCGGGTCGGGGCGAGGGGACGGACTAAAGTTAAACTGTTACATTGATGCTGTTGACCCGGATGGATCACTGGTTGCTGCGGAAAAGGAGGAGGTCGAAAGGGGGGTGAGTGTAACGGATGTGAAATGGCTAGCTAGTTATTTGTGCCTTTGTGGAACGATGGGTAACGATGCTTTGTGGGTGACTGTTGTTGATGTGTGCAGAGGGTCCCTGGTTCGCGCGAGGGGACGGACTAAAGTTACAGTAGCAAAGACAAATCTCAATCACCTCAACACACTCTGATCAACTCAGGCTATCAGGGCATTTGTAGAACGAGGACAAGGTCAAAGGTCATTCAAACTTCCTAACCTACCCTGACATCATTTTTAAACTGGTCCTCCAGGCCCTGGACCAGTCTATGGACCAGGCCATCCACCTCTCTGCTGAGATGGTCCACTTGTGTTGGGCAGCTCTCCCTGTAGCCCTCCATATGCTCCCTGGAGGAAGAGAAAGAGGGAAATGAAAGTGGTCAGAGGTTAGGTCAGGTTGTCATTCATACACACCTATGTTCAATTCATCAGAACACTACGTTGGGGAAGGGGGGTGAAGGGGGAATGGCGTGAGGGTTTCAACAGGGGTTGTCAGAATGATGTTTTGTTTGTGTAACTATGTGATGTTTCTTGTGAAACGGTGGTGTTTTCGGAGTCTGTTTGGAAACATTTGTGACAGATGGATTTGGTCATTTGGGGAAGAAGGGCTATGTTGTCTTGATAGAGCTGCGACATGAGATTATCCAAACAAACATTATGCCAATAGTAGGAAATACGGCTAAACAGTATAAAGTTATATCTGGCCGTCTGAGTGTCCTGTCTCCTTGAACATGAATAACTAAATCTGCAGAAGAGAATTCTGACTTTTTCTGCCCATCTCTAATACTATGTTCCTTTTTTTTGACTGACATAGGCATGCTGTGGATTGATTCAGTGGCATTACCAGCTCTGAGCATGGAGAGAGGTCTTACTCTTTCTACAGCTTAAACCCCTAGGCAGTTATTTTGCGCAGCTCCGTTTCCCTGAAACCACGTGGTGTTTCTCTCTTTAGACTGGCAGTGATATACTTCAGAAATGCCTGTTGGCTGGAAACAGCTTTGCTCTTCAATACACTTTCACTTATACAATAATATGATATAGTGTGCCACTGTGCCTGCATGTGTTTGAGTATGTTTGAGTTGGTTTGTACATATTTATCCATAATTCAACATGACTTGTGTATTTTTTATGGTTATCTTGAACAGCATCTTGCAGGCAGACTAAATTAGCTTATTTGGGTTCCACAGAAAATGCACATTAAATAAATACTCTCTTACAGTTGTTTCATCGTCCCAGTTTTCCATCACACTTCTGTTGCATAAGTGGCAACTTCAAATCAGACATAGTGAAGTTAAACTTGTACCTAAATGCATGACATTATACCATTAAAATATGGTTGCAAACAAAAAATGTGCATCAAATCACTGAGATAGTATTAAACTAATTGTTACTGACACTGTTCTTCTGATCCAAGACTTCTGTTCTCAGGTAAATCTTTTAGGCAGCAGTCAAATGTCTCATTTATTCACACCTTCCTTTGGTGAATGCACCCCAAAGTGTCTGGCAAGCTGAACTGACTGCCTAGCAACTGTTGTCCAGGACATAAAAGTCTCCATTGTGGGTGGCGGAAAGGGAAAGGGGGATACCTAGTCTTTTGTCCAACTGAATGTATTCAACTGAAATGTGTCTTCCGCATTCGGGGGGAGTGTTGTTTACCGGATGTAGTGAAGAGGAGTCAGACTTACTTAAGAGCTGTAAAGCTGTTGATGTAGGTTATCTGATAGTCAGCCCAAAGTGAAGGGTTTTCCACACTGTTACAGCAGTACCTTAATTTAGTCTCAAATCTATGGAGATGGAGAGATAAAACATATATAAGGCATGGGGTTATTAACAAGCAAAGGAGAAGGCCCGGTTTTGTTTTTCCAGTGAATAATGGTTAGGATAGAGATAGAAAAAGCAGACTCAAATCAAATAACATTTTATTGGTCGCATACACATGATTAGCAGATGTTATTGCGAGTGTAGCGAAATGCTGTTGCAGAACTGTTGCAGAGCATACCGTTTGGGAAACTGCTCCAACTCTTCCAGGCAGGAACAGACTACTCTCATCTCCAGGTTCACATCAATCATCTTGGAGTTAACAGCATTGCTCTTAACTTTCTACAAAGAAAGCAACATCAGTTTCAACTCTTACAAAGTAATAGTAGCCTGTCACTACAATGAAAATGTAACTAAGTAGGCAATGTTGCCCTCTAATGGAGATATGACAGTATTGCAACATATGAAATCATGACAAAACAATACCGTCCAAATATCCATGTGTATCTCAGAGTTCAAGAAGTGTTCATCATCGGTCTCTGGTGCCTGTTTCTTTATCCAAATGTCCTCGTTTTCAAGCTCTAATATTCTATCCAGCGAAGCTCTCATGTCCTCCTGGAAAAGACATGGAAAGCAAAAGAATAATAAAGGCTAAAGGACTGATGAGCAAAATATAACAAAAATGTTTGTAAACTCTTCTAGTGTACCTGCTTTCAATCTGAATTCCTCCTAAACATCTTTCCATCTGTCTCTTAGGAGTGTCCGATCCCTTACCTTAGCCCGCATGCAGTATTTCCCCTTGAGCTGGTCCAGGAAGCCCTCCTCCAGTGAGAGGCCTGTTTTCTCAGCCTCCATCTCTGGTCTCAATGAAGGACTGCTCATTATCTTCTCACTGTTTAACAGGGATGGTGTCTCTCAGATACAATAATACTCACCATTTTGAGTCCTAGAAAACATTTTGTTTATATACACTGTACTTCTTAGTCAAGACAATTACTTTTAGTCTTCCTCACCTCTCATAGCTATTGATGATCCAGTCCAGCAGGGCGTAGTAGTCCTTCAGATCTGTCACTTGCTGCTGAAGTGTGTTCAGGTGCTGGCTGACTGCACCATGGTAAGAGCTCATGTAGGTGCTGAACACATTGAAGCTGGGTGGGTAAGAGCCCTGCAGCTCTCCCTTCACCTTCTCCAAGTCTTCTACGATGGCCTTGCCCAGCAGACCCAGGTGGATAGCCAGCCAGGAGGCATTCTGCTCGGGCCTGTCCAGATGAACTCTCTTCAACGTTTCCTCGACCCCCTCGCTCACAGCCTCCCTCCAGGCACCCCGCCAGTACCCTAGCCCAACCACGCCCCCGGGCTCTGCCTCCCTCTTCTCCTCCTCCTGGATGACGCGGGCCACATGAATCAGGAGCTCCTTGTTGCGGGAGGGAAGGCTGTTGGAGTTGCGCACTATCTCCTTCACCTTTTCCTGCATGGCTCTGTAAAGGATGCTCAGGTCCTTCTCCTTCTTGGCCAGCTCCATGGGGGAGGCCTCCTCCGTGCACTCATCCCTCTCCCGCTGGAACTCCTGGCGTAGGGAGAGGAGGTTCAGGTGGGCCTCCTCCAGCACCTCAGTCTTAATCAGCTCGTTGATCTGCATCACTGGAGAGTAAGAGCAGACAGAGTGAAGGCCTTAGTGCATAGAGAGACGACTGTTATCCGTCTGTGGAAGTTCAGGCTGTTTTACCTAATACACACATACTGCACACACAAGCATAGTGATTTACATCACAGATAAGATCTCTTGTGATCTCTGTTGCTAAAACAAAGAAAGATGGACGAGACAAATCAAAGTGAAAGAGAGTGTGATTGAGAAAGAGGGGGGGGGGTGAGCCTCACCTGAGAGGGGTGTGAGGGGTATCTCTGGGAGTATGTATGACTCTTTGATCTCTACACGCTCCTCCACCGTGATCTCAGTGACAGGCTGGAGCGGCTCCTGTTTGAGGGTCTTGTCCTTCTTAAGTCGCAAACTCCGTCGAATGGAAGCAATGGTTGATGAGTCTATAGATGGCCAATACAGAGATCAGATTATGAAGACCTTGAAAAGACTCAGGATATCCCAACAAAGCTCTCTAGAATTCTCTCAGTGAAAGAGATGTATTTGTGCTTGTCTTTGAACAGCATCTATGCCTACTGCAAACAACCTTTAAAAACAACCTTTGACAAGAACAAGTTCTGGTCGGTTGGGTTAACAGCAGTGTACCTGAGTGTGTTCTGGAGTCTTTTTTCTGGGATGGTGGTGAATCTTCTGCAATCTCTTCTCCCTCCTTCCTTTGAAAAAACTCACCTGGACTCTTCAGGGGAGAGGCCACAGGAGACCCAGCACTCAAACCTGAGCGAGAGAGAGAGTTGCTGATCTCTTTGAAAATGAATACCGGTAGAAATGTAACTACTTTTTCAGTGTAATAGTGGGTGTGCTGACTGTTTGTGTGTGTGTGTGTACAAACGAAAAGTCGTACAGTCACACACACGCACAAACAGAAAAAGATACTACGTTGGCATCTGGTTAAGCAGCTTCTGTCAGATTTGTTATTTTACGAAGGTTAGTTATGTTAGTGTATATCCTGCTTGGTTGAGAGCTGTTTTCTGATTAAGATAGGAATGTAAGTTATTGAGTAATGAGGAAAACCCCCTGCTCAGTCTGGCCTATGTCAGGCTGAAAATAAATAAATACAAGTCCCCAATACAGTGCATAGGAGAGTCCTTCCTGTAATTTATATTGTCATCCTGTGTCTCCTGAGACTTCCTCTTCCCATGACCTTGGGAAGCCATTTCTTGACTAAAGAGGATATTTCATAACTCACTTAATTTGACAGAGGGACAAACCCGAGTAAAACTTACTTGGTGAGTGAGGGGGCGGCAACTGATGGGTCAGAGATGTCACTTCAGGGTCAATACTGTCCCCCCCCTGGTCTGAATAGGGTCTGTCCTTTGACCCTTTGCTGTTTGAGGCCAGAGGACTCCTCTCTCCAACCCGCTTCATGCTCTCCCTGAATTGCTTCATCATCCCCAGTTTCTTCTCCTTCACCGGGCCGTCGGGTTGGGTCTTCCTGTTCCTCTCCATGGTGGATTTGAGGGAGGATCCGTCCTCTAGACCCTGAGCTTCATTCACCTCCTCCATGTCCCCAGGTTCCCCAATCTCTGCCATCTGATCACCGCTTGCCATCGAATGTCCCTGGTTACTAAAATAAAATGGTAGGGGAAAGATGAAAAATGTCTCTAAAAAATAAATCTCTTGAGTCAGGTAAGGCGGTGTCTGTGGAATGTGTTGTTAAAAGTGCCTGTAGCTTTTGGTGCCTGTCTCAGCAGTCAGCAGGAACAGCTTCTGTTTACAGACAACATGCTATTTTCTCTTGAAGGTAAGAGGAACAGGGGCAGTATAACGTGTACACTGGGAGTCGGGAAGCAAGTACAGGGAGAGAATAATTTAATAAATAAATGAACATGGAACAAACCAAGAAACCTGAGCAGCGTATGTCTATGGAACACAAACAGAGTCACAGGAACAGACACAATAACGCCTCGGGAAAGAACCAAAGGGAGTGACATATATAGGGAAGGTAATCAGGCAGGTGAGTGAGTCCAGGTGAGTCTGATGAGGCGCTGAAGCGCGTAATGACGGTGACAGGTGTGCGTAATAATGAGCAGCCTGACGACCTCAAATGCCAGAGAGGGAGTGTATGTGACAGTGCCCCCTCCCTGATGCGCGGCTCTAGTTGCAGGACGCCGACCAGAAGGAGGACAGTCCCGAGGACAAGGAGAGGGCCGGTTGCTTCTGCTGAGGCGCGGGAACCTGATGAACAGGTTGAGGGATGGGAGCCTGCTGAGGCGTAGGAGACTGTCGAGCCGGCTGAGGCGTGGGAGCCTGCCGACCTGGCTGAGGCGTTGGAGACTGCCGAGCCAACCGCGTCTTGTAAAATTGACGAAACGGCCGAGGCATGGAAACCTGACGAGCCAGCTGAGGCATCCCCGGTTGCGGCATCCAGACCTGACGTCACCCAAACTCAGATTTTTTTTTTTTTATCCCTGATGCTCCACTTTGGTGAGGTGTTATTCTCTAACGTATACGCTGGGAGTCGGGAAGCAAATACAGGGAGTGAATAATTTTAATAAATAAACGAACATGGAACAAAACAAGAAACACGAGCAGCGTACAGACATGGAACACAGAGTCACAGGAACAGAAACAATAATGCCTAGGGAAAGAACCAAAGGGAGTGACATACACTATTTTTCAAAAGTTTGGGGTACTTGTTTTTTTTAAAGAGAAGCAAAAAAATTTGTCCATTAAAATAACATAAAATTGATCAGAAATACAGTGTAGACATTGTTAATGTTGTAAATGACTACTGTAGCTGGAAATGTATGATTTAAAAAAAAATTGAATATCTACATAGGCGTACCGAGGCCCATTATCAGCAACCATCACTCCTGTGTTCCAATGGCACGTTGTGTTAGCTAATCCAAGTTTTTAATTTTAAAAAGATAATTGATCATTAGAAAACCCTTTTACAATTGTTAGCACAGCTATCAACTAGTCTATCAACTAGTCTAAAGAAGGCCAGTTTTATTGCTTCTTTAATCAGAACAACAGTTTTCAGCTGTGCTAACATAATTGCAAAAGGGTCAATTAGCCTTTTAAAATGATAAACTTGGATTAGCTAACACAACGTGCCATTGGAACACAGGAGTGATGGTTGCTGATAATGGGCCTCTGTACGCATATGTAGATATTCCATTCAAAATCTGCCGTTTCCAACTACAAGGGTCATTTACAACATTAACAATGTCTACACTGTATTTCTGATCAATTTGATGTTATTTTAAATGGATAAAAAATTTGCTTTTCTTTCAAAAACAAGAGCGTTTCTAAGTGACCCCAAACTTTTGAAGTCCAGGTGAGTCTGAAGAGGTGCTGATGTGCGTAACGATGGTGACATGTGTGCGTAATAATGAGCAGCCTGATGACCACGAGCGCCGGAGAGGGAGTATACGTGACAGACAGGATGTGCCATCATGGTAACCAACCCAACCTGGCAAAGTACCTCAAGTTAAAAATAAGGGTAGCATTCCTATATTGCGTAAGAATCATATTAGGATACAACCTGTAATTACTATGTAGGGAGTATTATATTCTAATATGCCGCTCGGCCAGGGACAAATAATTCACAAGTCACTGCTAAGAATGTATTTTTATAAAAGTCTGTCTTCAGTAGGGATTTAAAAAGGGGCACTGAATTCGCAAACCTGATCTCCTCTAACAGACCATTCCAAAGTCTAGGGGCTCTAATGGCAGTTTTCTGTAGTCTAGGAGTGAGGAAATAAAATCATGATTAACTTTGTCCTGATCAGCGACTGAAATAAAATACTTGACTTTGGCTATATTTCTAAGATGATAAATGCAGGACTGGACAATCTTCTTTACATGCAAATCAAGATTTAGATTAGGGTCAAAGAAGACACCAAGGTTTCTGGCTGTAGGCTTTACATTGGTGGACAAAGGACCAAGGTTATTCTCAGTCTGGGTTCTAGCAAGGTGAGGGCCAAATAAAACAACCTGATTTCTTGTCATTGAGCTGGAAGAAGTTGTCAGACATCCAACATATGATATCAACAAGACACTTGTGAAGGGTAGCTACACTAGCTTGATCACTGGATCTGATCGGTAACTAAAGCTGTGTGTCATCCGCATAGCAGTGAAACTGAATTTTGTGATCGCGAATGATGTCACCAAGGGGACACATGTACAGGGAAAAAAGGATTGGGCCTAGAATTGACCCCTGAGGGACACCATAGTGAATAGTTGCTGGGGACGATACTGAACCACCCATGCTCACTGAGAAACGTAAGTCACATAAATATGACCCGAACCAATCGAAGGCAATACCGTAGATTCCCAACCAACTCTCCAGCCGGTAGACAAGAATGTTATGATCGATAGTATCGAAGGCGGCACTGAGATCCAAAAGAACTAGGATAGAGCATTCACCAGCATCGGCAGCCAACAGAAGGTTATTACTGATTGATTCTGGGTTCTAACTCCTAAACTTGGGATAGGGTTAATTATCAGGTACCTTATTGAAATATTGAGCGCTTAGGTTTAGAGGGTCTACACCAGAAGTGAATGGTTATCTGTAGGAGGAAGGTCTATGGTGGGTGCAGTTAAGCTTGGAATGTACTGAGTATAGGGAAAACGATCATATGTGGCAGGCATTGATAAGGGGAGATAAGGGGAGAGAGTCATGAATTAGTGATGATGGGGGTCGAAAGTTTATTACTCGTATCACTTAGTTTCCTGCCTAGCAATAAAGATGCAATGTTTAGCAAGAAGGAGGAGACTCCACCCAAAGTGGGGTACATTTGTAAACATGTAACACCACTATTGTAAACATGTTTTTGTCGATTCAGCTGTTCAATCCTTTGGGAAGAATAAACTTGGTTTAAGCTTCCACAGTGTCCGTCGAGTTCTTACTCTAATAATTAGAACCTAACATTACTGACTTTCAATAAAGCAGTTTCCGTATTGTGAAGTGAGCGGAAACCTGACTGAAGTTGTTCATACTCAAATAAGCCACCAATTGCTCAAAAACAACTTTCACTCTTGCATCTTTAACCGCAACATTGTAGTTTCTCATCAGATCCTTCATTATCTCACAGAATACTTGACGTTTGCAGGCCTTCCATTTATGTTCAGCTTTTCTAAGTTCACTTTTTAAGGTACGAGTGTGGTCATTTAACCAAGGTACCCCCTAATTGATTTGCCGTGTTGGGGAAGCTACTCTGAAAATATAGTTTACCAAGCTACCAATTACTTCATACTGGAAGAAGTTAAGCTACACTAAAGCTTTCTTATTTAATTTTATTTAACCTTCATTTAACTAGGAAAGTCAGTTAAGAACAAATTCTTCCCAGCTAGCAATGAAGAATTGGCCCAGAAGCGGCCCTCTTCCGGGGGACCGGAACTGATTGAATCGGCCTGGAATCGGGTGTCAGACTCAATCCGTAATCAAAATGAATGACTGCCCAGAATACAGTACATCGAGCCATTTCCGTCTACTCTATCGGAATTGAGCTGACTTTGCCGGCATCTTAACTGAATCCCCCAAGAAGCGTCCCAATGCAAATTTAAATAAATGTATACAAAATTACCCAATTTAGTCATTTTAAATATTACTATTATACACATACACATGCTGTAACTCCCGTACGGCCTCAGGAGAGGCGAAGGTCGAGAGCCCTCCAAAACACAACCCCGCCAAGCCGCACTGCAAGCTTAACCCGGAACCCAGCCATACCAATGTGTACGGCTGGCTTCCGGGAAACACCGTAAACCTGGCGACCGGCCCACCACAGGAGTCGCAATAGCGCAAAGGGACAAGGACAGCCAAACCCTCTCCTAAACCGGACGACTCTGGGCCAATTGTGTGACGCCTCATTGGTCTCCCGGCCACGGCCGGCTGCGACACGGACAGGTATCGAACCGGCATCTGTAGCAACGCAGCTTGCACTGCAATACAGTGTCTTAGACCGCTGCGCCACTCGGGAAGCCCCATCCACAAGCTTTTAATGCTGATCAATTGCCTTGCACAAAGTATCAAAATACTAAAATACTCCTTAAACAGGAAAGACTCTTAAAGAATTTAATTTACATGTAAAAAAAGAAAAAAAGAAAATGATCACAGAAACAATGAGAAAATATGGAAAAAATAAATAAATATTGAAATGTTAATTATATAAAGCAGCCCATGTAATCATCTGCCATGAAAACATAGCATGGTAGCAACACAACATGACAACAACATGGTAGCAACATAACATGGCAGCAGCACAAAACATGGTACAAACATTATTGGGCACAGACAACAGCACAAAGGGCAAGAAGGTAGAAACAACAATACATCACGCGAAACAGCCACAACTGTCAGTAAGTGTCCAAAGCTGCCCTTAAGAAAAATATAGCTTACTTAAATTAAGTTACTTAGAAAAAGTAGTTCACTACATCCATACTACTTCGTGAAAAATTACCATATCTAAATATGAAATGTCATAGACTACAAATTGCAAGAACAGTTCACTCTGGAGTCAGATGTTAACAGAATGTGTAATTAAGCCTATTAAAAACAAAAGTGAGAATTAGGCAGGTTTGATGACGAAAAAGAAAGGACATTCTTGCCTACTTCACCCATATTTTATTAGTAGTGTAGTTCCAGTAGTTAGCTGTATCACTACGTGGCAAAAATGTACAAAACACTAGCAAGATACCACTGAAAACACTACCAAGATTTGAATTTAGAACAACTACCACCAAGCTACTGCAAAATGTAATTACATTACTAGTTTAACTGTACAGTAGTTCACTACTCCCCAACAATGTTGATGAAAAAACATCCTCCCCACTTAAATTTACATCAGAGAGACAGCTTATTTGTTGATAGCTGCAGTGACATGTTAAAACTTGCCTGTAAAAATGGAAAGAGCCGTTTGGTATCTATTGAAGTATGTCTCTGCATAGCCTTATAGTACATTCATCACCATTTTCGAAGTAATACTTAGCATGCAGAGGCTAAAGAGTTCAATTGTATGACAAATGCCCCAATTTGCATGAAACCTAGTCTGTAAAAACAATTTGCCTCAGCAGAATCCCCTGCTCATATTTTCTATAGGGGTAAGCATTACAGACATACAGATACATTTTTCTCATAAGCATACACCCTTTTAAATTTCAAAAGAATATAGCTTCACTCACCTGAGCAACACCTTTTACCGTCTGGAGCGGTGACTAGGCCTACCAATCTGGGGATTTCACTGCTTTCACTTTCATGTTCACCTCGACCAGTAGTGACAGGTAGCTACAGAAGTCTTGTGTAACCAACAATATCACAGCAAAAATGCGGGCTCGAGACAACCTGCGCATGACAGAAGCAAAGATCAAATATTGTTAGAAAGTTAATCATTACGATGCTTTTAAACCAGACTGCACTTTCATACAGGCATAGTTTTGAGATATCCCAAAGTGGAGTTCTACAGTAGACTAGATACGCTACAGGTCTATCTGTAAATTGCAAACAACTGCTCAGAAAAACAACTTTTGATTATTTTTGAATTGTTGGTTATTGTGTGCTTGTTTGGCATTTACTGCATTGATTGCACCTGCCATAACACCTGCTAACATATTTTGACGGGGAAGTCATACTGAGACTATGGTCTCTTTTACAGATGAGCCCTGCATAAATACATCAAGCACTTAAAATATACAATACACAAAATTACAAAACGCATGAAGACAAACACACACATAAAAAAAAGGGTTGTTTGTCTGTCCCCATAGGATAACCCTTTCTGGTTCCAGGTAGAACCCTTAATTGTTCCAGGTAGAACCCTTTTGGGTTTCATGTAGAAGCCTCCGTGGACAGGGTTCTACATGAAACCCAAACTAGTTCTACTAAGAACCAAAAATGGAAAACCCTTATAGGTTCTAGATAGCACCTATTTTTCTCAGAGTGTAGCCTTAGTATTTTCTCTGATAGGGTGGTGTATAACCTATTCTATGGTTTGGAAGACAACAGTCTCTCCTACAGTCAAGGACATGTCAGGATATAAGAACTCCTCTGTACATTATATTTCCGGCCAAGATGTGGAGTTAATAACTGTGTGTCTGTGGACAAACAATGTCATCACTCAGCTGTGTGTGTATGTGCATGTGTGTGCATATGTGAGCATTGTTATGTTCATGTTTGTGTCTGTGTATAGACCTACATGCGTGAGAGAGTTGTGTGCCCACAGACCAGATGTCCCTTGGATTACATTTTGGAGCCAATGTGTTACTGGACTACGGGTCAAGGGCTTGGGGTTTGGGCATGACCACAAGGTATCATATGATTAGTTAGTGTGATGATTTGGCTATACTTGCTGTGTCATGCCAATGCAGCTTTGATGGCTGATGCAGAGCTCTGACAGCACTTCCTCTGACATCTTATCTTCCACGTACTACTCCATCTCCTCTACCAGAGGAGTGCCTCTGGGGACCACAGCAGTAATTCAAAAGCCTGGTGGGAGATTTCCATGAGGAGGCAGGGAGAGAGGATGAGAGAGGATGACTTCCTGCAGACAGTGGTAGAATAGAGGTTTGTAGGTCACAGGAGGTTGGTGAAACCTTAGTTGGAGAGGATGGGTGTCACACCAGCCTTCGCTTTGGCTCCCCGTCCTGTCCAGCTCAGGCGTTCAGCGTCGCCGGCCTTCTAGCTGCTGCCGAACCTACTGCTGGAAAACGCCCTTCACTCATCAATCCCGGACTTGTCTCGTCATCATTACACACACCTGGTTCCAATCCCCACTCTATCACTGTATATGCAAATGTTACTTGGTTTCCCGAGGGGAATCTCTCCTACTATTTCCTGAGTACTTTATGTTTTGCACTTTGGGTTCGCCCTGTGCCTTTTTGTTTATGAAGATATATTTTGAGCACAACAGCGTTTGGGTTTCGTCCCGCTTTGATCTATGCTGCTTAAATAAACTCAGCAGTTCTAAACCTGCGACTGTCTACTCAAATCAAATCAAATCAAATGTTATTTGTCACATACACATGGTTAGCAGATGTTAATGCGAGTGTAGCGAAATGCTTGTGCTTCTAGTTCCGACAATGCAGTAATAACCAACGAGTAATCTAACCTAACAATTCCACAACTACTACCTTATACACACAAGTGTAAAGGATAACAGAATATGTACATAAAGATAATGAATGAGTGATGGTACAGAAAGGCATAGGCAAGATGCAGTAGATGGTATAGAGTACAGTATATACATATGAGATGAGTAATGTAGGGTATATAAACATAAAGTGGCATAGTTCAAAGTGGCTAGTGATACATGTATTACATAAAGATGGCAAGATGCAGTAGATGAATAGAGTACAGTATATCCATATACATATGAGATGAGTAATGTAGGTATGTAAACATTATATTAAGTGGCATTGTTTAAAGTGGCTAGTGATACTTTTTACATACATTTCCATCAATTCCCATTATTAAAGTGGCTGGAGTTGGTCAGTATCTTGGCAGCAGCCACTAAATGTTAGTGGTGGCTGTTTAACAGTCTGATAGCCTTGAGATAGAAGCTGTTTTTCAGTCTCTCGGTCCCTGCTTTGATGCACCTGTACTGACCTCGCCTTCTGGATGATAGCGGGTGAACAGGCAGTGGCTCGGGTGGTTGTTGTCCTTGATGATCTTTTATGGCCTTCCTGTGACATCGGGTGGTGTAGGTGTCCTAGAGGGCAGGTAGTTTGCCCCCGGTGATGCGTTGTGCAGACCTCACTACCCTCTGGAGAGCCTTACGGTTGTGGGCAGAGCAGTTGCCGTACAGGCGGTGATACAGCCCGACAGGATGCTCTCGATTGTGCATCTGTAGAAGTTTGTGAGTGTTTTTGTGACAGCCGAATTTCTTCAGCCTCCTGAGGTTGAAGAGGCGCTGCTGCGCCTTCTTCACAACCGCTGTCTGTGTGGGTGGACCAATTCAGTTTGTCTGTGATGTGTACACCGAGGAACTTAAACTTTCCACCTTCTCCACTCTGTCCCGTCGATGTGGATAGGGGGGTGTTCCCTCTGCTGTTTCTTGAAGTCCACAATCATCTTCTTTATTTTTGTTGACGTTGAGTGTGAGGTTATTTTCCTGACACCACATTCCGAGGGCCCTCACCTCCTCCCTGTAGGCCGTCTCATTGTTGTTGGTAATCAAGCCTACCACTGTAGTGTCGCCCGCAAACTTGATGATTGAGTTGGAGGCGTGCATGGCCACGCAGTCGTGGGTGAACAGGGAGTACAGGGAGAGGCCTCAAAACGCACCCTTTGTGGGGCCCCATTGTTGAGGATCAGCGGGGTGGAGATGTTGTTCTACCCTCACCACCTGGGGGCGGCCCGCCAGGAAGTCCAGACCCAGTTGCACAGAGCGGGGTCGAGACCCGGGGTCTCGAGCTTGATGACGAGTTTGTAGGGTACTATGGTGTTAAATGCTGAGCTGTAGTCGATGAACAGCATTCTCACATAGGTATTCCTCTTGTCCAGATGGGTTAGGGCAGTGTGCAGTGTGGTTGCGATTGCGTCGTCTGTGGACCTATTGGGTGCGGTAAGCAAATTGGAGTGGGTCTAGGGTGTCAGGTAGGGTGGAGGTGTGATATGGTCCTTGACTAGTCTCTCAAAGCACTTCATGATGACGGAAGTGAGTGCTACGGAGGCGGTAGTCGTTTAGCTCAGTTACCTTAGCTTTCTTGGGAACAGGAACAATGGTGGCCCTCTGAAGCATGTGGGACCAGCAGACTGGGATAAGGATTGATTGAATATGTCCCGTAAACACACCAGCCAGCTGGTCTGCGCATGCTCTGAGGACGCGGCTGGGAATGCCGTCTGGGCCTGCAGCCTTGCGAGGGTTAACACGTTTTAAATGTTTTACTCACCTCGGCTGCATTGAAGGAGAGCCCGGGCCGTGTCAGTGGCACTGTATTGTCCTCAAAGCGAGCAAAAAGGTTATTTAGTCTGTCTGGGAGCAAGACATCCTGGTCCCCGCGACGGGGCTGGTTTTCTTTTTTGTAATCCGTGATTGACTGTAGACCCTGCCACATACCTCTTGTGTCTGAGCTGTTGAATTGTGACTCTACTTTGTCTCTATACTTGGCACTTAGCTGTTTGATTGACTTGCGGAGGGAATAGCTACACTGTTTGTATTCAGTCATGTTTCCGGTCACCTTGCCCTGGTTAAAAGCAGTGGTTCGCGCTTTCAGTTTCACGCGAATGCTGCATCAAATCCACGGTTTTGTTTGGGAATTTTTAATCGTTGCTGTGGGTACGACATCGCCGATGCACGTTCTAATGAACTCGCTCACCGAATCAGCGTATTCGTCAATGTTGTTGTTGACGCAATGCGGAACATATCCCAATCCACGTGTCGAAGCAGTCTTGAAGTGTGGAGTCAGATTGGTCGGACCAGCGTTGAACAGACCTGAGCGCTGGAGCTTCTTGTTTTAGTTTCTGTTTGTAGGCTGAAAGCAACAAAATGGAGTCGTGGTCAGCTTTTCCGAAGGAGGGCGGGGGAGGACCTATATGCGTCGCGGAAGTTAAGAATAACATGATCCAGGTTTTGCCGTCCTGGTAGCACAATCGATATGCTGATAGAATTTAGGAGTTTTGTTTTCAGATTAGCCTTGTTAAAATCCCCAGCTACGATGAATGCAGCCTCAGGGTGTGTGGTTTCCAGTTTACATAGAGTCAGATAAGTTCGTTCAGGGCCATCGATGTGTCTGCTTGGGGGAATATATACGGCTGTGATTATAATCGAAGAGAATTCCCTTGGTAGATAATATCGGTCGACATTTGATTGTGAGGAATTCTAAGTCAGGTGAACAGAATGACTGAGTTCCTGTATGTTGTTATGATCACACCACGTCTCGTTAATCATAAGGCATACCCCCCGCCCCTCTTCTTACCAGAAAGATGTTTGTTTCTGTCGGCGCGATGCATGAAGAAACAGCTGGCTGCACCGACTCCGTTACGTCTCTCGAGTGAGCCATGTTTCCGTGAAGCAAAGAACGTTACAGTCTCTGATGTCTCTCTGGAATGCTACCCTTGCTCGGATTTCATCAACCTTGTTGTCAGAGACTGGACATTGGCGAGTAGTATGATAGGGAGTGGAGCGCGATGTGCCCGTCTCCCAAACCTGACCAGAAGACCGCTTCGTTTGCCCCTTTTACGGCGTCGTTGTTTAGGGTCGCCGGCTGGGATCTGATCCATTGTCCTGGGTGGAAGCAAAACACAGGATCCGCTTCGGGAGAGTCATATTCCTGGTCGTAATGATAGTGAGTTGACGTTGCTTCTTATATTCAGTAGTTCCTCCGACTGTATGTAATGAAACCTAAGATTACCTGGGGTACCAATGTAAGAAATAACACGTAAAAAAACAAAATACTGCATAGTTTCCTAGGAACGCGAAGCGAGGCGGCCATCTCTGTCGGCGCCGAAGTACTCCTCTCTACACCAGTGGCAACGGGCTCATAGTAATGCCTGCAACGGAATTCATATAATGGTTTGGAACTCATCAAACAATGGTTTCCATGTGTTTCATACCATTCCATGAACTCCATTCCAGACATTATTATAAGCTGTCCTCCCTCAGCTGCCTGCTGTTGTTGTAGGTAGTGGTGGAGGAGGGGGAATGTAAAGGGTGGAGGATGGATTCGGGCATCGGTGGGTGTAAGCTATTTATGGCAGTTTGACTGCCGTTTAGGATTCAGTGCTTCTGAACAATGGAAACTGAATAGCAAAGAAGTTAAAGCATGTACATCACCCTTGTATTCACAAGGGTCAATGACGAATAAGGATTTCAAAATGGTAGAAGTTTTTGTTGTTGTTAAAAATGCTAATTAAAGTTCTTCATTAGTGTTGTACAGTGGGGCAAGTATTTAGTCAGCCACCAATTGTGCAAGTTCTCCCACTTAAAAAGATGAGAGAGGCCTGTAATTTTCACATAGGTACACTTCAACTATGACAGACAAAATGAGAAAAAAAAAAATCCAGAAAATCACATTGTAGGATTGTTAATGAATTTATTAGCAAATTATGGTGGAAAATAAGTATTTGGTCAATAACAAAAGTTTATCTCAATACTTTGTTATATACCCTTTGTTGGCAATGACAAAGGTCAAACGTTTTCTGTAAGTCTTCAACAAGGTTTTCACACACTGTTGCTGGTATTTTGGCCCATTCCTCCATGCAGATCTCCTCTAGAGCAGTGATGTTTTGGGGCTGTTGCTGGGCAACACGGACTTTCAACTCCCTCCAAAGATTTTCTATGGGTTGGATCTGGAGACTGGCTAGGCCACTCCAGGACCTTGAAATGCTTCTTACGAAGCCACTCCTTCGTTGCCCGGCGGTGTGTTTGGGATCATTGTCATGCTGAAAGACCCAGCCACGTTTCATCTTCAATGCCCTTGCTGATGGAAGGAGGTTTTCACTCAAAATCTCACGATACATGGCCCCATTCATTCTGTCCTTTACACAAATCAGTCGTCCTGGTCCCTTTGCAGACAAACAGCCCCAAAGCATGATGTTTCCACCCCCATGCTTCACAGTAGGTATGGTGTTCTTTGGATGCAACTCAGCATTCTTTGTCCTCCAAACACGACGAGTTGAGTTTTTACCAAAAAGTTCTATTTTGGTTTCATCTGACCATATGAATTCTCCAATCTTCTTCTGGATCATCCAAATGCTCTCTAGCAAACTTCAGACGGGCCTGGACATGTACTGGCTTAAGCAGGGGACACGTCTGGCACTGCAGGATTTGAGTCCCTGGCGGTGTAGTGGTGTTACTGATGGTAGGCTTTGTTACTTTGGTCCCAGCTCTCTGCAGGTCATTCACTAGGTCCCCCTGTGTGGCTCTGGGATTTTTGCTCACCTTCTTGTGATCATTTTGACCCCACGGGGTGAGATCTTGCGTGGAGCCCCAGATCGAGGGAGATTATCAGTGGTCTTGTATGTCTTCCATTTCCTAATAATTGCTCCACAGTTGATTTCTTCAAACCAAGCTGCTTACCTATTGCAGATTCAGTCTTCCCAGCCTGGTGCAGGTCTACAATTTTGTTTCTGGTGTCCTTTGACAGCTCTTTGGTCTTGGCCATAGTTGTTTGTCAAAGAACAACTACTCAGCAGATATGACGATGTATTCAACATGCCCGGTTGAATCAGTGCCTGGGAGGTACACTTTGAAGTGGATGAGAGCATTACTCCAGTCCAGTGTGCTCCTCGCAATGTGCCCATTGCAATGAAAGTGGCTGTGAAGGCCCAGCTGGACAAGTTGAGGCGATGGCCACATGACATCTGTGACTGAACCAACTGACTGATCAGCAATATGGTCATAGTGAAAAAACAGAGAAGCTGAGGGTCTGCATCGACCCAAAGCATCTGAACCAAAGCACTGAAACGATCCCACTTCTGACACCATGTTTCAGTATGATATGTCGGATTAAGGAATAAAGACAGACACCAATGTTAAGTTCAATAGCCTTGTTAAGCATTGTACAAATCCCTACGCGTGGAGTCTGGGGAACAGTCCAGCTAGTCGATTACCTATCAACTAGACTCTGTAACAATAGTGGACCAATAATTAAATGCATGCATTTTCATTTTGAATCATATTATTTCTCCCATGAATAATGTAATTCGGTGTAACGTTAATGGCTTTTTCAAATTATTTGTTTATTTACCAGTATTAGCATTCAGCTGTTGATAGATAGTAATACTGCTTTGAAAATCAAAATTGCATCATAATTAATATCATACATTTTGGCTTTTCTACTAACATGAGCTCATTTGTTGATTTTAGCACCCACAATTTCACGCTTGAAAGTGAAAATAGCGGGAATTTTCAAAAAAGGTTTTTCTGTAAAGGAGTAAAGATTGTTACTGTATCCTCAGCTTGAGAAAACTAAATTATGTAATATGATGGGAAAAACCTGCGTTACACCATCTGACTGTGGCATTGTTTTACCGAATGACATATTGTGAGACTCCACATTGGATTATCCTAAAAGACTGTCTCAGCAACAAAGATCCAATTATTACATACTAAATATAAAATAAGAGGCACCGGCAATCAGTTTTAATCAGCTTTTTTTTATTGTAAGGTAAATGGAGAAAAGGCACATGGAAAAGGCATATCTGTCACGTTCCTGACCTGTTTTCTGTTAGTTTTGTATGTGTTAGTTGGTCAGGACGTGAGTTTGGGTGGGCAGTCTATGTTTTCTCTTT
Source organism: Salvelinus sp. IW2-2015 (assembly GCF_002910315.2). Taxonomy (NCBI): domain Eukaryota; kingdom Metazoa; phylum Chordata; class Actinopteri; order Salmoniformes; family Salmonidae; genus Salvelinus; species Salvelinus sp. IW2-2015. Next base: position 14,592,744 of record NC_036849.1, on the reverse strand, counting down.
CTATGTTGGTTTAAAGGGTGACCTGATATGGCTCTCAATTAGAGGCAGGTGGTTTTCATTTCCTCTGATTGAGAGTCATATTAAGGTAGGTGTTTTCACACTGTTTGTTTGTGGGTGGTTGTCTCCTGTGTCAGTATGTTACGCCACACGGGACTGTTTCGGTATCGTTCGTTTGTTTTTGTATGTAGTCTGTTTCCTGTTCATGTGTTCTTCACGTTATATGTAAGTTCGTGTCCAGGTCTGTCTACATCGTTTATTTGTTTTGTAGTTTATCAAGTGTATTTCGTTTCGTCTTCGTCTTGTTTAATAAATCATTATGTCACATAACCACGCTGCATTTTGGTCGAATCACTACTCCTCCTCTTCGTATGAGGAATTCCGTTACAATATCAGAAGTCAAGATCAAATCATTTTGAAACATTGAAAAGTATAACATTTTGATTGAATAACATTGTTAGCAAAATATGATGAACTTGGATTGAAAATCGAATTAACAAAATCCTGGTTGGTGTCTTATCCAACTGACAAGACTGAGGATGCTATGAAAGAATAACACTACCTGTTTATCATTTGGAATGTTGTTTTAAAACTTAAATTAATAACTTTTTTTTACTTTATATTTTCTGTTCTCATTTGACTTCTGTTACATGACCTTATAACCATCACTTTAAATTAAGCTACAAAAGACCTAATCTGTGGTGTATTCTCCCCATTTTAGCTGGAGCCTTTGAGTTACGACATCGCTTTGATGTTCCCAGTCCGAGCTGCATAGTTTTGAACTGCGATTGGTGGATGGCTCTGAGATGACTGCTTTCACATCAGATATGTAGTAAAAGATCACATCGCTCGTTTCTGGTGACATGAATTAGTTATTTCCCAAAGTTTATCTCATGCAGCTCACCTCGATTTCATTCCCCACCAGATCAAGGACTTGGCCGACGAAAGGTTGGTCATCATACATCACAATAACAAACTTCCCAACTAAATCCTGTGTTTTTTTGTGCAGGCTGCAGTACTGACTATGAGCTTGTGGTGGCAGGCTACTCAGATCCTTCTTGATTGAAGTCCACCTCATTTGGACCTTTGCAGTCATGGCACTGAAAACAATGGATACACTCTACAAGAGAGCCAAGGAAATGGTTAGGTATGTGAAGGGGCATCAAATTATAGCAGCAATCTACCTCACCAAGCAAAGTGAGAAGAATAAGAGCACCACATTGAAGCTGGCCAGCAACACCCGTTGGGGTGGTGTTGTCATCATGTTTGACAGTCTCCTGGAGGGGAAGGAGTCTCTGTGATATGGCCATTTCTTGGAGTCTGCCGTTATGGACAGCCCCATCAAGAGGATCCTCCTGGATTATGTATTTTGGGAAAGAGTGGTAATCAGCCTGAAACTCCTGAAACCTATAACAGTAGTCATTGCACAGATTGAGGGAGACAATGCCATCCTGTCTGATGTTCAGACTCTGCTTGCAGATGTAAGAGAAGAAATCCATACTACCCTGCCCACTTCACTGTTGCTCCAAGCAGAGGAAACTGCAGTTCTGAAATACATCAAAAAGCGTGAAGACTTCTGCCTGAAGCCCATACACTCCGCATGTTGGACCCCAAGTATGCTGGCAAGAGCATCCTGTCTGGTGCAGAGATCAACAAGGCCTATGGTGCCATCACTACCGTGTCTCGCCACCTTGGCCTGAATGAGGGCAAGGTTCTTGGCAGTCTGGCGAAGTACACTTCCAAGCAAGGGCTTTGGGATGGAGATGCAACATATCTCATCAGCCTCCTGGTGGAAGGGACTTTGTGGATCTGAGGCCCTTTCCCCTGTTTCCTCCATCCTCCAAATCCCAACAACATCAGCCGCCTCCGAGCGCAACTGGTCCTTGTTTGGGAACACACACCAAAGCACGCAACAGGCTGACCAATACAAGGGTTGAAAAATTGGTGGCCATCTGGGCAAATTTGAGGCCTTTTGAGCCTGACAATGACCCATCCTCAACAAGGTTGGAAAGTGACAGTGAAGATGAGGCCTCAGAGTCTGATGTTCAAGAGGTGGACATTGAGGAGGTCCAGGGAGAAGACATGGAAGCCTGAGAGGAAGACAACCAAAGCTTTAGTTTCTAGACTATCATTTTACAGATGTATGTTGAAAACGTTTTTGGGAGATGCGATGGATCATTGGGGATCATTCAATATTCCCTTTTGTTGTTCAGTGAAATCACCCCATGTGAAGAGTCAACTAATTTAAATAAAGTTCAATTCGTAACTAAATCGTTTTTTTTATATCTCTTGGAAGGATATAATAATTTGCAATTATGTCTACTTATGATAAGGTAAAAGTTTTATGTATCTGTCTCCATATGATATGGTAAATATATCCAATGCAAAAAACATCTACATTTAAATGGAATTAATATTAATTTGCATTAATTCCCACAGAAAGTTTCCACCCTTGAATATTCCTCAAAATGTGCAACCCTAATCCTCAACAGTATTTTTATTTATCAATACAGATACTCTCGCAATTACGCCAGAGGAGTTTATTTGATTTATATTGGGGTTTGACATTTTTGCATATTGATTTTAGTTCTGGACAGTTTTGGTACTTCTGAGCTCTATAGCTCCCTAAATACCCATTATTCATAATGACTACTCTTAAGCTGATAAATAGGGGAAAGTTAAGTCTTATAGTTAAGTCGCAATTACGCCAGAGGAGTTTATTTGATTTATATTGGGGTTTGACATTTTTGCATATTGATTTTAGTTCTGGACAGTTTTGGTACTTCTGAGCTCTATAGCTCCCTAAATACCCATTATTCATAATGACTACTCTTAAGCTGATAAATAGGGGAAAGTTAAGTCTTATAGTCTAGTGTTTTTATGTATATTTTTATAATACTGTAAATATGCTTCAGACACAAATGGACACATCACGTCATTCTGTGGAGAAACCTAAAATGTCATCCCTCGTTAAAATGACATATGGAAATCACCTACTTTGCATTCAGGCTACAGAGCCCTACATCCATCAGTCTCCCTAGGCAGACTTGTTGCCTCCCACAACGTATCAATGCTACTTTGCCTAGGGTCGGGTTTACAAGACTTGTGGCAGAACAGGGGAGTCAGAGGTGAAACTCAATAAAATAACGGGAGACCGTTTTGTGGTGCTCAAACAAAAGTTGTCCTTTAATAAATGTTGGGGGAATGGGGAAGGGGAGAAATACAACTGAATGGCCTCTCAGGTAATGGGTGGGTCACTTTGTGTTGGTGTGGCAGCTCCTCGGACCGCCTGTGTTAAAACAGTTCTTACGGTTCCTGTACTCCTCAGCATCAGGAGTTGATGGACACTTGATGGGAACATGACATCCATCTATACAGCCAATCACTCCTGGGAAGTGCCCATATTCATAGAATAGCGCTTTATAGTTGGCTTGGCCAGCAGCATCAGAAAACTTGATGTAGACTCCTCATTTCAAAAATGGACCTGCAGATTTGTGAGTTATTATACACACAGTTGCTTCACTGGCACCACACAAACCACCAGTTTCACGATTAAAGATTCCAGATGCCAAAAACCTCAAAGTGATCAGAACCTGGAGATAATTGGGTAAAGGCCTTCCTCTTTGAGACAGAGAGGAAAGTCATTGCTCTAGCAAAGATATTATCTCCAATGCATTTTCTTTGTACTTACAAAAGCGGTCTCGAAAAGCTATTTCATCAAAGTCATTTAATGGATTACTCCTATTCACAAGTACTCGTCTGGCTGGCTTCTGTAGTGCATGTTGGTCTTCATTTAGATATATTCCAAATAGTCCATGCTCCCTCACAAACAGTACTAAGCAGAAGTTAAACCTGCCTCTTTGAAGGATTAATTTAAGCTTACATTTTTTATTTTAAGATAAGTCTGTGCAAGTCGCTTTGAGCTGTTTAACTATTTAGTCTCCCACTTTCACAACCTGATAAAATTGTCCTTGAAACAGTCTTGATGTGTTCGTCAAAAGAGAGATCAGGGTCCAGAGTAACGCCGAGGTCCTTCACAGTTTTATTTGAGACGACTTTACAACCATCAAGATTAATTGTCAGATTCAACAGAAGATCTCTTTGTTTCTTGGGACCTAGAACAAGCATCTCTGTTTTGTCCGAGTTTAAAAGTAGAAAGTTTTCAGCCATCCACTTCCTTATGTCTGAAACACAGGCTTCTAGCGAGGGCAATTTTCTGGCTTCACCATGTTTCATTGAAATGTACAGCTGTGTGTCATAGTACATACACAAAATGCGGTAATTTCTAAACGATTCACCAGAAATGGATGAAAATACCCTCACATTAAAGCTGATAGTCTGTACTTTAACCCCACAGTCATTATCATCAGTGCTGGAGTACAGAGCCAAAACAAACAAAGAAATGTCATTGTCCCAATACTTTTGGAGCTTACTATGCATTCTTTCTTAACTGACAAATAAAATCAAGCAATCAATCATGATCGTGACAAAGACACACTTTATGTACTGTTTACGTGCCATTTTTTGCTTGTGACAGAATCCCTAGCTCTCCTCGGCTCTGCCATGTGTAGTGCCTCTTATCTACAATTGATTAAAGTGACATTTAATGTTTGCTGGGAAGGCTACAGGCGTGACCCTCGGCTGTGGTAAATATGAACACCGCATCACTAACAGGAGGAGAGAAGTAGCCTTGAGTTATTCAGTGAAGAGCCCTGTACATAATGAAGTGGTTATGCTACACTGATTGTTATTCTATAAAGCATTCAGAAACTGCATGTTCGCTTGCAATTCTCTAGTGAGGCTGCTGTTCTATCTCCCTGACTACATTATTATTTTTTAACCTTTATTTAACTAGGCAAGTCAGTTAAGAACAAATTCTTATTTACAATGACGGCCTACCCCAGCAAAACCCAGACGACGCTGGGCCAATTGTGCGCCGCCCTATGGGACTCCCAATCACGGCCGGATGTGATACAGCCTGGATTCAAACCAGGGACGGTAGTTACGCCTATTGCACTGAAATGCAGTGCCTTAGACCGCTGGGAGCCCTAACCAAATGTAGATTAAGTTGGTGGTTAATTAAGTGCCTTTGCAGGATAAATTACCATATAGAATCACTGTGAATCTACATCCTCTCATTGGATGTGCTCTGCTTCTGAATTTTCTATCTCTTCTTCACATAATTTACTGTGAGGGAATGACTTTGCCAAAAGACTCCCAAAGCCTTAATTTCATTAAGTCCTCGTTCTGGGTAGGAAAAGATAGTGGGATGCAAGCCCACAGGCATGTCCTAGCTTTCCGGACCTTGGCCTCATTTAAGCATAATGACCCTGCCATGAGAGTTCTCTGGCCTGCTGCCCTGATGATGGGGAGACAACATCCCCATGAAGTTCCTGCTGGGTGAGATGAGGCTGAAAGTGATGTGTGAAGGCTGAGGATGCTGGGTGGTTGGTGTGTGAAGGGATATGTTAGGTGTGGTAGGGCATCTAACTTGACCCATTACACCCCGCTTTAAAGGACCTGTTTGAAGCCAGCGGGAGAGAAAGATGAAAGTGGGAACACAGAGCGGGCACCATCTGATGTGGGTCACTCTTTGTCCAACAAAATGGAACAAAATACAAATCAATGAGGAGGGAAAAAACACAAACACAGAAGATTATAAATGTATTTGTAATGATCATCACCATGAAAAAGGGAACACTGATGATGATGGTGGATTGTATCAACATGCAGAGAGAGAATCAACATGCAGGTTTTGTACAACTGGGTCAAGTATTGCTTTTGAAATTATATTTAAATGTGCTTGCCATGGTGATGCTGCAGCCGTGTCAGAAGACTGTTGCCATGACATGAGAAATGTGCTTAAATATACAAAATACATGTTATATGTACAGTAGCTGTATGTAAAATAACAACTTTTTACTTGAGGGCGCAATATACTATTTTTGTGAACAAAGAGAAGAATTAGGCCTGGTGTTTATGTTCAAACAAGGGCAAAATTGTGGTTTAGATATTTGGGGAGGACAATAGCCGCATTTCCTGCAATTCTACAAAGTTTTACATTACTTTTAATGCCTCTTGATGGGTATATGGAGGGGTATTTTGAAAACACAGTATAAGTGGCAGGATAAGTGGGGATAAGTCATCACCATCATTAATGAAGGTATTTCAAGGCAAATATTAAGAATACACAAAATATGAAGACTGAGTTGAACTATGATGCACACATGCATATTTACATGCATGCATATTTATATTAAGAGACAAAAGTTAAAAACTGTGTTTTATTATAGTTGGAGTTCGCTTACCTTATGCCCAGTCCAATAAAAAAAAGATTAAAGAATATATATATACAGTCCCAGTCAGAAGTTTGGTCACACCTACTCATTCCAGCGTCTTTCTTTATTTTTACTATTGTCTACATTGTACAATAATAGTGAAGACATCAAAAATAGGAAATAACACATATGGAATCATGTAGTAACCAAAAAAGTGTATATTTTAGATACTTTAAAGTAGCCACTCTTTGCCTTGATGACAGCTTTGCACACTCTTGGCATTCTCTCAACCAGCTTCATGAGGAATGCTTTTCCAACAGTCTTGACTTGTTGGCTGCTTTACCTTCACTCTGTGGTCCAACTCATCCCAAACCATCTCAATTGGGTTGAGGTTGGGTGATTGTGGAGGCCAGGTCATCTAATGTAGCACAATTTTACGGATTGACTGACCTTCATGTCTTAAAGTAATGATGGACTGTCATTTCTCTTTGCTTATTTGAGCTGTTCTTGCCATAATATGGACTTGGTCTTTTACCAAATAGGGATATCTTCTGTATACCACCACTACCTTGTCACAACACAACTGGCTCAAACGCATTAAGAAGAAAAGAAATTAAACAAATTAACAAGTGTAGTGGTTTCAGAGGTTGTGTTGTGGATGGACATTATGTGCCTGCAAGGTTTCTTAGTTTTTTGGCTGCCAGGACCACGAACAGCAATGTGAACTATTCCCCAGAGGCAGGACCACGCACAGCTCAGAGGAAACTTCTAGACGGCAGCAGTTCATAGTCACTTTAATTAACTCTACCTACATGTACATACTACTTCAACTAACCGGTGCACCTGCACATTGACTCGGTACCGGTACCCCCCTGTATATATTGGTATATACAGTTCAAGTCGGAAGTTTATATCCACCTTAGACAAATACATTTAAACTCAGTTTTCACAATTCCTGACATTTAATCATAGCAAAAATTCCCTGTCTTAGGTCAGTTAGGATCACCACTTTATTTTAAGAATGTGAAATGTCAGAATAATAGTAGAGAGAATGATTTATTTCAGCTTTTATATCTTTCATCAAATCAAATCAAATTTATTTATAAAGCACTTCGTACATCAGCTGATATCTCAAAGTGCTGTACAGAAACCCAGCCTAAAACCCCAAACAGCAAGCAATGCAGGTGTAGAAGCACGATGGCTTGGAAAAACTCCCTAGAAAGGCCARAACCTAGGAAGAAACCTAGAGAGGAACCAGGCTATGGGGGGTGGCCAGTCCTCTTTCATCACATTCCCAGTGGGTCAGAAGTTTACATACACTCAATTAGTATTTGGTCGCACTGCCTTTAAATTGTTTAACTTGGGTCAAATGTTTTGGGTAGCCTTCCACAAGCTTCCCACAATAAGTTGGGTGAATTTTGTCCCTTTCCTCCTGACAGAGCTGGTGTAACTGAGCCAGGTTTGTAGGCCTCCTTGCTCGCACATGCTTTTTCAATTCTGCCCACAAATATTCTATAGGATTGAGGTCAGGGCTTTGTGATGGCCACTCCAATACCTTGACTTTGTTTGTCCTTAAGCCATTTTGCCACAACTTTGGAAGTATGCTTGGGGTCATTGTCCATTTGGAAGACCCATTTGCGACCAAGCTTTAGCTTCCTGACTGATGTCTTGAGATGTTGCTTCAATATATCCACATAATTTTCCTACCTCATGATGCCATCTATTTTGTTAAGTGCACCAGTCCCTCCTGCAGCAAAGCACCCCTACAACATGATGCTGCCACCCTCGTGCTTTACAGTTGGGATGGTGTTCTTCGGCTTGCAAGCCTCCCCCTTTTTCCTCCGAACATAACGATGGTCATTATGGCCAAACAGTTATATTTTTGTTTCATCAGACCAGAGGACACAGAAAGTACGATCTTTTGTCCCCATGTGCAGTTACAAACCGTGGTCTGGCTTTTTTATGGCGGTTTTGGAGCAGTGGCTTCTTCCTTGCTGAGCGGCCTTTCAGGTCATGTCGATATAGGACTTGTTTTACTGTGGATATAGATACTTTTGTACCTGTTTCTCCAGCATCTTCACAAGGTCCTTTGCTGTTGTTCTGGGATTGATTTGCACCTTCTCTCCAAAGTACGTTCATCTTTAGGAGACAGAACCCGTCTCCTTCCTGAGCGGTATGACGGCTGCATGGTCCCATGGTGTTTATAGTGGCATACTATTGTTTGTACAGATGAACGTGGTACCATCAGGCGTTTGAAATTGCTCCCAAGGATGAACCAGACTTGTGGAGGTCTACAATTTTCTTTCCTGAGGTCTTGGCTAATTTCTTTAGATTTTCCCATGATGTCAAGCAAGGAGGCACTGAGTTCGAAGGTAGGCCTTGAAATACATCCACAGGTACCTCCAATTGATTCAAATTATGTCAATTAGCCTATCCGAAGCTTCTAAAGCCATGACATCATTTTCTGGAATTTTCCAAGCTGTTTAAAGGCACAGTCAACTTAGTGTATGTAAACCTCTGACCCACTGGAATTGTGATACAGTGAATTATAAGTGAAACAATCTGTCTGTAAAGAATTGTTGGAAAAATGACTTGTGTCATGCACAAAGTAGATGTCCTGACCGACTTGCCAAAACCATAGTTTGTTAACAAGAAATTTGTGGAGTGGTTGAAAAACGAATTTTAATGTCTCCAACCTAAGTGTATTTAAACTTCCGACTTCAACTGTGTATATATATATATATATTTTACTGCTGCTCTTTAATTACTTGTTAATTTGATCTCTTATTCTTATCAATATATATATATTTTTAAACTGTTTTAAGGACAGACAATCATGGAAGATCTGTTGAAGCAATTAGTCACTTCCAATAACATGCAACAAGAAGCAAATCGGCAGCAAGCAGAAACCAATCGCTTGTTATTGGGGGAACAAAGGAAGTGTCAACTGCAGATAAATATGAACATGCAAAAGTTAACTGCGGAAATCACTGCAGTGAAAATTGCTCAACAGACCACGGGTCTACCCATCGTGGCCACTCGGTATCTGCAGAAAATGCTGCTGAATGATGATGTTGAGGCTTTCCTAAAGACATTTGAGTGTATTGGCAGAACGAGAGGCATGGCCACAGATAAAATGGGCAGGAATATTGGCTCAATTTCTTTGTGGGGAAGCAAAAGAAGCCTATAACTATGACACACTGAAGAAGGAAATATTAGCACGGTTGGGAGTAACTGTCTCTTTGAGGGCACATCGGTTCCATACTTGGACGTATCAACCCGAGAAGGCACACAGATCACAGATGTTTGACCTGCTCCACCTAGCAAAAAAATAGCTAGAGCCCGAGACCCTCAATACTGGGGCCATCGTGGAAAGAATAGTGATTGACCACTACATCCGGGGCTTACCTTACAAGCTAAAGAAGGTTGTCAGCCAGGGCAGTCCCACCACAGAGGACAGAGTGGTGGAGCTCGTTGAGAGATGTCGAGCAACAGACAAACTGCTCAAACCTAGCCACCTGGACAGAACCAACCAGGAAAAGGGAGGTCTCAAAGAAGGAGGAAGACAGCCATCACAACTGAAGAGTCCCCGGGTTTGTAAAGAGATAATTCAAAGGGCGGATGGGGAACGTGGGCACGCCAGGACCATGTTTTCCAACCTGAAGCAAAGGCAAGGAATAGAGTGGTTGATACTGACACCCGGGAGTGCTACCACTGTGGAGAAATAGGACACATCGCATGGAACTGTCCCAAGAAGGAGGAACCCATGCTGGTCGACATTTCCAATCTACACCACTGCCATGTCGTTTCTGCCCATGTCCAAGCCCACCGCCATCCACCGCACCTCAGTTGGGTGCAGGTCCAAGGGAAAGAAGTAGATGCTCTTTTAGACTCTGGGAGCATGATCTTCCTCATCACGCCTTCAGTACTAACCCAGCAGCAGAGGACTGCCGCTCCAACCATAGACATCACCTGTGTACACGGTGCCGTGACTTTACTTTCCTTAATCTGATGACTGGTACTTATCGAATAAACTAACTGTGTTTAATTGTTACCCGATTAAATTAATCACGTAACAATTAACTCAGTAGGAATTTGGGGCACCACGGAAACAGTTGTTTAAAGAGTTACCATCTCCCGAATTATACTTATAATGGTCTTTACCTATCACCATCACAAAACAGTCAACATATTAATCATAACCTCGTCTCATATCATCATTCTGAACAGTCGTAACCTCCTGCATCTGCAAAAAAAAACGTCTTACTTATGATTCAGTACTACAAAAATTGGTTTAATTATTTATTTACTAGCTAACTAAACGATAGCACAGGATAACATACCCACTTAATACATTAGGAAAAGGTCCCTAGCGGACTGACACAATATGGTTGTTTTTTACAAAAGGAGATGGGGAGGGAGAGAGAGAGAAAAAGAGGCACTTATCGTTGATACATTTTAGATTTGCACACAAATCGCCACCCCTTTGGAGTAAAAAATCATGAATGAATTTACGTGTGAATGCCTATGTTTGCCGTTTATCTCTGCCGGAACCAGCCCTCCTTAGTGTGACGACCCTCCTACTCTGTCTGCCGTATTCTCTCTCTTTGCTCTTGTTTCCTTATTAGGATGCCGGTGGGCGGAGTTGGGAGGGTCGTCAGCTACATGGGAAACACCTGGGCCCGGGTGTGTCCCAGGATAAATAGACCTCTTCCACATTCATTGGGGAGACTCTCTCCATGCAGACACCTTCATAGATTTTGTTGTGGCATTTTTGTGGCCTTTTGGTTGTTTGCTTTGGCACCTTTCAACACCCTGCATTATCACATTTATCCATGCAAAACACTCACTTACACTACTGATGACTGATTCCCCACACCATTGTTAATTGCATTTAGGTTACCTTAGTTAATAAATATATTTTGTTATTCCTTATCTCCATGTTGTCTCCCTTTTGTTATGGGCTTTGAGCCGGTTCGTGACATTAGGAAGGGTGATGGGCCTTTCAACGGCACGCTTGTAAGGCTCTGGTTGTCTGAAATGGGTTTGGACCCGTCTCTTCTACTGTTGTTCACTCTGGACGATGCTCCTTTGACGATAGGCTAGCCAGCCGTGTCGATGGTTCTCATTGGGTGATGAAAGTAGCGTACTACAGTGATTTACATTTACATTTACATTTAAGTCATTTAGCAGACGCTCTTATCCAGAGCGACTTACAAATTGGTGCATTCACCTTATGACATCCAAGTGGAACAGCCACTTTACAATAGTGCATCTAAATCTTTTAAGGGGGGGGGGGGGTGAGAAGGATTACTTTATCCTATCCTAGGTATTCCTTAAAGAGGTGGGGTTTCAGGTGTCTCCGGAAGGTGGTGATTGACTCCGCTGTCCTGGCGTCGTGAGGGAGTTTGTTCCACCATTGGGGGGCCAGAGCAGCGAACAGTTTTGACTGGGCTGAGCGGGACTGTACTTCCTCAGTGGTAGGGAGGCGAGCAGGCCAGAGGTGGATGAACGCAGTGCCCTTGTTTGGGTGTAGGGCCTGATCAGAGCCTGGAGGTACTGAGGTGCCGTTCCCTCACAGCTCCGTAGGCAAGCACCATGGTCTTGTGGCGGATGCGAGCTTCAACTGGAAGCCAGTGGAGAGAGCGGAGGAGCGGGGTGACGTGAGAGAACTTGGGAAGGTTGAACACCAGACGGGCTGCGGCGTTCTGGATGAGTTGTAGGGGTTTAATGGCACAGGCAGGGAGCCCAGCCAACAGCGAGTTGCAGTAATCCAGACGGGAGATGACAAGTGCCTGGATTAGGACCTGCGCCGCTTCCTGTGTGAGGCAGGGTCGTACTCTGCGGATGTTGTAGAGCATGAACCTACAGGAACGGGCCACCGCCTTGATGTTAGTTGAGAACGACAGGGTGTTGTCCAGGATCACGCCAAGGTTCTTAGCGCTCTGGGAGGAGGACACAATGGAGTTGTCAACCGTGATGGCGAGATCATGGAACGGGCAGTCCTTCCCCGGGAGGAAGAGCAGCTCCGTCTTGCCGAGGTTCAGCTTGAGGTGGTGATCCGTCATCCACACTGATATGTCTGCCAGACATGCAGAGATGCGATTCGCCACCTGGTCATCAGAAGGGGGAAAGGAGAAGATTAGTTGTGTGTCGTCTGCATAGCAATGATAGGAGAGACCATGTGAGGTTATGACAGAGCCAAGTGACTTGGTGTATAGCGAGAATAGGAGAGGGCCTAAACAGAGCCCTGGGGGACACCAGTGGTGAGAGCACGTGGTGAGGAGACAGATTCTCGCCACGCACCTGGTAGGAGCGACCTGTCAGGTAGGACGCAATCCAAGCGTGGGCCGCGCCGGAGATGCCCAACTCGAGAGGGTGGAGAGGAGGATCTGATGGTTCACAGTATCGAAGGCAGCCGATAGGTCTAGAAGGATGAGAGCAGAGGAGAGAGAGTTAGCTTTAGCAGTGCGGAGCGCCTCCGTGATACAGAGAAGAGCAGTCTCAGTTGAATGACTAGTCTTGAAACCTGACTGATTTGGATCAAGAAGGTCATTCTGAGAGAGATAGCGGGAGAGCTGGCCAAGGACGGCACGTTCAAGAGTTTTGGAGAGAAAGAAAGAAGGGATACTGGTCTGTAGTTGTTGACATCGGAGGGATCGAGTGTAGGTTTTTTCAGAAGGGGTGCAACTCTCGCTCTCTTGAAGACGGAAGGGACGTAGCCAGCGGTCAGGGATGAGTTGATGAGCGAGGTGAGGTAAGGGAGAAGGTCTCCGGAAATGGTCTGGAGAAGAGAGGAGGGGATAGGGTCAAGCGGGCAGGTTGTTGGGCGGCCGGCCGTCACAAGACGCGAGATTTCATCTGGAGAGAGAGGGGAGAAAGAGGTCAGAGCACAGGGTAGGGCAGTGTGAGCAGACCAGCGGTGTCGTTTGACTTAGCAAACGAGGATCGGATGTCGTCGACCTTCTTTTCAAAATGGTTGACGAAGTCATCTGCAGAGAGGGAGGAGGGGGGGGAGGGGGAGGGGATTCAGGAGGGAGGAGAAGGTGGCAAAGAGCTTCCTAGGGTTAGAGGCAGATGCTTGGAATTTAGAGTGGTAGAAAGTGGCTTTAGCAGCAGAGACAGAAGAGGAAAATGTAGAGAGGAGGGAGTGAAAGGATGCCAGGTCCGCAGGGAGGCGAGTTTTCCTCCATTTCCGCTCGCTGCCCGGAGCCCTGTTCTGTGAGCTCGCAATGAGTCGTCGAGCACGGAGCGGGAGGGGAGGACCGAGCCGGCCTGGAGGATAGGGGACATAGAGAGTCAAAGGATGCAGAAAGGGAGGAGAGGAGGGTTGAGGAGGCAGAATCAGGAGATAGGTTGGAGAAGGTTTGAGCAGAGGGAAGAGATGATAGGATGGAAGAGGAGAGGGTAGCGGGGGAGAGAGAGCGAAGGTTGGGACGGCGCGATACCATCCCGAGTAGGGGCAGTGTGGGAAGTGTTGGATGAGAGCGAGAGGGAAAAGGATACAAGGTAGTGGTCGGAGACTTGGAGGGGAGTTGCAATGAGGTTAGTGGAAGAACAGCATCTAGTAAAGATGAGGTCGAGCGTATTGCCTGCCTTGTGAGTAGGGGGGGAAGGTGAGAGGGTGAGGTCAAAAGAGGAGAGGAGTGGAAAGAAGGAGGCAGAGAGGAATGAGTCAAAGGTAGACGTGGGGAGGTTAAAGTCGCCCAGAACTGTGAGAGGTGAGCCGTCCTCAGGAAAGGAGCTTATCAAGGCATCAAGCTTATTGATGAACTCTCCAAGGGAACCTGGAGGGCGATAAATGATAAGGATGTTAAGCTTGAAAGGGCTGGTAACTGTGACAGCATGGAATTCAAAGGAGGCGATAGACAGATGGGTAAGGGGAGAAAGAGAGAATGACCACTTGGGAGAGATGAGGATCCCAGTGCCACCACCCCGCTGACCAGAAGCTCTCGGGGTGTGCGAGAACACGTGGGCAGACGAGGAGAGAGCAGTAGGAGTAGCAGTGTTATCTGTGGTGATCCATGTTTCCGTCAGTGCCAAGAAGTCGAGGGACTGGAGGGAGGCATAGGCTGAGATGAACTCTGCCTTGTTGGCCGCAGATCGGCAGTTCCAGAGGCTACCGGAGACCTGGAACTCCACGTGGGTCGTGCGTGCTGGGACCACCAGACTAGGGTGGCCGCGGCCACGCGGTGTGGAGCGTTTGTATGGTCTGTGCAGAGAGGAGAGAACAGGGATAGACAGACACATAGTTGACAGGCTACAGAAGAGACTAAGCTAATGCAAAGGAGATTGGAATGACAAGTGGACTACGCGTCTCGAATGTTCAGAAAGTTAAGCTTACGTAGCAAGAATCTTATTGACTAGAATGATTAAGATGATACAGTACTGCTGAAGTAGGCTAGCTGGCAGTGGCTGCGTTGTTGACTTTGTAGGCTAGCTGGCAGTGGCTGCGTTGTTGACACTACACTAATCAAGTCGTTCCGTTGAGTGTAATAGTTTCTACAGTGCTGCTATTCGGGGGCTAGCTGGCTAGCTAGCAGTGTTGATTACGTTACGTTGCGTTAAAAGAACGACAGTAGCTGGCTAGCTAACCTAGAAAATCGCTCTAGACTACACAATTATCTTTGGTACAAAGACGGCTATGTAGCTAGCTGTGTAGCTAGCTACGATCAAACAAATCCAACCGTTGTACTGTAATGAAATGAAATGAAAATGTGATACTACCTGTGGAGCGAAGCGGAATGCGACCGGGTTGTTGAGTGCGGAAGTTCTATTCGGTAGACGTTGGCTAGCTGTTGGCTAGCTAGCAGTGTCTCCTATGTTAAGGACGACAAATAGCTGGCTAGCTAACCTCGGTAAATTAAGATAATCACTCTAAAACTACACACTCTAAACTACACAATTATCTTGGATACGAAGACAGCAAAGACAACTATGTAGCTAGCTAACACTACACTAATCAAGTCGTTCAGTTGAGTTTAATAGTTGCTACAGTGCTGCTAGTGCTGCTATTCGGTAGACGGTGGACGTTTGCTAGCTGGCTAGCTGCTGGGCAGATAGCAGTGTAGACTGCGTTAGGACGACGTAATACGATAATTACGCAATTATTTTTGATACAAAGACGGCTATGTAGCTAGCTAAGAAGAAATTGCTAAGATTAGACAAATCAAACCGTTGTACTATAATTGAATGTAATGAAAAGTTATACTACCTGCGGTCCAAAGCGCAAATGCGACCGCTCGCTCCAACCCGGAAGTGGTTGAAAAGAGTAGTAGAGTGGTCCCATTTAAATTAACTTTTCTAGATACTTTTCTTAGGACAGCGAATCAGCTGTATCAGTGATTGTCTGGGAGGTGAGCTTCTCTTTTCCACCACGTGTTGGCATTCAGGGTTCAAACCACTTAACACGCGCAGCTGCAGCCTGGTGATGTTCTGGTCTGGGAGGTGAGTTTATTTTTTTCACCTCGTGTTGAGGTTCAAAGCGTGTCCTGGCTAAATTCCCAATCTGGCCCTCAACCATCACGGTCACCTAATAATCCCCAGTTTACAATTGGCTCATTCATCCCCCTCCTCTCCCCTGTAACTATTCCCCAGGTCGTTGCTGCAAATGAGAACGTGTTCTCAGTCAACTTACCTGGTAAAATAACGGTAAAATAAAAAAATAAAATAAATAAAAAAAGATCCAACCATTTTAAACGTGTAGCTACTGCTTCATGCTTTTCTGGTCTAAATGTTAATTTCTTTACCATTCCCAACGTTCTCTGTTAGGAATATTTTTCCAGTATTCGCTTTATAACGTGAGCAGGAAACCTCTGTGTAGATAAAGCACATTCCTCTGTGAAATTTGGAGAGGGATGTTCTCTCCTTGATTTACAACAGGGTGTGAACTGTCAACCCCCCCTAGCAGCTCCCTCCTCCCGTCTGTGGGTGAGAAAGGGTCTGGTTACTGTCATCCATTGCCAAGCTGATCTGACCCATTCGGTTCCTCACAGGACAGTCATGACAATGGGGACACCAAAACTTACCGCAGATGTAGAGATTAATAACACCAGAGGCCGGTTCAGAGGTAACCCAGGGTTGATTGAAAACCCACCATATCCGGTGCTACTGGGACACGACTGTCCATATTTTCAAGAACTGTGGAAAGGACTACAGGACAAAGGAGATGGCTGTGCCAGTAATAGGGCATGCCAGGTACATTTACATTTTCCAGTGAAAAGAAAATGAAACCGCTACCAAAAAACTCCCTGACCTATGATAGGAGAATTACCAAATAGGTACTTACCTTCCCAATTCCCGTAGCCGACAATCGAGTTCTCCTGGGAGAAGAAGGGGAATGAAACTGTCACATGAATTGAAGCTGGAGAAACTAAGTAGGTACGGGGAGTAAAACGTTTAATAAATAAGGGACATGGAACGAGACAGGAACAGCGTCCGCGAACGAGTAATACAGACAAAGAACAATTAAAGCAGCAGCGTGGTACAGAGCAAGGGAACTGACAAATATAGGGTAGGAAATAAACAGATGAGTGAGTCCAGGTGAGTACAAATCGCTGATACTCGTGAAGAGGGAAGGCAGGTGTGCGTAATAGATGATAGGAGTGAGTGATGCAGGGCAGCCTGGCTCCCTCAAGCGCCAGGGGGGGAGAGCGGGAGCAGACGTGACAGAAACGACGAAGAGGCAGGAAACCCAGTGGGGATAAATGGGCCAGAAATGGTGGAAGAGGAGGAACAGGAAGCGCAGGGCGAGGGGCCTGGAAATTCTTATGCCAATGAGATTTTTCCTCCTGAGTTAACACAGTATATAGGAACATTTGGCACTGCTCAGCTGGAAGACCCCACACTACAGAACACCAGACAGAATGGCAAGGTAATAGATGGTATACCTATAAATCCTGCTAATGTACTCACTTTTCCAAGAGAAACAATCTCTTATACCAGGTCACAAATCCAATGACATCACAGCTGTTGGTTCAAACTTCGTTTCGGCGGACAGTGCTGAGCCTGGCCCATAGCCACTTGTTGGGAGGACATTTACGGAGAGAAAAAACACTGGGGTGTATGCGGATGTGGTAAGGTATTTCCAGGGGTGTCCTGACTTGTCAGAGAACCTCACCCCTTCCTGATTTATGAAATATCTTAATCCCATTGCCAGTGATAAACTATAGTGCCAACACCAAGAGCATTATGGTGTTATGGTGTTAGTACCCACGATAGAATATATATTCCTGGCTACAGATGCTGCAGAAAATGGGGCCCGTGAACTACCTCGTCCGTCAGCCAGGGAGAAGGAAGCCAGAACAGGTGTATCATATTAACCTGTTAAAAAAATGGGTATGTCAAGAAGCACTGTGGGGGGGGAACAAACCTACAGACTTAAGTACTTTCGGCCACTTCCACTTCTTCCAAGAACCTGTTGGAAGAGAATACCCTCGGAGATGTATCGCCTTCCCAGACCCAAGAGTTACGTGAGTTGGTTATGAAAAATAAAGAGGTGTGTCCTAGTAAGGAAGAAAACACATATCACATCCAACATGACATCATCACGCCTCCAGGAATAAGGGTCCATCAAAAACCTTATCGGGTGCCAGAGGCGAAGAGAGCAGCAATAAAATAAGAAGTAGGGAAGATGTTGGAGCTGGAAGTCATTGAAGAGTCACACGGTGCGTGGTCCAGCCCGATAGTCCTGGTGTCGTAACCAGATGGTACAGTACGGTTCTGTAATAACTTCCGTAAATGTAATGCCATTTCGGAATTTGATGCTTATCCCATTCCGAGAATAGATGAGTTGATAGATAGACTGGTAAATGCCTGGTTCATTAGTACACTTGACCTAACCAAGGGGTATTGGCAGGTTCCTCTGACCACTGCAGCCCGTGAGAAGACGGCATTCTCCACTCCAGACGGCCTGTTCCAATATGTGCGACTGCCCTTTGAACTTCATGGAGCCCCCGCCACATTTCAAGGGCTGATGGACCGCATTCTGCGCCCACATCAATCCTATGCTGCAGTCTACCTGAACGATGTGATAATCCACAGCCACATTTAGGGAGGAGCACCTAATCTGATTAACAGCGGTCATCGACACCCTTCGGCAAGCAGGACTCACGGCCAACCCAAAGAAATGCACGCTGGGGGTAAGTGAAGCAAAGTATTTGGGCTATTCCATAGGGCGAGGGTTGATCAAACCACAAAAGAAGGTCGCAGCGATCCAGAATTGGCCTTGACCAGTGAATAAGAAATAGGTATGGGCTTTCCTGGGCCTTACCGTTATTACAGATGTTTCATCCAGGATTATGCAATCATCTCAGGACCCCTGTGTGACCTGACCCGGAAGGGCCAATCTGCCATGGTACAGTGGAACCCTGCGGCCGAAGAGGCATTTCAGAAACTGAAAACGGCCTTATGCACTGCCCCTGTGTTGTATTCGCCAGATTTCTCGAAACCTCTGATTGTACAGACCGATGCATCGGACACTGGAATTGGAGCTGCACTCTCGCAGGAAGTTCATGGAGAGGAACATCCGGTGCTGTACATTAGCCGTAAGTTGATTCCCCATGAAACCAAATATCAACAGTGGAAAAAGAGTGTTTGGCAATCAAGTGGGCTCTTGAGTCCTTGAAATATTATGTTCTGGGCTGCAAGTTTGTACTGACGACAGATCACGCTCCCCTTACCTGGATAAAGTAGAATAAGGACACTAACGCCCGAATCACCCGGTGGTTCCTCAACCTCCAGCCTTTCCACTATCGGATCGTCCACCGTTCATGTTCTAAACATGGTAATGCTGATACCATGTCTCGTATGCATGCCATGTTTTCTTTGACCGCTCTGACCACAGGGTCAACGCTGGGGGGGAAGGTATGTAGCGGTTTCAGGGGTTGTGTGGTGGATGAATGTTATGTGCCTGCGAGGTTTCTTCGATTTTTGGCTGCCAGGACCACGGACAGCATTGTGAAGTATTCCCCAGAGGCAGGACCACGGACAGCTCAGGGGAAACTTCTAGACTGCAGCAGAACAGCCACACCTGTCTCCAGTTGTAGTCAGAGCCAAACTGCAGACAGGTGAAACCAATCAGTTCCTCTACTTTGCCGCTCCCTGGGTTTTCTTTCTTTGTCTTTTAATGACCACGCAGTTTCCTTTCTTTTTTCTTTTTTTTGACCCCGGCAGGTGAAGGAGTAGGTTGTTATTGGAAAAACCACATGTTTTTGACAAGAACATGTGGTAGCTAACTAACCAGCCTGTTAATTGTTTACAAATAAATTAGTGAATGTGCTAGAGAGCTAAACAGCTACATAGCTAAGGCTCATTTTAAAAGTCGGATCAACTTATCCTTTCAGGCTTTAAAACGTGTTCTTACCCTATGAATTTGAACATTAAAATAAACTGGGACATGTACATGGTAGGCATTGTTGACACCTTAGCTTGATACATAACTTCTGAGGTGTAGGAAGCACTAACATCACCACCAATCAGCTTACACCACCGCACATAGTGGTGGAAAAAGTATCCAATTGTCAAACTTGAGTAAAAGTAAAGACACCTTAATAGAAAATGACTCAAGTAAAAGTCACCCAGTAAAATACTATTTGAATAAAAGTATTTGGTTTTAGATATACATAAGTATCAAAAGTAAAACTATAAATAATTTCAAATTATTTATATTAAGCAAACCAGACAACACCGTTTTCTTGTTTCTTTAATTTACTGATAGCTGGGGTCACACTCCAACACTCCAACATCATTTACAAACAAAGCATGTGTGTTTAGTGAGTCCAC
The DNA here is from genome assembly GCF_002910315.2 of Salvelinus sp. IW2-2015. NCBI lineage: Eukaryota > Metazoa > Chordata > Actinopteri > Salmoniformes > Salmonidae > Salvelinus > Salvelinus sp. IW2-2015. The sequence continues at coordinate 14,572,687 of NC_036849.1, read as the reverse complement.
CAGATCAGAGGTAGTAGGTATGACCAGGGATGTTCCCTTGATAAGTGTGTGAATTGGACCATTTTCCTGTCAAAATGTAACAAGTACTTTTGGGTGTCAGGCAAAATGTACAGAGTAGAAAGTAAATTATTTTCTATAGGAATGTAATGAAGTAAAAGCTGTCAAAAATATAAATAGTAAAGTACAGATACCCCAATAAACAACTCGTTTTAAGTACTGTACTTTACACCACTGACTGCACACACACCCGCAATTACTATGACAACTAGCAAAGCCTTATCAGCAAATGACTGCTGTCTGAACACACAAATCTGATTTGTTCACTTGTAACTTGCTGTTTGGACAGACAGTAGTCCAAAATGGATTTGAAAAACAAAACTGATTTGAGCATTAAGGCCTGCAAGGCTTAAGTAGTGCACAGTACTGATCTTCCATTTCTCAAAAATATATTTTTTTTTCAAATGTCAAAAGGTTATCTACACCATATAATTTTTTTCTCCGTCTCACTCCTTGCTCTCCAATTCTGCCCACTCGTTTTCCCAGGAGTGGGTCCTTCACTAAACAGTCAGCTGAAAGGTCACATTCAAAAAGGAAAGATATGGAAAAATAAGATTGAGACACTGCCACTCATGTCTAGATGAAAACATTGTATCTGACCTTTACCAGGAAACCAGATTCAAGTGAGCCATCAGACATGGGGATTGCAAGCCAGGACTGTGTGTGGTTGGGAGGGGATCTACATGAAGGGGGTGAGAGAGAGGGGGATAGGTATATAGGCACAGGCTGACAAAAATCAAGGTAACAAAAAACTTTGGCAAGCCTAAAGACTATTATTTATGCAATACATGAGGCTTCAATCTAAGCACTCACATTTTTACTGTTTATAAAAACTGCAGATTAGACAAATGCAGTTGCGGTAAATACATTACACAGCATTTTCACTGTCATGGATTGTAACAACTATGATTATCTCTGGATGTTAAGCTGTTGCTTTTTATAGTAGAAGAAATTGAAGAAAAAAAATTACGCTTACACATATGAAGCCAGACGTAAAAAATTGCCAACCAGAATAGTAGTTTTTCACTACACACGAATACCCACAGTTGTCCCCACTTTATGCATCTTAAATTTTACTTGGAGTATATATGCTGGACACAACTTTAAATGCTGCTTTTCAAAAACACCTCAGTTCTTAAAAGGTACTCCATGTTTTTACACAGGAGGACAACAAAATGATTCAGGTGCAATATGCAGAAATCGCTCTGCCATTTCCTGGTTGTTAAAATTAGAATAGTTTGCCTAATTTGAGTTTATGTGAAAAAACAAGCATCTAAACCGCTGTGAAATATCTTTTCAATAACCAAAAATGTTGTATTTTCAGAAGTTTGAAGCTTGTACAAAACCGAAAGCAAAAACAAAACTTAAGAATGGGAAGCATAGAAATAGCAGACCTAGAACATATCTACCACTTCTTAGACTTGCTTCCAATGAGAATGACAATAAACTATAAAACTCACATATATAAAACTCAAATTTCTATGTGAATTTGGTCGTTTCGCCCCAAAAGTTACATATTGCAGCTTTGAGAGTGCTGCGTAGCTGTGATCTAGTTTGCATGTATATGAAAACTGCAGAAAGTAGCTACCACCAGTAGTATGGCAAATGTGAGCAAGATATTTAAGACAGCTTTACAGATCGCTGTCCAGCTTAAACATCCAAATTAAATCATAGGTGTTCTGGCAGTGTGCAGGTAAGGGTTACGACCCTCCAAGTACCTCCTACCCTCTCTTCCATGCCCCTGCCTATCTATCTTACTCTGGACTCATTCACAGCGAGAGCAGCTGTGGAGGTGGATGGATGATCTTCTCAGTCACCACTTCACTGCTGTCCTGCACCCCAAGATTCAGATCTTCATCTGGGAGACGCATGGAGAGAGGTGTCACACTCAGATAGGGAAAGAGTCACACACACACTTTGAATTGGGGTAATAGAATATCATGCCAGGTTATCCTACCTGCAGTCTGGTCCTGTGTGGGCTGAAGAGTTGTGTGTTTGTAGGGCTGTATCCCACTTGGGACCTCAGCAGAGTTGGGATCCTTAGGGGGCCAGCGGAGTTCCCCACTCTCCACATTGCCCCCATCAGAGGGCTCCACCACAATAGAGGGAAGTCTCTTGGACAGCTTGGGATTCCGCTCATGGGTATCTGGGAAAATCTGGACACAAGAAGTATTACAATTTAGTAATTTAGAAGACACTGTTATTCAGAGCGACTTACAGTTAGTGCATTAATCTTAAGATAGCTAGGTGAGACGACCACATCAAATCAAATTTTATTTGCCACATGCGCCGAATACAACAGGTGTAGGTAGACCTTACCGTGAAATCCTTACTGACAAGCCCTTAACCAACAATGCAGTTAAGAAAATAGAGTTTAAAAAAATACTTACTAAATAAACTTAAGTAATAAATAAAAAGTAACACAATAAAATAACAATAAACAGGGGTCCAGGTTAGTCAAAGAATTTGTAAATTTAGGTAGGGGTAAAGTGGCTATGCATAGATAATAAACAGTGAGTAGCAGCAGTGTAATAACAAGGGGGGGGGGGTCAATGCAAATAGTCCGGGTGGCCAATTGATTAATGGTTCAGCAGTCTTATGGCTTAGGGGTAGAAGCTGTATCTCAGTATGGTGTATTTATTCTTTATTAGAGTGTTTTACTGTTTTTAATAGGGATTTGAGATCCTTGCAATGAGAGCTCATACAACATTTTACAAGAAAGATCCGAAATGAAAGGCACATTTGTAATTGTTTCATTGGTAGGATGTCAATTAATCTCTTGGTTGAGTGACTGGTGGATTGATGGATGGATGGATTGAGGCAATAGTAGACTCACCTGAAATGATCTGCCCTGATCCCCTGACACAGCTCCAGCTACACTGAAGTCCTCCATCACAGGTTCCTGTGTGTTAATCACCTTAGTCATCCTATGAACAACAAGGCAATACCATTGTTGTACACATTTCCATGTAAATAAACAGATGTGGTTTATGTCTACCTATAATACATTCACATAGTGCTACTCACTGATACTCATACTTTTATAATCTCCCCTCTTGGTTGCTCTCTCCTCTCTCCCTCGCTCAGCTCTTGCATATTTTTTGACAACCTTGATCAGAGAGACACGTGAAGTGCAAAGCCAGCCTGTGGTCCAACGAGACAGCCAATCATTGCCCTTGAAGTTGAAACTAAGTACAGGGTACTGTTAGTCTCATATGCAAATAGGCATAAAGCAACCTGGCACTTCAAAAACAACAAATTCACAAAATATTAAGACTGTGTAGAAGAAACTTATTTCAACCAGGATTTTTTTTACAGAGTTTTCATGAGAACGTAAGCAGCATACTAAATGGATATCATGATGTCTAAACCCTGTTTTCATGACTGTTGAAGACTCACTCTCACTCATTATTTATGTATGCAGTTGTCCTTGAAATCTGATGTAGTGCTAGAGCAACAGCTGGCACAGGGAAACGGAGCAGACGCAGGCCATCTAATATAAAGGCATTCATGAAGTGCCACTGCCAACTCAACAGAATCAACAGAACATATTTAAACAGACAGACCTTGCTACACTCGGAGTCCAAGATATTCTGGTGAGCATTAGTTCACAAATTACCCCAGTCAGGCAGTTGGATTGACAGCTATGGCTTCCATGGATACATGAGGAGATGTAATCTCTGTGTGATTGTCTGAGTATTGGCAGTGTGGAAAAGGACAGCTGATTTGGGTGTTTTCATTTATGCATTATAGCAATTACTGATGATTACTACTCGTAACCTTGATGTGTTTTTTTATTTATTCCTTGTACTGTGGTACATTTTTAAGACAATTGCTCCTTTATTCCTACTCAAAAGCACATGTTGTCCCTAGACGTAATTCCAGTGGTCACTTTGTGTCTTGACCTCTTGGCCATACTAGGTCCAAGGGAAAGGCTTCTCTTACTCATTACCAGTTGTGAAGTCATCTTTACCATGGTTCAATGCGATTGTGAAAGCTTGGGTAGGCCAACACATTGCTGAGGGTTAAGATATGGTATGTAGTGTTACTCCATACAAACACACCTACCTAATTATGGCATGAGTGTGAAACTGTGAATCACATCCTGTGAAAATAAAATACCACAGCATGATGTAACGAGGAGGAAGGGTGTGTGTGCAGGATGAATGCAGATGAAAAGAATGTCATCAAGGTGCATCCAACTATTCAAAAGAAAAGTCTGCATACCATTCCAACCCAATAAAGTGTTTATCCTGTCACTCAGAGACACAGGCTCAAAAACAGTCGGTGTTAGTTATATTTGTCCTATTTGAGGCCCAAGCAATATTGTTTAGCTGGAGTGACTGATAAAATGCACTCACTTATAACCAATCCTTTCATATTAGTGAGGCCTACGAAATAAGACATAGGAAAGGAGGCGAGCTGGTATTGAGATACACCCACGTCCTTCTATGACACAATATGGTTGCAATAATCCAGCTCTCTCCAAAATTAAGACCCATATTGATAACTAGGTGATCTATCAGTAGTAAACTGTTGAATACTACATTTGTGAACTCTATTCTCTATTATTATAGGATATTTTAGTTTGTCCTAAACCATTTGTTGTTAAAAACAAACTTTTTACAGGCTATTAACTGTAACTGTGCGCACTTTAATAATCATGCCTACCTGTTTGGAGCGTTTATAAACGTATTATGTCCTTTCAAACTGAGTTGAGGTAGGCTAGATGTCCAGTGAAAACACTGCAAAAAATATATTTTCTTCAGAATGGCTTTTTTTCCCAGAACAGTGATAGAAATCCGGTAGACATGTGTCCGTATACACCGTGACGTCCCCAATGAAGTTTCCCACGCACGCTAGTGCTGGAGCATACGCACTTTCGCACTCGGTCGAGTCGACTTCACACCAAAGCCTACTTCAAATCAAAATAAAATAAAATTGTATTAGTCGCATACACATATTTAGCAGATGTTATTGCGGGTGTAGCGAAATGTTTGTACTGAGACAACGGGTAGGATAGAGAGAGCCGAGCAATTGATTATTCTGACTGTACACTATGACTATATGCAAAATTATGTACTGAGTAATTTGAGCCATGAATGCTGATTGGCTGGCAAATTCATGAAAACACAAATGTGTTTTTCTTTGTCTTAATCTAAGGTTAGACATAAGGTTAGCAGTGTGGTTAAGGTGGTTGTGGTCAGTTGTGGTCAGTTAGGTAATAAATCACATTTTAAGAAGATAAATTGTAGAAATGTGTGATTTAGCCAAAATTATGACTTGGTGGCTGTGATCACTACAAACCAGGTTTCCAACCTTTTTATGTGAGTAAAGTAGCCTACATGTTGGATAAAACAGTAATGACAGGCCTGGTGGAAACTTTTTGGTAAACTTTCCAAATGTCGACAAAACTAAATTTGCTAGACAAGGTGGGATCTTTTAGTGTTGGTAAATGGAATTATGCAACAAATGTTGTTGGAATCCCTTTTATGTGCAAATATTGATATAATAACTATCATATGGAAGTAAACTTGGAGTCATGCAATGACATGTACTGTGGTCCTCCCACTACAACTCATGCAGTTTATTAGGCTACAGATTAAATCAATTATGTTCATTCACAGGGTGGTGAAAGTGCAAGGTGATGAGCTTGATGCTCCTTTCCAATAAATATTGAAGGTCTTATTCTGGTGGCATGATCATCGATGCTTGGCTGTCTTTTGTCAAATAAAAATGATGTCGCTCTTTTGTCCATAACAATCTCATCATGTAGGCTATACATGCTCTCTAGCCCAGGGAATCCCAAACTCGGTCCTGGTCACCCGGGTGCACATTTTAGTTTTTTGCCCTAGCACACCACAGCTGATTCAAATAAATCATCATCAAGCTTTGATTATTTGAACCAGCTGTGTAGTGCTAGGGCAAAAACAAAAACGTGCACCCAGGGAGGGCCCCAGGACCGAGTTTGGAAAACCCTGCTCTAACCAACAGCGCCAGTATCTGCGGGTGTTGGCTAGAGCACACATGTCAATACCAGAGTGGGCACACACTGCTGTATATAACGTCATTTTTTTGGTGAGAAAACCATCAGTACAGTTGAAAATATGATGGAAACCCATTTGACTTGAGTTTATTTTGGTACATGGGAATTTAACCGCAAAGGGTATTTTCTTATTTGAAATATGTTATCACGCACAGCATTTTATCTGCAACAAGTCAATTTGATGGAAACACATTTCGGGTGGGAAATGTGCATATTGTTTTTATGTGGATTTTAGAATATTCGCATGAAAATCTGTCGCCATTTTGATAGAAACCTAGCTAGTGACGACCATAAAACATGTGTAGCCTATAGCCTAAAGAATGCGCCATGTCGACCATGCCGCCACAACAGAACACCTGCGCCACTAGCTGTTTCCAATACCCTGTCCAGTACCCTGTACATTTTTTTGTGGACATTTAGAAAGTTCGCATAGAAAATTGATGCGACAATTGCTAGCCATGGTGCGTTTCCATTGAACTGTCTTGTGTTGAGAAAAACCACAGGATATAATTATATAATTACATCGCACCTAAAAAATACATATATATATTTTTCTCCCAAAAACCTAGTGTCGAATAAAAATGTATTGTTTCCATCATCCATTTGGGAAAAGTGCGCATTAATAAATTGGTGACTGCCTGTATGCCCTCCCACCTATTATTCTCATGTCTCAGGTAGCCCGCAAAAACCAGTATGGATAGAATGCAAGAATGGACGGATATATGCCATATTATAATCATTCTAATGTGCCACAATATCGCCATGGTCCGTGTGAGATTTGCACTCCTATTAATCTGAAATGATTGGATTGTGAAATTTACAACCAGCCAACCAGAAAAGCAAGGCGAAGCAATTCAGGCATTCTTGAAAGTCAAGACAATCCTTTTCCTGCAATAAAACATTATTTTTTAGAGTTGAAAATAGATTTAGCAAGCAGTAGGCATTTAGAATTAAATATGGAGTGTAGCTTTATAGTTAAATGATGACATCAAATTCCTCATGTACCTTCAAAATGATTAGGCAATCATAATTTATTCGAAAAACACTGTTTCCATAATAATTTGAAGCAATAAAGAAAGTTAGACAAAAGAAAAATACAGCCCTGTCAAATGGATAACATGTTGGTGATCTTTAGAACATTTCTCTACCGTTTCCATTACACGTCACAATGTTAATTTTTATGCAACATTGATTTTGTTGAGTAAACTTGGGCAGTGGCGACATGTCATTCAGGGTTTTGAGCCCCAAGGGGGGCTTGCCTGTTTTGAATGTTATTTTGGCATCAGTACATGTCACATATCAGTTTGCAAACAATGTAAAAATATATATACTGTATGTCATTATTATCATGCAAACATGGTCTCTTTTTTGTTTTCTTGAGTAACGCAGCTCCAAATGAAGGTGTTTCAGCCAAGCTCAATGCCTTCCGTGGTGGTGGGGCAAGCCAGCAGAAAATATGGAGCATTGTGCCATGATTGGCTCAGTATTCTGTCACTCATGGGGACACTACGTCACCGCCAAGTATAAGGGTAGAGCAAAAAAATTCAAGCCCCTTGGGTACTGCCATAGAGTTACTGTCACGACTTCCGCCGAAGTCGGTTCCTCTCCTTGTTCGGGCGGCGTTCGGGCGACGTCACCGGCTTTCTAGCCACAGGCTAGATGTCCAGTGAAAACACTGCAAAAAATATATTTTCTTCAGAATGGCTTTTTTTCCCAGAACAGTGATAGAAATCCGGTAGACATGTGTCCGTATACACCGTGACGTATTTCCATTTTCCATTTGTTCTGTCTGTCTTTTCACACCTGGCTTCACTCAACTAATTACTTGTTTATTATTTAACCCTCTGTTCCCCATGTTGTATTTGTGAGTGATTGTTTATTGTATTTTCGGTCTGTCATGGTGTGCGTGTATTTGTTTCTTTGTATTTTTTACATTTTGAGGAAAAGTACGTTGATTACTCATATCTGCTGTCCTGCGCCTGACTTTCTACACCAGCTACACCTAGGACCTATTACAGTTACGTTAGAAGTGCCCATCCAAGAAGACTCAAGGTCATTGGCCACAGATATAAGGACATCAAATCACGTTATACTTACAGTAGCTTTGATTGGACTGATCATGTCAAAATCTTAGCTAGCAATCATTATCATGAATCAAGTCGACAATCTACTGGCAAATCCTTTTTAATCCTTGTCATATGAAGAGAAATAATTGATAAAACGTATCGGTACTCATAGACCATTGGACATAAACATTACACAACAAGCTTGACATTTTGAGTAAAAGTACGTTGATTACTCATATCCGCTGTCCTGCGCCTGACTCTCTACACCAGCTACACCTAGGACCTATTACAGAATCACTCACCTGAAGAATGGAGTCAGCAGGAGCAGCTGTTCCAGTGGAGGAGCGCATTCAGCAGCACGCAACCATGTTGCAACGTCTGGGAACTGCCATGGATCGCGTGCTGCAGACTATGGATTGTTTGGAGAGTGGAGGAGGTTTTTCAGCGCCTCCACCAGCCATACTACAACAGGTCCCACTGTCCAACCCTCTTTCCCCTGGTCCCAGCGGGATTCGACTCGCGCTCCCGAGGGAGTATGATGGGATGGCTGCCGGATGCCAGGGTTTTCTACTACAGCTGGAGCTCTACCTGGCGAACGTCCACCCGGCTCCCTCGGGGCGTGAGAGTGTGTCCGCCCTCGTCTCCTGCCTCTCAGGCAAAGCCCTGGAGTAGGCCAACGCTGTATGGTGTGTGGGAGATGCGGCGTTTGATCATTACGCAGAGTTCACCCGCTGCTTTTGGGCAGTGTTCGACCTGCGGGTGAACAACTGTTCCACTTGAGGAAGGGGACGAGGAGCGCGCAGGATTTCGCCTTGGACTTCCGGACCCTGGCTGCCAGCGCGGGATGGAACGAAAGGGCCCTGATCAATCTCTACAGGTGCAGTCTGCGCGAGGACGTTCATTGGGAGTTGGCCTGCCGAGACACCACCCTCACATTGGAACAGCTGGTGGACCTGTCCATCCGGCTGGACAACCTGCTGACTGCCCATGGACGTCCTGATCGGGACCTGTCAGTTCCATCCACCAGCACCTCCGCTCCGAAGCCCATGGAGCTGGGAGGTGCTGCACTTAGGGCGAACGGAGGAGGGACCATTCCCTGCACCATCTGTGGCCGCAGAGTGCACACTGCTGGTCGGTGCTGGGGGGTTCCTCAGGGAGTCGAGGCAGCAGGCAGGGCACTATCGTGTCACCCCAGGTGAGTCGGCACCAGGCTCACCCAGAGCCCCCTGTTGCTCACATATTTGTGTTTATTTCATTTCCTGAGTTTTCCCCACATTCCCAGCATAAGGCAATAGTAGATTCAGGCGCAGCACTTCCCAGGAGTCACGTGTATCCTCTGTCACAGGAGGAGACGGTGGCATATGGAAACATATGTCTCCGAATCCCTGGGGCAGGGATACATTCGGCCCTCCACTTCACCTGCCTCCTCGAGTTTCTTTTTTGTGAAGAAGAAGGATGGGGGTCTGCGCCCGTGTATTGACTATCGAGGGATCAATCAGATCACTGTGAGGTACAGCTACCCGCTGCCTCTCATCGCCAGTGCGATCGAGTCAATGCACTGGGCGCGCTTCTTCACAGATTTGGATCTCAGGAGCGCTTACAACCTGGTGCGTATCCGGGAGGGGGACGAGTGGAAGACGGCATTTAGTACTACCTCAGGGCACTATGAGTACCTCATCATGCCGTACGGGTTGATGAATGCTCCATCAGTCTTCCAGGCCTTTGTTGACAAGATTTTCCGGGACCTGCACAGGCAGGGTGTAGTGGTGTATATTGATGACATTCTGATATACTCCGCTACACGCGCCGAGCATGTGTCCCTGGTACGCAGGGTGCTTGGTCGACTGTTGGAGCATGATCTGTACGTCAAGGCTGAGAAATGTCTGTTCTTCCAACAGTCCGTCTCCTTCTCAGGGTACCGCATTTCCACGTCAGGGAAGACTTTTAATACAATGCATCACAAGCCGGGGTGATCCGCGGATCACACACCTTCCCAGAGCACCGGCTCTCTCTTTATACACACACACACATGAGATCATTACATACTTTAATTAAATTACTTCTCCTAGGTCATCTGCCACTATTATCCTTCATTTCAGGTGTCATGACGTTGGCAGTGGGGTAGGTTTATGACAGTCATAAATACCTCTTCTCCCCTCCCCGTTCCTCTTCCCTACTGATGTGACATAAGAAAACCCCTTGGTTAACATAGAGATTCTGGGGACATCAGAAGGTGGGGGGAATGAACTATATTCTGGTAATCCGACCAACTGAACATATGCGGTGGTACTTAAGGTATATTATGTCAGTTCGGTTGCCCTCTGACACATTCTCATCAATGATAGAATGACATAAACTCTACTGTGGAAAGTCTAAATGTCAGAGGTATCGGATTCACATGGAATTGTTGTTTAATTGAAATGTTTGAATATGACATTATTTGTGAAGAGGTGAAATGTAATTTAGCTTCCAAATGAGAGATCTGTGCTTTCATAAGTTTTCCTCTGCTCACAGTGGCCCGCCCCTGTGAGAGGCATGGGTTATAAACTTTTCAGACACACCCTCTCCCTCCACTATAAAAAGCCATTGACAAGAATATAACTTTCTGTTCAGGGTATACCAGGATGACGGTCCTGTGTCAGAATGGTTCAGATAATAACTACAGAACTAAGCCAACAGCAGCATGGACTTTGATTGCAAATGGTATGAACTTTGAACTCGTATTCACTACAGAAGTGATATCTCCTAGCCGTTGAGTTAGCAACAGCTGCTACAAACGCAGGTTAGGAAGGACAGTCCGAGTATCCCGTCTACTACCCACAACGTTACTCCAACGTATCCAGTAAGGCACCAGAGACATTCTTCAAAGGACAGAGGACTCGGGTTGGCGACACGGTCCATCTACCACCAACCTACTGAAGCGCAGCTCAGAGTAAATATTTATTGCATTTTCCTTTTCAAATGGGCGGTAATTTAGAATGCATCAGATACTGTATTTACGATAGCACAGCTCGCCTATGTTCCAGTCTCCCGCTCTTTCACTAAGACTCAGCCCCTTCCCTTTGTGTAGCAAGCTGTCATATCTATTCCGCCCGCTAGGGACGTTTTTCTGTATGACGTAATTTGTGATCAAGTTATGATTTAATTGTGTATGTGTGTTTCTGTGTGATTAGTTAGGTATTTAGTAAATAAATAATTAAACCCAATTTTGTATTGCTGATTCAACTTGTTAGCCAGGAATCTTGCAGATAACAAAGGATTTACCACTTTCAGATGAGACTGAATAAAATGACGATTAATGTGACTGCTATTTAGTAAAAATATTACTAAATCTTTAAGAGTTTATCCGGAATAACAGCTCTATAAATATTCTTTCGTGGTGTCCCTCTCTGGTTAATTAATATTTACATGATTAGTTCAATCAGGTAATATTAATTCGAGAAATTATTTTATAGAATAGCATGTCATAGCAATTAATCTGGCATAGTCAAAGCACGACACAGGCTTCCTGCTGTTTACGCCCAATAACGCCTGTATCCGCTCTTGATTAGATTATAATGGAGGCAGGACCCTCCTGTCTCCTAAAATTAATATATGTCTATCTTACCCTAAGCACTTATGGACTTTACCCTAAGCACTTATGGCCTTTCCTCTCTATTTTATCTTCATAATAGTGTCCTGCTCTTTCCATAAATGCACTTTAAGGCACGTATGGCTTTGGCCATCTGCTAATCTTTGGTTTCCTGTATTTACCAGAATGGCAAATGCACTCATGTCTGCCTTCTTATACTATTTTCTAATGTACACCTGTCTATTGTTTAATAGTGTGATATCTGCCTCCATATGTAACAATAACTCCTACATGGTCGGCTGAGGCGGATAGGGCTTTTGGTCACTTGAAGGCTCTGTTTACCTCGGCTCCCGTGCTGGCTCATCCGGATCCCTCTTTGGCGTTCATAGTGGAGGTGGACGCGTCCGAGGCTGGGATAGGAGCCATGCTCTCTCAGCRCTCGGGYACGCCACCAAAGCTYCGCCCCTGTGCYTTCTTTYCGAAGARGCTCARCCCGGCGGAGCGRAACTATGATGTGGGGGACCGGGAGCTGTTGGCTGTTGTCAAGGCTCTGAAGGCGTGGAGACATTGGCTTGAGGGGGCTAAACACCCTTTTCTCATCTGGACTGACCACCGCAATCTGGAGTACATCTGGGCGGCGAAGAGACTGAACCCTCGCCAGGCAAGGTGGGCTATGTTCTTTACCCGTTTTGTTTTCACCCTATCCTACAGACCAGGTTCCCAGAACGCTAAGGCAGACGCACTGTCCCGGATGTATGACACAGAGGAGCGGTCCATGGATCACACTCCCATACTTCCGGCCTCTTGCCTGGTGGCACCGGTGGTGTGGGAGCTGGACGCGGACATCGAGCGGGCGTTATGCACAGAGCCCACTCCCCCCCAGTGTCCAGCTGGGCGCCTGTACGTTCCGTCTGCTGTCCGCGACCGTTTGATCTATTGGGCCCCATACGTCACCCTCCTCTGGTCATCCTGGCATCGGACGGACGGTGCGTTGTCTTAGTGGGAAGTACTGGTGGCCCACCTTGGCCAAGGACGTGAGGGTTTATCTTTCCTCCTGCTCGGTGTGCGCCCAGTGCAAGGCTCCCAGGCACCTGCCCAGAGGGAAATTACAACCCCTACCCGTTCCACAACGGCCGTGGTCGCACCTGTCGGTGGACTTCCTGACGGACCTTTCTCCCTCACAGGGCAACACCACGATCCTGGTCGTTGTGGATCGGTTTTCTAAGTCCTGCCGTCTCCTCCCTTTGCCCGGTCTCCCTACGGCCCTACAGACTGCGGAGGCCCTGTTCACTCACGTCTTCCGGCACTACGGGGTGCCTGAGGACATAGTCTCTGATCGGGGTCCCCAGTTCACGTCCAGGGTCTGGAGAGCGTTCATGGAACGTCTGGGGGTCTCGGTCAGTCTTACCTCAGGTTTTCACCCCGAGAGTAACGGGCAGGTGGAGAGAGTAAATCAGGATGTGGGTAGGTTTCTGCAGTCATATTGCCAGGGTCGGCCGGGGGAGTATGCGACGTTCATCCCTTGGGCAGAGATGGCCCAAAACTCACTCCGCCACTCCTCCACTAACCTTTCTCCTTTCCAGTGCGTACTGGGGTATCAGCCGGTTCTGGCACCGTGGCATCAGAGCCAGATTGAAGCTCCTGCGGTGGACGAATGGTTCAAGCGCTCGGAGGAGACCTGGGACGCTGCCCATGTGCACCTACAACGGGCCGTGAGGCGGCAAAAAGCGAGCGCCGACCACCACCGCAGCGAGGCCTCTGTGTTCGCACCGGGGGACCGGGTCTGGCACTCGACCCGAAACCTGCCCCCCCCGCCTGCCCTGCTCGAAGCTGGGTCCGCGGTTTGTGGGGCCATTTAAAGTCCTGAGGAGACTGAACGAGGTATGCTACAGGTTACAGCTTCCCCCAGATTATCGCATGAATCCCTCGTTCCATGTGTGTCTCCTCAGGCCGGTGGTGGCTGGTCCACTCCAGGAAGCTGAGGTGCGGGAGGTTCCTCCACCCCCTCTGGACATCGAGGTGGCCCCGGCATATGCTGTTCGTGCCATCCTGGACTCGAGGCGTTGGGTGAGGGGCTTTCAGTACCTCGTTGAGTGGGAGGGGTACGGTCTGGAGGAGAGATGCTGGGTGCCGGTGGAGGACGTTCTGGACCCTTCGTTGCTGCGGGATTTCCACCGTCTCCATCCGGATCGCCCTGCACCTCGTCCCCCGGGTCGTCCCCGAAGTCGGTGTCAGTGCGCTGCTGGAGCTGCGCGTCAAGGGGGGGTACTGTCACGACGTCCGCCGAAGTTGGTCCCTCTCCTTGTTCGGGCGGCGTTCGGTGGTCGAAGTCACCGGCTTTCTAGCCACCGCCGATCCATTTTCCATTTGTTCTGTCCGTCTTTTCACACCTGGCTTCACTCAACTAATTACTTGTTTATTATTTAACCCTCTGTTCCCCATGTTGTATTTGTGAGTGATTGTTTATTGTATTTTCGGTCTGTCATGGTGTGCGTGTATTTGTTTCTTTGTATTTTTTACATTTTGAGGAAAAGTACGTTGATTACTCATATCTGCTGTCCTGCGCCTGACTTTCTACACCAGCTCCACATTAGAAGTGCCCATCCAAGAAGACTCAAGGTCATTGGCCACAGATATAAGGACATCAAATCACGCTATACTTACAGTAGCTTTGATTGGACTGATCATGTCAAACTCTTAGCTAGCAATCATTATCATGAATCAAGTCGACAATCTACTGGCAAATCCTTTTTAATCCTTGTCATATGAAGAGAAATAATTGATAAAACGTATCGGTACTCATAGACCATTGGACATAAACATTACACAACGAGCTGGAAATCGCAAATTCAACAATGAGTGGTTTGGAAGGAATCAGTGGCTAACTGCAAGTACTGCATAGTAATCATTAGCCTGCTATTCAGTGGAATGGCTGTGTAGTTCCAAGTCTAAGATTTAAGGTCTGTTTTTCTAGTTTAATATTATAAACATTCAACATTGGCCATGCTGTCAATGAAGCAAAACAACTGTTAACTCGGAACTGCAAAATCTGACTTTAGTAAGTTCAAGACAACTGGGAACTCGGGAAGAACGAGCTACGACTGGGGAAATACGTTTTGAACTTTCATCCAACTCGGAATTGTAAATCTGGAACTCAAGCCTCTTTCTAGAGCTATGACATGAAGATCACTGATGTCATCAAGAGTCAAGCTTTTTTTGTTTTGTTCCCAGTTGTCTTGAAAGCACCATACATCCAGAGAATGGCAGACTTTGATGACAAAGTTTGATGACAAAATTTGCCCACGAAGAACCACCGTGCCACCTTCCTGTTCAAGTGAGCACAGCACAACAAGGTGAGTCCAAAAATGTTTTGTATGCTGCTGCATAAATGATGTAACATGCCAGGGAGATATGTATACTGTAGCTAAGAAAGTAATACAAGTAATACAAAGTGTATGTTGTGTAGTAAGCTGTTAGTAGCCCATGTGCCTCACCCTAATAATGTGGTCTATTTTCACCTCTTAATTTCGCCTACTGTTCTGACTTGGTGGTGCACATGTAGCCTATAACCTGTTTTTGAGAAATGTAATTATCAAATATTGTAAGAGCTTTCATTGTCTGCTTATATGCCCCCTTTATTTATTCTACGGTTCTGACTTGTTGTACAGCAAGAATACTGTAAGAACGGCCCATGTTCTGAACTATGTCGCTGTACATTTCAAAAGTGCTGAACAAATAGTTATTTTGACTACGTCCGTCCTAGCTCGCATTAATGTCTTTATCGATATTACGGATTGCCTCTTATCCCGCGCCACATTCCTGTTCAAGTGAGCACAGCACAACAATGTGAGTCCAAAAATGGCTTGTATGTTGCTGCATAAATGATGTAACATGCCAGGGAGATATGTATACTGTAGCTAAGAAAGTAATAGTAAGTGTATGTAGGCCGTCATTGTAAATAATAATTTGTTCTTAACTGACTTGCCTAGTTAAATAAAGCTATGTTTTTTAAAAAGGTAGTAAATGAGGCTGAATGAACTGTTTTGCTGCCAGACAAGGCTCCGCTGATAGCCAGGTGTAACAGTGGTAAGATGTTGGGACTGCTGTTGGGACTCTGCTGTTGGTACAGCTTTATGTAGGCCCTAACAGTTTGTGGGCACCATTTGTCACCATTATAGTGCAATTAATGTATTGTTTAGTGTTGTGTAGTGGCTTTTCTGGCATGCATCCCACTTTTTTTTTCCCCCCTACAAGATGTACATGCTAAAATCACCACTGAACCTGGGTCAATGGAAACCTACCTATGAAAAAATAAAAGAATCGAGTAGGCCTATTGAATTCACACATCGTATCAGGGCTGCCGGAAATTGTGTAGCGAGGCGACATTTGCCACAGCACTATTCAATCAGTTTGTTTTAGTTTAATGAAATATATTGACGCAAGGTCTTAAAAGGTTTGATTTGCACACAATTTCTTTGTACTTCACATCGTAGTGCTGTAACATTCTCTTTACCAATCAGATTCACGGAAATCGCAGGTCGGGGCCGGGCACAACACACAAAGCTCAAGGCGTGCTCCCTACTTTCTTCTTGTATTTATTTAGCAAGCATGATAACCAATTATGTATATAAACCCTGGATTGCTGAAGCTATGTTCTGGCCAATGAGAGCCTTTGAAGCCACTGGTTGACCATATTGGCTCACCACAGAAGGAGCAGTCCTCCATCAAAATGGATGGAATTCTACAGTATTTCAATGAAATTTTCAAGGACATAATTACATGTATTTAGGTATTATTTTGCTATAGTGGGGACAGTAACATTAGAACTTTCAAAAAATTATACTTTAATTAAGGAAAATCTTTTTATATATTTTTGTATTTTTTATTTGTATGTTTAGCTCACGTAATATAATGTAAAAGTATGCATTAAAGTGTCTGTAATATAATAAACGTGGCAAAAACAAATGTAGACATTGATAAATGCATTTCTATAGCTTCCAAAATATATTTTTTTACAACGACGGGGAAGTGCCAAGATGGCGGCATGGTGGCTTCAAAACAGAGCCCCTTGAGAGTCATCTAGTGTATATATAAAGTATTGGTGATAACACATCACTCCGAGTCCTGACAGACACAAGCAAAAACTCTTACAGAAATGTAGCAGCCTATACACCTGAACATTAGCAATCTGCCATACTATTTTTTTTAGTCTGATCAACTGTAGACTACTAACAACAGCAGCTGCATAGTCTGACTCCAGCCTACTATGCACCCTGTCCCATTGGTCAGGGTAAATGAAGCAGTCACATTGTGTATTTATATCCAATTTGTTTGTTAGAAAACGTGAACGGGATCAAATTTGGTTTATATTTAAACTTGGGCTGACTAGGCAACATTGGCCTAGTTAAAAAAACAACAACATGTTACCGGATTAGAAAAATCTTGGCCCTTCATAGCCCATATTAACCCTTTTTTTTAAACTTTTTTGTTGCTTTGGGGAGGCTTTTGTGTTTTTTTGATAGATAGATAGATACACACACACAGTCGGCCCTCTCATTAAGTAGGATTAAGCGGCCGCTTTTGGTGGCAGATTGACAAGGGCGGCATTTTATGAGCTAAACTGACCAAGACGCATCTCCAACAACAACACATAAAACCTCACATAATTCTACCCAAAAACAATGACAATTTCATTCAACCAGTGGCATATGGGCTTTTTAGGTGAGCCCACTTTGTCAAAGGCAGGGGCGCAAAATTCCATTCCTAGTGCGCCTCTCCAGGGTGCTGTTGGAGAGACGCATCGCAACGCTTCACCAACGTTACGTCCCAAAAATGATCTAACATAAATCATGTAGCAAATAGGATATGGTACAAATAGTGTGTGACCTTTTCTATAGCCTACAGGCTGGAGATAAATGTATGACAATTTAATGAGACGGACAATTTTTACATAATGCCAGATTCTCAGATCAAATAGCTTAACCTAAATGGCCCTCAATCAAATAAAAAATGTGCTGTCATGTTAATAAACAACATATCCTAAAAATAGGACAGGTCAAAGTAAAATGGACAATATGGAATAGACAATCACAACTGTTGTCCAGGTGTTTCACCCCATTGTCATGATCAGTGGATTCAAGTTTGAATCCGTACATTTTTGACAAGCTGATCATAGCCAAAAAGAAAATACTTCTGCATTTCTTGTTGTGTAAACACATTGCAAATAGGCACATGATAACTCCTGATAAAGTTGGGTAGCTGATATTCAGAGCTTAAATAGCCAAATTGATTAGTCAGGACTAATAAAGCCAATGCTATGGCCTGTTTTACAAACGGTGAGCCTACCACATGGATGGTCATTCATAAAATTCCATTGTGGGCCAACATGGTAGGTTGCACCCCAGTAAGCACAATACTTTTTTTGGTCCTGTCCGGAAGTCTTTTTTTGTGTTTTGCAAACGGTAGACTTACCACATACAGTGGGGAGAACAAGTATTTGATACACTGCCGATTTTGCAGGTTTTCCTACTTACAAAGCATGTAGAGGTCTGTAATTTTTATCATAGGTACACTTCAACTGTGAGAGACGGAATCTAAAACAAAAATCCAGAAAATCACATTGTATGATTTTTAAGGAAATTATTTGCATTTTATTGCATGACATAAGTATTTGATCACCTACCAACCAGTAAGAATTCCTGGGGCATACAATGATCCTGAACGGAAGGTGAGGGATCACCCAGAACTAACACGGCAGGACCTGGTCATGACTGAAGAGAGCTGGGACCACAAGTCTCAAAGAAACACCATTAGTAACACACTACCGCCGTCATGGATTAAAATCCTGCAGCGCACGCAGGTCCCCTGCTCCAAGCCAGCGCATGTCCAGGCCCGTCTGAAGTTTGCCAATGACCATCTGGATGATCCAGAGGAGGAATGGGAGAAGGTCATGTGGTCTGATGAGACAAAAATAGAGCTTTTTGGTCTAAACTCCACTCGCCGTGTTTGGAGGAAGAAGAAGGATGAGTACAACTCTAAGAACACCATCCCAACCGTGAAGCATGGAGGTGGAAACATCATTCTTTGGGGATGCTTTTCTGCAAAGGGGACAGGACGACTGCACCGTATTGAGGGGAGGATGGATGGGGCCATGTATCGCGAGATCTTGGCCAACAACTCCTTCCCTCAGTAAGAGCATTGAAGATGGGTCGTGGCTGGGTCTTCCAGCAAGACAACGACCGCGAACACACAGCCAGGGCAACTAAGGAGTGGCTCTGTAAGAAGCATCTCAAGGTCTTGGAGTGGCCTAGCCATCTCCAGACCTGAACCCAATAGAATATCTTTGGAGGAGCTGAAAGTCCGTTATTGCCAGCGACAGCCCCGAACCTGAAGGATCTGGAGAAGGTCTGTATGGAGGAGTGGGCCAAAATCCGCTGCTGCAGTGTGTGCAAACCTGGTCAAGACTAAGGAAAACGTAATGATGCTCTGTAATTGC
>NC_036849.1:14549125-14553153 GCF_002910315.2 Salvelinus sp. IW2-2015 | reverse complement strand
AAACAAAGGTTTCTGTACCAAATATTAAGTTCTGCTTTTCTGATGTATCAAATACTTATGTCATGCAATAAAATACAAATTAATTACTTAAAAATCATACAATGTGATTTTCTGGATTTTTGTTTTAGATTCCGTCTCTCACAGTTGAAGTGTACCTATGATAAAAATTACAGACCTCTACATGCTTTGTAAGTAGGAAAACCTGCAAAATCGGCAGTGTATCAAATACTTGTTCTCCCCACTGTAGATGGGCATTCATAAAATCCAATTTCAGGCAACACTGTAGGCTACTCCCGGACCGGCCTTGATTTCCACATCCACGGATATAATTTTTTGGTCAGGTCCAGACCAAATCTGAACCAATCATAGACTTCTATGTTTGGTTCAGATTTTGTCCGGTCTGGACCAGCCTTGATTTCGCCCAAACATAGACGTCTATAAATTATTTATTTTCAACTTTAATTCAGAACCAAAAATGAGCCTAATTTCAACATCTGGAAAATACATATTTTCAACGTCTGGAAAATACGTGGGTAGTGATGTAAAGTACTTAAGTAAAAATACTTTAAAGTACTACTTTATTTTTGGGGTATCTGTACTTACTTTACTATTTATATTTTTGCCAACTTTTACTTTTAATTCACTACATTCCGAGAGAAAATAATGTACTTTTTACTCCATATATTTTCCCTGACACCCAAAAGTACTTTTTGACAGGAAAATGGTTCAATTCACACACTTATCAAGAGAACATCCCTGGTCATCCCTACTGCCTCTGATCTGGCGGACTCACTAAACACAAATGCATCGTTTGTAAATTATGTCTGAGTGTTGGAGTGTGCCCCTGGCTATCCGTCAATAAAAATAGAAAATACAATTGTGCTGTCTGGTTTGCTTAATATAAGGAATTTTAAATGGTTCATACTTTTACTTTTACTTTTGATACTTAAGTACATTTTAGCAATTCCATTTACGTTTGATACTTAAGTATATTTAAAACCAAATACTTTTAGACTTTTACTTAAATAGTATTTTACTGGGTGACTTTCACTATTACTTGTGTCATTTTCTATTAAGGTATCTTTACTTTTACTCAAGTTTGACAATTGAGTACTTTTTCTTCTAGGTCTTTAGTCAGGCCTCTTGGTAGGTTTTCTCTAGATCAGAGAAAGGACATTCAGTTCAGCACTGTGTTTTCTCTTCAACCCTTTATTATAGGCAATGATCTGTCCCCTCAGATAGGCTTTCAATGCGTCCCAAAGAATGAAACTGTCAGGAGCAGTTTGTCAAAGTAAAAATATTGATCTGCTCTTTGATAAATGCACAAAATTCAGGTTGCTTTAAGAGTATAGAATATATTCTCCATCTATATGCTCCATTTGCCTTGGTAGGAATGGAGATTGATAATACCAGAGGAGAATGGTCACAAAGCAATCTGGGGAGATAATCGGTATCTAACACTTTATGAAACAGTTGGGTTGATAGCAAAAAAAAAGGTATGTGTGTGTGCTGTGTGGGTGTGAATAAAAAGAGTTGTCCCTATCCTGTGGGTGCATCTGTCTCCTAATGTCTAGTAAATTGAAATCCTTCATGAATGACATGTTGAGCTTGACGGCTTTGGTAAGAAGTGAGGGTTTATCAGAGGACCTATCAAGAACTGTATCTAAACAAAAATTAAAATCTCCTCCAGCCAGTAGCCATCCTGGTGGTGCTTGAGCAACCTGAAGGAAGACATTCTGAAAAAACATATGGTCATCGAATTTAGGAGCATAAATATTCAATAGGGTCCAAGACTCCGAATACATATGCCCCTGCACCAAAACAAACCTGCCTGAGGGATCAGACATGGTGTTGCTGACACAGAAGGGGATATGTCTACTTATAAAAATTGCAGTTCCTCTTGCTTTGGAGTTAAAAGAGGACGCAAAAACATTCCCTCTTTAATTTCTTGTGTTCACTGGCTGTAAGATGTGTTTCTTGTAAAAACACAATGTCAGCCTTTAATTTGTTAACTCTTTTGTTAACTCTAGACTCTTTTCCTCTTAACCGGGCTGTTAAGACCTTTTACGTTGAATGTGACATTTTTATGTGGATTAAGCATGGGTTGGGTTTCAAATATATAACTGAATGGTCAGGTAATGTTTCAACTTTAGTTTGAACACTGAAGTGACCTATGTGTCCCTAGGAAGGAAACGACATTAAACATAGAAGAAAAAAAAACATAAACAAAAAACATCCTGATTGTCGGACTAAAACCACAATCCCGACAATCAAACATGAAAACATTTGTAGAAACACGTTGTTGCTCGCAAGCATCTATGACAAATCAGGACAGGTTGTTTCACTGAGCAGCCATTACGAACACTGGCTGTAAAACAGTGATCACTAAGGTCATTACAGAAAACACCAGACTGATACCTATCAGGATTACTTGTGAGGATAACATTGAGGGGAGTAGCCTTTTCTGGGTGTTTGGAGTCATACCTTGTGGGATTGGTGATAATCTGGGAAAGATTTAGGGAGTCCCATTGCTTTAGGACTTAGTCAGGTGGTTTAAGCATGTCCCAGTTTAGGTCACCTATCAGGACAAATTCAGACTTAGTGTAAGGGGCCAAGAGAGAGCTTAGGGCAGGTAGGGTGCAAGCCGGTGCTGATGGAGGACGATAGCACCCAGCAACAGTCAACAAAGAGCTATTTGAAAGTGTAATGCTTAAAACCAGCTAATCAAATTGTTTGGGGACAGACTTGGTGGAGACAACCGAGCACTGAAGGTGATCCTTGGTAAAGATTGCCACTCCTCCCAGGGGCGAAAATCTGATATCAACCTTGGAGGGGACAATTACATGAAATTCTCAGGAGCAATTCCTGAGGGGGACACCAAAAGTAGTGCTGTAACACATAGGCGGATAAACTGAAGTCCAGCAGACTGTAAACAGAACTCACCTCTTATACCATTGTCTAAATATACTTTAATGGTCTCCGTTGCAAGCTAAATTGTCGTCTAGGATTTTTTTTTTCTCACCTTACAGGTAGCAAAGAATTATAAGCAAACACCACAAAACGGAAATTGGTGCTCGCTAGCTTTGCAAATTCAGCTATGTTGGAAGCCTGCCAAATGAAACAACTATGATTAAAATTTCAAAAGTTGACAGCATGTGTTGTGTAAAATTGTGGTGTGTCAGCATGACCGGTCAAGCCAGCAGCGCCAGCCAGGTAGAAAAATGTCAGAAAAAGACGGACGACATCAAGTATTTTTCAGTACAGCCAAAAACGCAAAGTAAGAACTCTAGTAGCCTAAATCTCAAACCCAGTTGATAAAATGTTCATAAGAAAGAAGTGAAATGCTAATGGAGATGTTTCCACAATGAATGTATTTAGCAGAGCAGGCAACACAGAATGGCACACAGACAGCAGAGCTGGGGGACAGATATGCAGGGACAGACTGGCAGAGACAGGGAGTCTCAGGTAAGTTTGTTGAGTCTTGGTTGGCAACATTATGAAAGTGTCTCATTTTTTGATTTGTAAAATAGGGACATAATAAGCCTGCAACACCTTATTTCTTTTCATAGGAACAGACTGTGAGTCAGTCGAGGGGTGTGAAAGGGAAAAGAGCTAGGGAGAGAGACTCAGGGACAGTGTCACGAGCCACGGCAGGACCAAGGTGTCCACCCTTGTTGCCAGCAGCCACTCAGTGGCAGTGAGCACAGCATTGTCCAGTGTTACCTCAGTTGATGGCACAAAACCAAATCAGCCAAACCCACAATTTATAGAACCGCAAACTCTTTGCAAACAGAGTGTTGACGTTTCAAAAGAATGGTTTCGCGATTTCCCCTGGCTACATTATAATCCACCATAAAAGGAGTGTTGTGTTTCACTGTTGCAAGGGTTTTTCAAGCCACCATGCCTTCTTGCCCAAAGAGCAGATGCTGCCTTCATAGGTGTGCAAGGTTATTTCCAGTACTCTGGAGAAAACCATTTGAAAAATTCCACAGCACATTCAAAACGTGTTCGCGTCATAAGCCACTACG
>NC_036849.1:14538269-14549100 GCF_002910315.2 Salvelinus sp. IW2-2015 | reverse complement strand
GGCCCCAAAGCACCCAGAATGACAATTCTGAACATCAATGGCCAAATACAGTCATTCGAGGCATATGCAGCTCGAAGAAGTTAGGTCTCTTCCATTGTACAATTTTCATTAATTGTTGATGGTACTCAGATGTCTCTGGTGCTGAACAGGAGAGTGGTCAGTCTGCGTTATGTTTACCATGGCCTTTTCGCCTCACGAGGAGTTTATGTGGGCTATACAGGGTTCGGGAGACAACAGGCGAGGGCATGCGAAAGTGGCAACTGATGTGTTGTTTGAGGCTCAATTTGCCCAGTTGCGGCTTACGTGGGAAGAAATTAACGATGGTCTGCGCTCAAACATGGCACGGGAAAATACACAGGTGCACAGCAATTTGAGGAGGCAGCACCCATTAACCTTATGTCCATTGTGGAGCACACTGGGTAAATCTGATTACACAAGCTGGCTGCTCAAGCCTCCCCATACTGATCCGGATTCCCTTTCTTGGGTGCATCAGTTAGGTGTCCTTCTATGGCCAGTGCAGGAAAGTTTAAAGAGCATGTTTTGAATCAATGCCACGGTCCAAAGATACAAATCTGACACCCTGAAACCCCTATGCTCCAACAAGGTGGACTGTGCGTAATACTGCTATTAGAGCTGTGCTTAGGGCAGTGATGCAGCGGGTACTCAGCAGCCTAGAGGAGATGGCAAAAACTCGCATCCAAGACGCTTCAACTGCAGTGGCTTATTCGAGCACTTCAGCAAAGCAAAGACTGTGTTGGGCCTCACACTGGCCTCTTGCTGGTCTTGGAGAGCTTGCATGTCTAACATTTCACTGCAGAAGAACTCAGACTGTCTCTGGTATGCAGTGCAGTCGAGTGTCGTGCGGTCATCTCTAGGGGCAAGAGAAACTGACGAAAGCTACCTTGCACTGTATGAGAAAGCAACAACTTTGATTGACTCTCTTTGAAGTCCTTGAATCCATTGAGATGCACTTCAAGACCCGATTTGCTGGCAAAGCAGTGGATCAGCTATAGGGCCAGATTTTTTTTAAGTGTTGATGGTGTGGAGGTTTCAGTTTGGCGACCGTTTTGACCAGGACAGTCTAAACGTCCTGCAAAAGTTGGAAAGAGCGCTTCTCACGGGGGGAGTTGGATGAATCTCTAGATCAGTACCCTTGAGCTGAACATAGCATTCTCTTTCAGTGCAAGATCCCTCTTCTTTCACAACCAATACCCCTGTAGCAGGCAGATGGAGAGGCAGCAGAGGTCCCAGGAGGCTTCCAGTGGAGGTGCGGGGGTTTGTTTGTTGACCAAGGTTGAGGTGCTGATCAGAATTTTGTTTGTGGTGCCGAGTGTCTCATGTGAGGCTGAGAGGAGTTTTCAGTGCACTCCGCAGGTTAAGAGACTTGGCAACGGGCTACAGCATGGGCCAAGCAGAGGACTGAACGGCGTAGTTGCTCTGTAATGTACGATAAAGACAGGCTGGACAGTCTCGAAGAGGGACAAATATCTGCCAGCAATTTGTTGGATCCATTGAAACCCGCAAACATATGTTCGGTCTTTTTGTTCAGTAATGTGTATAGCAGTGGTTCTCAACCTTTTTGGGTACTGGAAACCCCTGCATATTTTGAGGCAAGGCAGGCAAGGTTTTCAGCGGTCCTCAGGGACCAACCCTCCCTCTATATTATATGTAAACTTACTGGAAACCTTGTGGTATGACTACATTTTCATTACACTTTTTTTATTTGCACGGACACCTTGCACTTAGTCCATGGGACCCCTGTTTTGAAACCCCGGTGTAATGATATTTGTTCTTTTGTTTAGTAGTTTTAGTTAGTTACTGGACAGTACACTTACAAATTGATTTTATTTTCATGTTATTTTATTTAAATTGCATACTTTGTGTGACATATTGTCCATAGCTGCTGTTTTGAAGAGTTTGAGACACTGACTGAAGGATATTTTGTTTAATTTATTGGGTTTTTCATTGAAGTAGTTATTTTGCTTTTAGAACTGTACTTATTTGTAAGTTTTTGTTCTTGTAAAGATATTGTAGTAGACTCAGGCCAGGTGCACATATTTAATGCTATATAAAATGTATCACAAAGTCAAATTAAAAGTCAATTCAATACGGAGACCACTTGTGATGGTTCTCAATGGAGATTTCTTTACGATGAGATCACAACCATGTTTCATATGTATTTATGAAAAACTGCTCCATACAGTGTACAGTACCATTGCCGCCTACTGGCCTTTTTCTTGCTATTGCTGTTAAGTACGAATACTGCATACATACTGTACTTGATAAGGAACACTGCACTGATAAGGAACACTGCTATTAACTATATATTATTTAGTTAGTATTATAATGATTTAAACAAGTTGGGACAACCCTTCAGTTAACTACTGTACCTAAACAATTACTCCAGTAGTAGTGATTATGGTCCCTCAATATACATTTAACATATTACAACGATAGTCTATGCTAACCTTATCACAGGGACTTTGAAGCACTACAGCTGCATGCTAATCTTGGAATAAACTGACGATAGCAAATATTCCATCTTTGACGACGCCACATAAATGGAATAGGTACTAGCTAGCTTGATAGTTAATGTTTGCTTTAGTTTGCACGCTAGCTCTGCAAATTCAGCTAGTGTGTGAACCCAGCTAGTGTGTGAACCCTGCAACATTAAAAAAATATATACATTGCTAWGGCGCGATTGACTGGATTACCTCACGTCAGTTACGTACACTGAGTGCCTTTCGGACAGTAGATACGAACCCTCTATTACCTTGCAAGCTAAAGAACTGGCAGTGGATCAAATCATTGTGGGGCAAAGGGCGGGGGGGTCGCAATCTTGTGAAACTTAAAAACGCACTATTAAGTGTCTATAATCAGCACAAGTGCTTTCATTGCGTATTATTAATATTATTGAAATTACATAGTTATGTTTACAGTGATATATTGGGGGGGACAAATCATATTTTTCCCAGGATGGGGGGGTCGTGTCCCCCCCGTCCCCCCTGTGATTTCCGCCTATGACTCCTCCACCTTTGGAAGACCTGTCTTGCCAAAAAAGGTTATAACCTGGTTAACATCAGTATTCAAAACACTCTTTCTTAACCACGTCTCAGTAATAACCAACACATCTGGAGCTGTGTACCCACACTTTCAATTGATCCATTTTAGGTAATAAGCTTCTAGTGTTAACGTGCAGAAAACCCAGGCTTTTACGAGAGCAGAAATCAGTGAAGCAGATATCAGAGCACAAGTCAGAATTGGGGCTAGCAACAGTAGATAGGCCAGGGTGTACATGCACATTTTCAGATATCATCAACAGTAATACAATCAAGGCACGGCATAGTATAGGGAGAGCTCTGCAGTTGTCACGACTTCCACCGAAGGTGGCTCCTCTTCCTGTTCGGGCGGCGCTCGGCGGTCGTCGTCACCGGTCTACTAGCTGCCACCGATTCCCTTTGCTTTTTTCTGTTGGTTATGTTTTTATTGGTTTCACCTGTTTCATGTTTGGGTGTTATTGCAGGGCTATTTAAGCCTTTTATGCCCGCCTGCTTTTGTGCGGGCTTGTTCTCTGTTTTGTTCGTGGATCGTTATGTTTGTGTATTTTTCCGGACTGTTTTGTGTCCTGTTTTGAGTCGGTCTTTATTTTTCACCTGTTGCTTTTGGCGTGACCATTTCAACCGAATAAATACGTTTTTCCCCGAAACCTCTGCTCTCTGCGCCTGATTCCACACCCACCACTCCTAGATACTTGACAGCAGTGCTGATTTATGACATCTGAATGTGCATCAGATGGCAACAAGATCATATTGTACAGCAATTTCATCAGGTAACATGAATACAAAGCCGGCGAGAGGTGGTTAGAATAGGATGGGAGGCCAAAGGTCTGTGTAACCAATAGAGAGTCAGAGTCCCGAGTGTGGGAACAAACATAGTCTGTCCCATGGTTGGGTAAAGAAAGTTTGTAGTCAACAAAGTATGCAGGAGTCATGAGGCAAATAGCATAATAACAAAATGCACAATTACAAAATAAAATATACAACGACTTGGGGCTAGCCATTGAAAGTTCAGAGTCACTCGCACCAACAGTGTGTGTGTGCTGGAGGCGAGCGAAAGCTCGGGAGAGAGGGGTGAGTGTGGCGGAGGTACATGTACCAGACAGGGGGAGACAGGCCAGGGCAAACAGTGAACAGATTTCTAGGTGGAATCCAAGCAGCAGTGCAGCAGGCAATGGGAGTAGGTGTCACACCCATTTGGATAGACATAATACTGGGGGGTCATTGACAACACACACACATGTTAGGTTCTTCTATCCTCGTGGGGACCTACAATTTATTTCTATTCAAAATCCTATTTTCCCTAACCCCTAACCCCAACCCTTACCTTTTACCCTAACCCTAATTATAACCCTTATTATAACCCTAACCCCTAATCTTAAAATAGCCTCTGTCCTCATGAGGATGTGAGAAATGTCCCTGAGGTAGAATTTTACTTGTTTTACTATCCTTGTGGGGACTTTTGGGGATTTTAGGTCCCCCAAATAAAAATGTTGTCAATCTTTAGAACATTTCACTAATAGCTGCCGTTTGCATTACACATGTCACAACGTTTTTTTTAAATAAACCTGGGAGGAATGGAAACCTGCCTAGTCTCTGGTAGGCTATCCTACCAGTTTGAACTTGAAACTTCAAGTTTCAAGTCATGCTAATTGCAATTTAAAGGCCAGACATTCTTCAGTTGCAACACCACATATCTGGAGCTCATGAGATTTCCTTATCTGATCTTAAATTCAAATTTGATCATCTCACTTTTAATTTAAACAGATCTCAGAAATGGAGATGACATCACATTATTGGACATCACATACAGCCTGCACTGTGTGGTGCAACATTCATCTTGGTATTACATGATGAAGCTCACTCAATTCCCCTCAGAGCAGGTGAAGAGTTAGTTGACAATCTACCTCTTTTTATGTTATATGGAAAGAGTAGGGTACATTAGGCTACTGTAGGCCTACAGTTACAACACTTCAGGGATTTGTTTATGTTGTGTGTAGATAGGGAAATTAGAGAACGGGTAAACGGTCGGACTGTCTGACTGATTCATTGTGGAGCCACAGATGTAGCTTGGAGATATCACTCACTGCCATCCCTAATGCCATCCTCTCAGGCACTTTACTGACACTGCTCGTACACAGCTGAGAGTTGTATTCATTCTGAGCTGTGTGAGTAGAACACTACCAACCTCTAGTGACAGTATTCAGGTACTACTGCATCTGTTGTTACCTGCAACATGACTGCAACACTTGAACTTCAAGGGCGTTCCCCAAACATACAGCTTTGCACATTTTGTGTGTGGGTTCTCCAGGCCATCAGACGGTTAAATAATCACCACTAGCCGGCCTCCGCCCAGTACCCTGAACTTAGTCACTGTTACTAGCCATCTACCACACACTACTCTACCCTGCACCTTAGAGACTGCTGCCCAATGTACATAGTCATTGAACATTTGTCACTTTAATAATGTTTACATACTGTTTTACCCACAGCATACAGTATGTATATACTGTATTCTAGTCAATACTTATCCTACATGACTACTGCTGTACACACCTTTTATATTCATATACATGTCCATGATGTATATACACACCATCATAAACACTACCGTTCAAATGTTTGGGGTCACTCAGAAATGTCCTTGTTTTTGAAAGAAAAGCACATTTTTTGTCCATTAAAATAACATCAAATTGATCAGAAATACAGTGTAGACATTGTTAATGTTGTAAATGACTATTGTAGCTGGAAACTGCAGATGTTTTATGGAATATCTACATAGGCGTACAGAGGCCCGTTATCAGCAACCATCACTCCTGTGTTCCAATGGCACGTTGTGTTAGCTAATACAAATTTGTCATTTTAAAAGGCTAATTGATCATTAGAAAACCCTTTTGCAATCATGTTAGCACAGCTGAAAACTGTTGTCCTGATTAAAGAAGCAATAAAACCGGCCTTCTTTAGATTAGTTGAGAATCTGGAGCATCAGCATTTGTGGGTTCGATTACAGGCTCAAAATGGCCAGAAACAAAGTGCTTTCTTCTGAAACTCATCAGTCTACTCTTGTTCTGAGAAATGAAGGCTATTCCATGCGAAACATTGCCAAGAATCTGAAGATCCCGTACAACGCTGTGTGCTACTCACTTCACAAAACAAAGCAAACTGGCTCTAGAATAGAAAGAGGAGTGGGAGGCCCCGGTGCACAACTGAGCAAGAGGACAAGTACATTAGTATGTAGTTTGAGAAACAGACGCCTCACAAGTCCTGAACTGGCAGCTTCATTAAATAGTATTCGCAAAACACCAGTCTCAACGTCAACTGTGAAGAGGCGACTCCGGGATGCTGGCCTTGTAAATTAAATTGATTGGGCATGATTTGGAAAGGTGCACACCTGCCTATATAAGGTCCCACATTTGACAGTGCATGTCAGAGCAAAAACCAAGCCATGAGGTCGAAGAAATTGTCCGTAGAGCTCTGAGGCAGGATTGGGTCAAGGCACAGATCTGGGGAAGGGTACCAAAAATGTTCTGCAGCATTGAATGTCCCCAAGAACATAGTGGCCTCAAATCATTCTTAAATGGAAGAAGTTTGGAACCACCAAGACTCTTGCTAGATCTGGCCGCCCAGCCAAACTGAGCAATCGGGGGAGAAGGGCCTTGGTCATGGAGGTGAAACCCAATGGTCACTCTGACAGAGCTCCAGAGTTCCTCTGTGGCGATGGGAGAAGCTTCCAGAAGGACAACCATCTCTGCAGCACTCCACCAATCAGGCCTTTATGGTAGAGTGGCAAGACGAAAGCCACTCCTTAGTAAAAGGCCAAAATGCACCTAAAGATTCTCAGACCATGAGAAACAAGATTCTCTGGTCTGATGCAAACAAGATGGAATTCTTTGGAGGAAAGCTGGTACCATCCCTATGGTGAAGCACGGTGGTGGCAGCATCATGCTGTGGGGATGTTTTTTAGCGGCAGGGACTGGGAGACTAGTCAGGATCGAGGGAAAGATGAACGGAGCAAAGTACAAAGAGATCCTTGATGAAAACCGTCTCCAGAGCTCTCAGGAGCTCAGACTGGGATGATGTTCACCTTCCAACAAGACAACGACCCAAAGCACACAGCCAAGACAACGCAGGAATGGCTTTGGGACAAGTCTCTGAATGAGTGGCCCAGCCAGAGCCCGGACTTGAACCCGATCGAACATCTCTGGAGAGACCTGAAAATAGCTGTGCAGCAACGCTCCCCAACCATCCTGACAGAGCTTGAGAGTATCTGCAGAAAAGAATGGAAGAAACTCCCAAATAAAGGTGTGCCAAGCTTGTAGCGTCATACCCAAGAAGACTCGAAGCTGTAATCGCTTTCAAAGGTGCTTCAACAAAGTACTGAGTAAAGGGTCTGAATACTTATGTAAATGTAATATTTACGTTATTTATTTTTAATACATTTGCATATAATTCTAAAATCCTGTTTTTGCTTTGTCATTATGGGGTTTTGTATGTAGATTGATAAGGGGGGGAAACAATTCAATCCATTTTAAAATAAGGCTGTCACGTAACAAAACTTTGAAAATGTAAAGGGGTCTGAATACTTTCCGAATGCCCTGTATATAGGGTTGGCTACACTTCCAGAATTTCAACCTAGCTAGCTAGTTACCTTGGAGGTTTCTCAGATGATCTGATGAGAACCTGAGGAAGATATGTAACTTGTCACTCTGATCTTAAAAGCGTGTCTCGAAAGAAATAAAGAATAAAATAAAATAAATTAATATAGGGGAAACACTACGCACTCTGTAATATGTGCACACATACCACCAAGAGTGGGCCTACCGCTGTAATGAAGTTGAATTATTCATAGATAGTCTGTAGCTAGCCAGCATACATGATCCACTATAATGCCCAGTAGCCTGCTATAGAAACTAGCTCACTACTAGGTTGCAGGATATGACATGTCTGTGGAGAAGGTACCAGAAATCTGAGTGGCATTTAATGTAGATACATATTGCAGTAAGGAAATGCACTTCTTAATATTTTAGAAGATTTATTATGTGTAGTTTTGCTAATACATTGATTACATCAGTGGAGAATAAGAGCAACAATCAAAGTAACTCTGCAAAAGAAGTGATCAAAATCAAGTACAGTATATACATAGGCATTTTCTATTTTCCTACTATACACAAATCCAGAAATGTTTTTGTTAGGTACAGTATACATTATGGAAAATTAAATCTATGCATAATTCTAATCAAAATATAGTTGCATCAATATATTTTTCTTTCTTTTTTACTATGATTACAAGCATTACATTTTAGCAACATATATTTATTTCATGGTAATAAGTGTTCAGATTGCAATTCTTCCTTAAGTGTTCTGTGTTTTTGTTCTATTAATGTTGCATGGTTTGTATTTATATCACTACGTATTCATTAAGTATTTTGTATGGTTTTACAGTGAAATAATTGTAAACATATTTTCAGAGTCATAATCATTGATTCCTTATATTTATACATTGCTGCCCAGAAGTGGAATAAAGAGCAGAAATC
Source organism: Salvelinus sp. IW2-2015 (assembly GCF_002910315.2). NCBI lineage: Eukaryota > Metazoa > Chordata > Actinopteri > Salmoniformes > Salmonidae > Salvelinus > Salvelinus sp. IW2-2015. The sequence goes on along the minus strand of NC_036849.1, from coordinate 14,540,510 downwards.
GGAGGTAATTTATCAATGTATATGGCAGTGGATTAAGAAGTTTCTCTCCATTATATGTACAGCAGGACAACCTGCAGATATGTGTTAAAACAGCAAATTCAGTAAAATGGTCTCAATGGTAGTAATTACAATAAAGTGACAATTTTGGCATTAATATCCCTACCTGTATCATAGGCGTGTACACAAACTTGTGTATATATATATAGTGTGTACTAAGTAAACAATCAAAACATTTAACTGTGTATATTCAAACTCTGTCATAAATTAAAGCACAATTAATTATTAAGAGCACAATAATAATCTGACTGATATTACTTCTCAATTGAGGGATTTATCATATTCCTCCAAGTCACTCCAATTCAGCCCCATCGAAGAATTTCATTTTTTCAGAATGCATAGTTTCTTTCATCTGTTTGATAGATAAGGCTGTTTCATCTGAGATGGCCTCAGCCCCAAACACATGTGTAACTCTTCGAGTTAGGACAACCGTTTCCTTGTCAGTGCCTGACATTTCCCTAACTACATGCCTCTTAATAACTGTTTGCCCATCACTCTGTGTTTTGTTGGTGTCGTCCACTGACCAAGATGCAGAGGAAGCTCCGGCTGTCCCTGTCTGCAATCCAAAATCTGTTAAGAGCGTGGCTTTCTGTGTGTCTGGTATTGCTTGTATATTGGATGTGATGACATGTGTACCAGACTCCAGTTTTAGGGTGTCCATTGATGAGGAGGAAGTTCCAGAGGACATTGGAATGGTGACCTTCTCTGCCAAGTAGGGTTCAAAAGAGATCATTTTTGTCCTTGCTGTGGAGGTAATGATATTACCTTGTATCTCAGTGGCAATAGGGTCAGAGTATTTCACTGTGACTTTGGTTGGAGAGGCCAATGATGGAGCAACTTGTTCGCTTGTGACTGTAGAACTGATATCTGCAAAAGCATCCGATGACTGCACTGAGAAGGTCAAGCTGGAGTCTTGTTCCACAGAGTCACCTGCAGGGCTTTTCTCACTTGCTTCTTTCTCAGAAGCTTCTTTTTCTAAAATCTTAGCAGATTCTGAAGGAGAAGATAGTCCAAATGTGGGAAACTTAAACCAAACAAATTTAGATTTTTCTTTCGCTTCTTCCTCTTCTTGGACAGACTGGGTTTCAGCACTGGGTTGAGCATTTAATTTAGTTTTTCTTGAGGCTGTTATTTCTTCCCTTGAGCCTGTGAGCTTTTCTTCCACTTCCTCTAATGCAGGGACATAAAATTCAACATCAATGCTTCTTAATACCTCCCCAAATGTTGTCAAAGTCAACTTTGGTGAAATCTCTGGTCTTTGTGGTTCCACATGAATTTCATAATTCTCCAAAATAATATTTGGACTTATATCATCATGTTCATGTTCATTCTGAGGTTTGGATTTTGAAATGCTCAATTTGGGCATTTTGAAGGTCGGAAGTTTGAATTTACTTGGTGAGCCTTGACCTTTGCTGGGTAAGCCATGGCCTTTATCATCAATTGTCAGTTCTGAACTGTCAACATCATGAACATCCACATCGGCTATTGTCATTCCTTCTTCAACTGAGGGCCCTTCAGATCCAGCAACATGTAGCTGAACTTCACTACATCCTTTAATGTCAACTGTATCCCCGGGTTCTGTTAAATCAACTGGAAAGGAAGGTCCTAGTGTTTGATCTAGAATTTCTACACCAGGCACTTCAATATCCTTCTCTTTATCAGAGACATCTACTGCCACCTTTGAAGTTGCACCAAAGGTAGGCAATTTGAATGTTGGCATTTTGAATCTTGAGGGGGAGCCAACAGCGTCTTTTACGTCAACTTCAATCTTTGGAGCTTTCATTTTCACTTCAGGCACTTTGAACTCTTTTCCCTCTGGGAGTGAAATGTCTACATTTGGAGGAATCACAACAATCTCAGGAGCCGTAATTTCAGATCTTGAAAAAATACTTTTTGGAAAGGTTATCAGTGGTTTCTTCACCCCCATTTCAAATATTTTATCCTCTATGTCTGGTGTTTGTAGTTTTCCATCAACTGAAAAACCTTCATTTTTCATTTCAACTTGACTCTCTGGAGCTTTAATTTCTACATATGACTCTTTGACCACCTTTCCTTCTGGAAGAGAAAATTCCACCTTTGTAAGACTGACATCAACCTCAAGTGCTTTCGCATCTGGTTTTGAAAACCATCCAAATGACATCCTGGGCTTTTTCATTTTTACATCCATTTCTGTAGCAGCTCCCT